>NC_092080.1:20868636-21171666 GCF_043229965.1 Drosophila suzukii | reverse complement strand
GAAATTATTCTTAACTTAAAATTGCCCAAGAACATAATATATAATACTATATACTAAGGAATAGTATGAGAATTTTAAAAAGTACTAATAAACTTGTTTAACATACAATTTAATAATTCACTGTTTAACTTTTACTAATTGTATTAGAATTACATACAAATTTCAGTGGTTGCCGAACACGTGCAATGCCGTGTATCCTAATATATAATTTTAATTCAGAGATAGTTTGCTACAGGCCAAACGGAGTGTTCATCAGTAAAAAAGGCCGTTTCTGATGCAAATAAAATGTCTATAAAGAGGAAAGAAATGATGTTAAATTGTTTTTTGAAATCAAACATTTGAATGGTTTGGCTTACCTGGTCAACAAATGCAGATGCTAAGACTCGGTTTCATCTCTTACAGTTTTTGGCGTCACTAAGCTTACTTCTTCATCGTTCAAGTCCTAAATGTGAAATTAGATGTTAAATATAAGCTTATACACAATTTTAAAAAGAAAATTTAAGTATAAAAAAGGATTAAAAAATACTATCGGATTTCCGAAGCTTTAAAACCAACTATATGCAAGGACTATGTATAAAACCCAATCTCATAAATAAATGCACTTTTTGACCAGTGCGTAGGTCACAGGCATGCAGGGATTTTTAAAGTAGCAAGCAGGAGTCAAAAATTTATAACAGATCACATAATACAAAATTTATTAAATCACATAATGGAAGTATTCTAAACACAACGTACTTTGAATGTTTGGTTCTCTATATAAAAAAACAAACTACAGGAAGAGGCTCTAAAATAAAAATCGTTTAATGTAAATTTAAGCTAATCAATTACAAAAATAAAATTCAAGTTTGATAGCTCTTTCAATGGACATTAAATACATTTTTACTTCAAAGAGCTCCAAAACTGAAAAATTTAACAAATTTACAAAAGTATTTTTAAGAATTATTTTTAATGCGTACGTTTGTTTTATTGTGACAAGTGAGTACTTACCGATTGACATAAAAAAAGTTATTTTTAAAAAATATCTATTTATAGGTATTGCTTAGAAATCGAGGACTAGGTGATATCCACTGATTGTGTTTAGTGATAGATGTTCATAGGTGAATTGATTTACATTTTTTATACATTTTCGGTAGAAATCGTTATTAATAAAAATAAAAATCTCTTGGTGTCTTTGCTGTTTACACTGTCGGTTGGATCGGTCTGTAAATTGCGACAGCACATTTTCTGCGATACATTTTTTAGCAATGGTGCTTAAGTTTTGACCACTTGCTGAATGATTTTTAGACTTTCTTACACTGTCAAAATTTTAAAATGTAAAAAAAAGATTCCTCTGACCGGTTTCTTGTCCGATCATAGCTTTTTTTGTCTTAAAACCTGCTTTAAATACTAAGTAAGTGCATTTAATAATTTAAGTAAAATTTCCATTTTGAAAACTTGTGGCAGAAATTGTAGTTTTGTTTTCAGGTGTCGCAAATTAAAAAATACTGTAGAGAATAGAAACCCATTTTTAAATTTTTTTATAAAACGTCTCCCAACCTGCAGTTTGATCCTTCTAACGCCCACTTATTTAACAATTAAAATGTTGTGTTCCCAATGGAAAAAAATAAAATTTTCATTTTAAAACAACAAACAATCTGCAGAACCCTTGCCCATGGGCAAAGCCGCCTTCAAGTGTAAAAAGATGTATGTTAAATGTGTTGTGTAAGACCTTAAATTATTTAATTAATACAACACTATGTTTTCTTAACGTTAATGGAGAATTTATTAGACTTTATTATAATTTTGTTTGTAAACACCTCACTTATTATGTTATAAATGACTGGCAGTTTACCATAATAAATCAATTACAACGAATTTACTGATTTCTAAGAATTATATAATATTTTCACTTGTAGCAATAACACTATTCCAATCTATTTTATAAAACAAGATCACAATTTAGTTACGAATTATGCAATTTCGGTAATGTCCCAACAGAGTACATTTTGATTTAAATATTTGAATAACCTATTTACAAATACATTAGAGTTTATTAATATTAAATATCAAATATATACATATGTTATTAATACTAATGTAATTGCACTAACGATAACAATAAAGACTACCAATAATACGATGGCAGCGACTGTCACTTTAAAATCCATCTCATAAACTTGATGAAGTAATCCTGCAAATTTACAATTACAGCAAAACACATTGATTTAATTTGCATCAACGATAAGATAATAAAGAACATTTTAACGTTTTATTTGTTTTAAAAGAAAAGGATTACGTTGCGATGATTTGCAAGGATTCAAAATGAAGAAATGTTTTGATTTAATTCAAACAATATACAACTAAATCTAAGAAAAAATATTTTTTACTGGAAATATGTAAATATATAATAATAATGACAGTTCTTAGTTAAACCTAAGACTTTTGCGTGTTGTTAAAGCACTAAATGAGTGTGGAAAACCTTAATCGAGAATAACTAGCACTAAATATGTGATCGTTAAAAATGATTTGGTCTAAAATATAATGCAATCAAATTGAACACTACACTTTGGTCTGACATATGTAAATGGACGGAAAGTAGACATTTGTAAGTTTTTGTTCGTGTTCACTGAGATAAAATTAAAATTAATAGTGTATTAACTCCTGATTTATCTTAATAATAATTCAAGTTTTTGCATAAAGTTTATCAACAAAATGTTCATCTGATTGATATTTATCGTTTTTATTTATTTTTTGTTTCATTAGACCAATTGCAAGGAAGAGAACAATGAGTAATCCAACCATCCTCACAAAATTAAAAAAAACTATGACACCCACTGACAAATTAAAACGAATTTTATGTACAATTAGTTACTTATTTTTTGACATATAGAGAGGTACGATTTGTCTCTAATCACTCCAGAGTTTTCGCCTCTTCGATTGCGTAAACATTTTTGTTCATAACCCATCCCTATTTACAAATGATCCAATGATCACTATTAAGAAATGATCCAGAATATTTTGGTGAGCTATATTTATTGGACAAATAAGATTAAAGTAAAGACACAGAATCTTTAGGGTTATTAACCTTGTTTGTTGGTGATTGAATGAAAATTTTATCATACACTACTTTTGCTATTGGTTTAGTTCTTCAGGCTTGTTATTTTACGATGGTCCAATATTGATTTATGTTTTTGTGAAAGATTTGAGGTCAGCGTTGGAAAAGCTAGTTATGGACAGCTGTTCGAGTGGAATTACTGTGTAAAAACCCACCTGACGTTGTAAGAAATTCTTGTTCTGGACTCAGGTGTAAGGAGTATGCAGTGTGATCACCTTCAATATACTTCAATATACGTAGAGACATAAAAAGAAATTATAGCGATGGTAACGTCGAACAGAAAAACACAAGAGGAAAACGCTATGCAATACATATGGATTCGGTGAACACTTTTTTATAACTTCTCTAAGAACATTTCAAGTACATAAAACATTTTGATTTAGAACTAAGTATGGGGCCTTTAGGCAAAAAAGAACATCACTATTTGACCATCCCTCTACTTTTTAACTTTATTTAAGCTTCGTTATTTACCTATGCATTACTGGTAAAGAAAACAAAATATTTTACGTTACGGTAGTTAACCAGTAGAGATGACAAATACACTTTGTTGTCCTGGATATATTTCAAATAAAGACAATACGATATTATAACAAGCTTACTGGTTTTCTTCTATCTACTAATATTCGAGATTTTATTTTACGATGACTCTGTGTGGTCAACAGATAAAACTTACGATGGCAAAGAGCGCGGCACCGCCAAAAGAACGATTGTATAAATCTCCAACAGCCCTCAAAATTTAACAAAAGTCGAGAATTTATGAATATTTTAACTGATTTTTAGGACATTACTATTGTGTATAAAATAATTATAAACAGGAGAATACTTAGTGTGTATAGAAAAAAGTGCTTTACGCACTCAGTTTAAAAAAATATGTAAGTCAATTTATATTTGGTAAACAAAATAGGATAACCAAATTATGAAATTCGTAAGATTTATGAAATATCCTGGACCTATCAAAATCTGTTTTAAATTTACGAATTATTCAAATGAGTCTTGTGAAAAGCTTCTGCGCCATTGATGAATAAAGATCTCACCTTTTTGGCTGGAGGTGTTGGGACCTGAAGATGATATTTGTTTTGACAATAGTCGCGCAACAACGCAATGCCTTCCGTGCGATTGTTAGCGTAGCGCGATTCCCATGCATCCAAAAGGCGATTGTAATACCGCGGGCTGTCGTTGTATTTAAGGTACTTATGGGTTTGATCAGTTGGAAAAATGCGCTCTAAGGGTGCACACCGCGCTAATTCATCCTCTGCTATGATAAGGCACCTCACATCATCGGGAGTTAGATTGTTCAGGATCGCATTTACATACTGTTGTAATACAAAATTAGTTTCATTGAACGTGATTCAGGATATTATAAAACCTTCGTCATACCTCATTCCGATCTTCCATAGACTTTCTTGTGAAGGTGTTATGCTTAACCTTTTCTTCGCGAGATAAATAATTGATATAAAGACGTTTATCATAGCACATTTGTGTGCCAGGAGGAAATGAAAATTCTGCAGCCAGTTCTTTTTGCTTATCCAAAGATAGTTTTGGAGGTACCTATTAATATAAAAGCAGTATTCTCAGTAACAATCTCTCCAAATGTAGGAAGTCACTACTCACGTTGTACAGTGCAGTATTAAGGACGCCCTGAACCAAAGGCGCCTTCACATGAGCATCTAGTGGCAGTTCCGAGTGTAAGCTGGGAGATATATTTACTTCCAAAAGCCAAGGAACAAGGTCGGAATCCAAAATCACATCAAAGCCAAACAGCTCGAAGCAGCTGTATTTTGACTCTACATTTGCTCTTATCATGCTATTAATGCCATTCTCGCCAGCGAGAATCGTTCGAAGGACTAAACTTCTGAGAGCTTCCCACAGACAGTCGGTACGAACCCCTCGGTTTGCCAAGTACGTCCACAGAGACTTGATGGTCCACTTATGCCCGTGACAGGCATTGACATCTTCGTTTTTCGAATAGTTTGAGGAAAACTTATTGATGCTGTAGTTGGTCAAATGCATACACCGATCGTTTAAAGTGTCCGTCTTGGCACTGTACTTCACTGCACATAGTATAGTTGGTTAATACATTGCTTAAATGATAGATATCAATTATTTACCAGAAGCAAATCGTGCCAATCCGTTGTGGTACATGAAAACACGCAAGGGATTCACGGATGTAACCAAGACATAAAGACGCAAGTCAAATTTACTTCCATTGATAAGAAGTGGCCGTTCAATGTACCTATAACACAAATTAATATGTTAAAAGACGATTTATATAAACTCGAGCTGTATTCCTCTTTATATGTTACTTACTTCTGCACGATAAGAGGTCTTCTCTTGGGGATCTGGCCCCATCGATTTATAACTCTGATGCCAGCCCCTCGAGCACTAGCTGGTGGCTTTATTATCCACTTCGTATTTCGTTGGGCATACTTCGGCCAGTGCCGGCGCAATGCACCCAGATCGTTTGGAATAATGTATGTGCGCGGCATGAATCCGAATTCCTTGTTGCTGTGCTTACCCATCTGCCTTTGCAGGTTCTTCCAGCACGAATCCTTTCGGCCAATACGAAATGAGCCGGGCAAGTGATTTATTTTTTGATATGAACGAATGGCTTTAAAACACGGCGACTTTAAGTGCTTGCCCCACACACCCATCCAATCGTTGGTTTCTGTGGTAAAAATTCAAATTAATTGTAGTCTGATTATGTTAACCAACTCACTCTTCAGCATTCGCATCCCGCTGTTGGCGAGTATCAGCCGAACGACCTTTGGCATTATATTTGTGATGCGCCACTTGAGTACTCGATGAAGATCCGGCGGCACCCGGGGACCCTTTTTTGTGTTCGACGAGAAGGACAAATAGGGGGGCACGTAGGGAAACAAACTGGGAACTAGGAGGGACTCCGGATTTTTAAGATCGTCCTCGGAAGACTGAGAAGACGAAAAGCTGGGAGTGCCTTGGGGCGATAAAAATCGATCCACCGAGTGTGTGAGCTTGTAGGCATGGGCACGATAGCCATCTTCCGTGTCCGACAGTACACTTGCCGTGTCGCTTTCGTCGAAATTTGAAACTGTTGGGTAAAACGAGGAGAATAAATAAAAACAATTTAATAAAGAGGAAAATACTTCGGCCATTGACGAGGCAATATGTTGATGAAATTTGAATGAATTGTGAAATGCAATTTTGCATTCATTTGGAAAAATGAAATTCAAAGGGGCACTTGGAAAACTATACTTACGATTGTCGAGGTCATCATCCTCGTCGAAGTCGTCGTTACGCTCAAAGTCTATGGCACTGCGGTTGTCCTCTGGCTTGTCTTCCGGCTCCAGCAATATGACCGTTTGTCCCTCATCGCCTCCTCCCAGAGTCTTGACGCTCTGCGGCTTTATACTGAGACGCTGGGTGGTGAACTGTTGCTTGCGGCCCATTCGAGGACTTTGAGTGCTGTACAGCAGCACCCGATGAACCGTGGGCATTGGCTTCTTGGCGGACACGGCACCCCCTTTGGCCCTCTTTGGCGTCATTGGCAACCGGGGCACGGGCTGATCCGTCGCCTTCCGCATTACCTTCAGTTCATTATTGTTGTTATTAATCAGAGCATCTCCGCAATCATCCAGGGCCGCATTCTCGGACATTCTGCAATAGCGCCGATGGACCTGCTCCAGCCCGTCATCAATAACAACAGCGGGGTCATAGACCTCTTTTATATCCCTGTAATCCTCTCCACTTCCAGGGTCTCCCCAGTCATTGTCCAGGTAATCGCCTTCCAAATCATTGCTCGGCAGCTTCTCCTTCAGCACGTGCTTCTCATATTTTGGACTCTGCCAGTTTCTGTCCTCAGAATTGTCTCTCCGACCGATAATGACGGTGTCATCTACATCTCGAGAATCTCTGCGACTGGCGCTGGGCTTTTGAAATTTACTCATTGGCAGTTTGCGGCTATTGGCAACGCCAAACGTTGGCTTGGACAGTTTCTCCGCTCCACGATTGTAAAAGTACGAAAAATAGTGCTGATAGTGCTGATTCGTCGTTTGATACTGCGCCGGCCGCTCTGAGCTGAAAAACGAGAACAGAAGGCGGTTAATCACAGCTTGGCGAACAAAGGAATATGTTCAGATTGTTTACACATCTATGTTCAATGAGTGTTTGTGGGTATATAGTTATGTACTCGAAACTAGAGTTTGTGTGGTATCTATCGGTAGTTTTCCAAATAGTAATTGTAAGACTCGAACACAACAACAACAAAATACGTGTGTGTGTGCGTGTACTGGAGGTATGTAGTTTCAACAAGCAGGACAAGTAACAAAAATGCATTTGCAAAATTACAGTATGTTATCCCAGGTTGGCTCTGGTGAGGGGGAATTGAGGGCCCGATATCTGTCCGGACTATTGTCCAGATAATCGGACGTCACGCGTCCCCCTCGGGCTTTCCGTTTCTTTAGCTCCGGATCGAAGTAAACGATGGATGGCTGCAGCAGCATCGGCTGTTGCTCCTTGTCAGCGGCATAGGGCCTTGTCAGCTTGTACTGTCTATTGGAATGCTGATCCTCCGATCGCCGAACAGTCTGGTAGACGTACTCGCAGCTCTTGTTGCCAGCTATCCGCTGGTTGACCAGAGAATGCTGGCCAAATGCATCGGTATAGATTGAGGAATCCGGCGCCGAATTGGCCGCCGATTGATGGTAGCTCGATCTGGCTCCTTGCTTGGTGGGAATTCTCTTTGACGGCAGATTGTGGTTCTGGTTGGGTACTTGATTTTGACTCGGATTCTGATTCTGGCGGTTGCCCCAAGTGGGAGCGATCAGGTTGCAGTTATCATAGTTGTAGTAGCAAAACGTATTGTCCGCATTGCAGTAACGTGGCGCTGGGGCTCCATTGTTGTTCAGATTCAGACTGTTGCTGGCCGGGATACTATAGCCGCTGTTGTTACGCATGTCAGATCCTGGTCACCCAGTCATATATAGTGGGGGGACTAAGCTCGTTGTGATCTCTGACTCCGCTAACCCAAAAAAAGGCCTTAAAAAAGTTTATATGCTGTGAATGATTTCTGATCGGATTTGGACGTAAGATTACGGATGCGGATTAATCATATCTGGTGGATAGAGAGAAGGCAGAATGCCTGATGGCACTCCGACGGTGAATATACATTATATATTAACCCCCTGCGAGCCCCGGGCGCTCCATAAACCACTCCGTAAACCAGGTCAAATGTACAAAAACTTACTTGCCTCGCGATTTGTGACCTTTACTTTGTTGCTGCGGGAAGGATTCACAGGCACAGTCACTGGCACTGGCGAACGGAGCAGGATTGCGGTGGCGGTGGTGTGGCGTTACTCTCAAGCGCAGGACTCCCAAAATCTAGGTCACTAGCACTTGTCGTCAGCTCGGTGTGATTACATTGCCAGCAAGAAAATTGCGCCAAGTAAATATAAATGGAAGCAGAACTGAAAAACGAAACACATCCTGCAGTTAGATATCGTGGTTCTTGACAATTGCGAGCAGATAGCATACCTACAATATAACTAATAGCAAATGCACAATTTTGTCTATATTTATTTGGCTTATAAGGTAACTTCCAGCTCAACGTTTGTACTGAAATTCTTAATCTTTCACTTAAACTTTTCACAGCCTACGACAAAAAAAAACTAAACTACTGTATTTTGAAGAAATAAAATATCCATGTGCACAGTTTGGAGGTGGCAGCGTGAGCACTTCAAAGTATCACCTCGCGATATGTATCGATTGCGCACGCAACGGCTGTTTCCGATAGTCATTCTCTAGGTCTTTTGTGGGAGTTCCCCTGAAAAACTATTTGAATAATGGGAAAACGAGGAAAATATAACTTTAATTAAATGTCTTTAATGCATATTTGGGTAGGAAATTCGTTACCCTCAACAATTATCTTATTAATGCATGAATATCAAGACAACATATTCTTTTCTACACCTTTTTAGTAAAAAATTGTTTCAATTTCAGAGAAGCGACGTACATATGTACATATCTACGAATACGACTAATAACATATGTATCCTTGCTCAAACATTCATCGGTAGGTCATTTCACCATTTTCTTCCTTAAGATCACGACTCTACTTTGAACAATCTTAAACCCTTTTCATAACTTTAAAAAGACAGACTTAGAACATACATACATATGTAGATTTTAATTCAAAATTATTCAAGAATAATTCTTATAAGAATTATAATTATTAGGATGCAAAGTGAGTTTTTATAAATTGTCTCCTATTGTTGTCTTCCCCGGATTTCGGTGATCTTCCTATGGAATTGAAGAAGGTTGAATTGAATGGCGAAATGTTCTGCTCCGTATCTGGGGAAATACATTTAAAGTATTAAAATAAAGATTCCTTGAGGTTGTGTCATAAACAATATTAGCTTACCAATACTGGGATCTGCCCACTCCATGGCCATGTTGTGCAGAATGGATAGGGCCGTTATCGTTTGCTTGGCGGATCCGTGGGAGCCGTGTATTTCAGTGCCAAGAATGCCGAAGCGACTCATCAATAGGTTGAGACATTTTCTGGCCGAGGCATAGGTTATTGAGTGGGCGTGGTTGTAGAGCTCCTCGGGTTGGTTTCTTGGAAATCGAACTGGTGTGAACAGGGAGGACGAACAGCGGACCATTTCATTTCCCAGCAGAATGCGACCACGAAACTCGTTCTGTTCGAACCGCTCCTTTATTTTAGACAGACCGAACATCTCGGTGTCTGTGAGCATTGAATTTTCCTCGATCAGACGAATATCAAGGTCTCTTATCTTATGGGCTGCATCGCAAACGATTTGGAGGTGAAGCTCCTCCTCCTTTGTGAATGTGGGAGAAAGGACTTCCCCATCAATATCTTCCGTTGCTACGTTTTCCGGTTGAAATCGAACTGTTGTCTGCAGTAAAGCCCCGATAACTTGTGGCATATTCGCAATTGCTTGAAAGGAACACATCATTCGCTCCTTTTCGGAGAGTGTTGCCGGCATTCTGATATACCGAGAAGCTTTCGAGGACAAAACTGAAGCAACGCGCCTTGTGATTTTCGCCAAAGTACGTAAACTAACGCCATGGGCCATTGCAGTTAGTTTTGGGTGCTAAAAAACAGTAAAATCAGTTTATTGTTCAAATTTTGAAAATAGTGTGCTTTCGCGCTTTTGGTGTACACACAAATTCACAAGTCAAGCATACAGAAATGTTTACCTCAGTTCCACCCCACAGACGAATTGCGGATAAGATTTGTAGATCTATTGGAACTTGTTCTCTTTTCAATGGCTCAAAATATTCAATTTCCAGATCGTCCCGCACAATTTCAATAATCCGACGAAGGTTTTCTTTCGTGTACCGGTACTTCAATCGAAATTTGTGCTCATTTAGGTCAGTTAGAGGGTTGAAACGCGGATGCGTCTTCTTTATTTGGGTAATCTTACGGGCATTGTTTTTGGGACTAAGAAAACTTTGAAAGTCTCTAAAATATTCAAAGTCTTTCAGAATATTTGAAAATTTTTCTATATCTTCCATTTTTACTTGACTTTTTGTTTACACTTTGTTCAAAGTGGTTGTTTTCTAAGTATTTGAAAATACCGTGTACAGACCGACATCGCAATAGTATTTGTGGTATTTAAGGCTCTAGCAACGATTTGAAACTTAAATAATGAAGTTTGGTATATACCAAATTAATTTGAAAACAAATTAAGAATATTCCATAAACTGTTATTACTATAAGTATAAAAAATTATTTTAAAAAATTTCAAAAAATGGATCAGAAATAAATATATTTAATGCTTACGTTGATACAAAAGCTTTGTTCTGCAAAGAAGAACTCATGGTAAAAATCCACCGCAGCTTCCTTCCGCCCCAGATGACTATCTAAACGATCTGTCAATAGTTTCTTCTTTTCCTTTTTGATTTCAGATGACATCAATGTTTAAATCGATGTTTCTCTTGAAACGTCCCGGAAATCAACAATTGATCCCTAATATTGCTATGATTTTTTAAGGAAATTACCAACCCTTAACATATATGTCCTTCTTGGAAAGACCTGGCACCTGTTGCACCAAAACGTACATTATTTATCTACAGAAAAATTGTTGCTTAAAAAGTGGATACAGTCAAAGTACCATATGCGAAGTTGTTGTAAATACTTAAAAAGAACCTTGTGCGAAGAGGGTGTTATAAATTCTTAAAAAGGTCTAAATGGTTCTACTTGTGAATATTCTCTTGGCGTCACTGTTGGTCCACAATTGTCCTTTTTGAATTTTGACTACGCTTGGCTGAACAGAAATCTTATCATTGATTAATTTGCTAATAGCAATGAAATAATAACTTGGCGCTGAAAACATCCCGTCAAATTTTATTTCGTTTTACGTTTATTTTGCTCTTTTTCGAAACAATTGAATATGCTCGTCCTCGGTTACGGTTTGCCTATGCCGAGCTGATAGGCTTTAGCGTTTCTCTATGTGAACAAGTCCGCAAGAACGATTTTAAGCGGACTTTCCAATTTTATTTCCAGGTATTTTTTTGGTATTTCCTTAGTTGATCGTAAGATCAACTTTTACTTAACCAAAGTCGTATGGTATTAACTAATAACTCTATAAATGTATCAAATCTTTGACTGTCGGACAAGACCTATTAAATATCATTAGTTTCTATCCTTATAGTAAGTAGAACAAAAAGCTCAGCAGCGATTATTTGCCCTAAATTTAAGAAACAATAAAACTGTAGTTTAAGGTAAAACTGCTATTTATTTTTGAACAACAAGTGTTTTTCTGGTAAATTTATATTACTTTACTTTACTTTAGCTCGAAAATATATTACAAGAAAGAGAATATTAGTTTTAGTGGTAAAGCCTAGTACTCAGATCGGCTAAAAGTTTCACTAGTCGAAAAATCTTATTCTTTGGAGTATGACCTAAGTTTTCAAAGTTCACCCGCAATGCATGTGGCATGGTCTTACTGTCATGCAGCTGGGCTTGTTCCCAAACAGAAAACAAATCAAATCTAGCAATTTAAAAAAGAAGAGTCTGCTGGTGCACAAAGAAATAAAAATAAAAATACATGAAACGAATGCTTTTATTTATGGAAATTATAAGTTTAAGGCTTCTTTCTCGTTCCACGGATGCTTCGTCATCTTTCCCGCGTCATCTGTAGTCCAGCTCCGAATCCCAATAGGCATATTGAACCTTTAGGATGTGGGAGCCGAATTGGGAACGGGGTTGTTCCGCCTGATGCTGCATGAAGTCGCCCAGCATCCTAGTAATAGCTGGTGATTGCTCCTCCAGCTGCCCCTTAGCGGACGACCATATTTCCTCCTCCCTATAGAAGCCGGCGCGTCGTCCATCTCCGTTTTAGCTGCCAAGTAGCTGGTGGAGGTGGAGTCCGGTGGTTCCCCAATGGAGAGATCGAGCGATGTCCCATGTTCCTTCCCACTGGGATTATCTATTGGATCTCCTCCAGCACTTTAACTATTGTGCGGATTTGCCCCGCTGTGGTATTGCTCCCTGTCGGTCAAATCCCACAATAACGGGCAACAGCTTGGATTAGGTGTCCTTTTTCATCTGCACTGACCTCCTTAGGCAATTTTTTTCCATTTTTAATTTTTAAATTTCCCACAAACACCGGCAAAGATAAAATTTCTTATTCTTTGGGCCGCGGCTAACGGCGATCATCGAAATTCACTCGCGAAATCTGGTATTTTTTCTGGTATTTCCTTAGCTTATCTGAAAAACAGACCCGACGAAAAACGTTAGCTGCGAGTTTGCCTCTCGCTCACTCCTATGGTTAGCTCGCGGTTTTCGTCGATGTGAGTACTAGGCTTAAATTTTTTGGACTTTGGTATAAAGTGTTTTTTTAGAGCAGGATGGTATTACATATCGATAACTCCGCGGTCACGCTGAAAATATTTTACATCTGGTAACACCAAATCAGCGCGTCGTTTTCAAAGTCTCTTTCATTCTTCGCCGGTTCGTGAGTTTAAGTTAAGTTAAGTTTTTAAAAAGCTGGAATAATGGCTGATGATCAGGGACGTGGGCGCAGGCGTCCACTTGATGAGGAAGAACCCTCAACTTCCCGAGGCAATAGAGATGGACCGGTAAGTACATTATTCTATCATATATTAACTATTTAGAAACGGTAAAATTGTTGCCTCCATAAGCACATTCGCTTAAATTCCGTTATGGGGTCTCGCTTAAGTCTACATATTGTATACAACCAAACATACAAACATAGTTTCCCTAGACGCGTTTATAAAATGTGAGTGTGTTAGTATAAACAAGATTTTGCGTGTTTCTTATTTTCGAAGCCTACCCCCAAAGAGAAACACTGATAATCAAAATTGAATAAACAAACAAAAAGCCGCTTTCGATATTTCTGGAAAAAGGAGCAAGCAAATCTTTTCTGGGCAGCACATTGTAAGAAAGTGTACAATTTCGCAGTAAAATTCTTCTGCAAGCATACACTCATCTCAAATTTCTGCTGTGTATGCGCTTCTTTCAAAGGAAATCAATTTTGTTCCACGAATATGCATATGTACATATGTACATATTAAATCGTCATTTTCATCTTTTCGCTTTTTTTTAATATTGAGGATAGATGACAACATAAGCAAATTCTAACTAGAAACACTATGTATTTTATTTATAATTCCTTTTTGTATCTCCATCAATCTCTCTTTTTTTATTTTTCCAAGAATTGCGTATAATGCAGGCTCAAAGAATGCTTTTCAGAAAAGCACACCTAAAAATCTTTTTTGATGAGTAGAAGGGGCAAGTGCCAGTTTAAATACATACACATGTATGCTATTATTGTTGCACTAATAAATTAAAGGGCTATTAAGGAGAATAAATATATTAAGCAGATAATGCCAAACTAATTTGGCTAATATGTTGTATCGCTATCTCTTTCCTAACTTAAACTGCGTATATTGTTTTCATATAGTAGTTGTACCGTTCTCTCTAAAAAGAGAGTACGCTTCCCAAACGAAATATCCGCCAAATTGGAAGGCTTGCGAGTTGGATTTTGTTTAAAATATGATTTGCAGCCATACTATTTTATCTACATACAGTAAATATCTTTACTGTTGGCGCACTTAGCATCTTGAACTTAAAGTATTAAAAAAAAATCACAACAATGGATACAGGGAATATAAATTAATAAATTTCTTTAATTTTGCAAGTAGTATATAAGTCGGAACCAGCCGGATCGGACAACTATATCTTATAGCTCACATAGAAGTAATCGAATTTTTTTTTTAAAATTATATCTTTGGTGATTTTAAACATATAATTTCCTCATCTTGGAAATAACATTTTTTAATTAGTTCAGAATTTCAAATTTAATTTTATCAAAATCGGACGACTATAACATATAGCTGCCATAGGAACGATCGTAAAATTGGTGGGAAAATAATATGAAACAAATTATAGCTTCGGTGTTTTTTGACACTATTGGGAATATAATTTTTTTTCAGGATATTCACCCAATAAACTTTCAAAAATACGTGTATGGTGTCAAGTACATTAATTTTGATTTTTTACAAAACTAATTGGTTTGGGATATAGAGCCGTGAAAGTGTTAAAGTGTAAATGTAGTTTTTTTTTACTTTTTTTTGGTAATACTCTAGATTAGGGGGCTCACCCCCGAAATTTGCAAAAAAAAAAATTGTCCTCGATGGACCGCGATTTCTTAAGAATTTACGTGCAAAAAGAACTGGGCGGTCGGACATGGTTTTCTTGTAATTGAATTTCAAAGTTCCCGGTTTTGCTATAAAAAACAAGGCTCGCTTTGCTCCTCCTTGCGCTCCCCTTTAACTCGACTCTGATAGTAGGGCCGCTACTTGTAGAGGTATACTAGATTCGTTGGAAAGTTTAAAGCGGACAGAAAGTGCTACGCCCATTATAACGCCCCTGTTCTTAGGTCAATTGATAGTCTTTAACGAGAGCCGATACATTCAGTTGAAATTTGTATTCTGCTTTGGTAACGAAAAATGATTTACCCCTGACTAAGTGTAGTTCACATTCTCCCTTATGGCCCGCCGCAAAAGAAAATGCCTGTGAAGGTAAAAACTTCAATGTTTTGCTGAATCGAGCCGTATAAATGTAATTATTTGGTCAAATGTAGAATAATTCTTCGTCACAAAATTTTATATTTAAAACACAATTCATTTCTTTTTTTGCGAACATTGAGCAAAACTATGATTAATTTTTTGGTTTTGTAGGACAGAACACAAGTTAATTTACATCTTATCTTATACAGCAAAGCAAAATATTCAAAGGGGCTTCATCGGATGTTTCGAGAACAGATCCTCGTGTCGAGCGCGGCGACATTCCGCATGATCGAGAGAGAGAAGTTCCTGATCCAGCTCCCAGGCGAGAGGAGCGTGGCCCTCCAGAGCGTAAACCGCGGGGCGATTTCTTTGAGATCGTGAATTCCCGTCCAGCTGACTTGGTATCTAAAAAAGGAACTGACGGAAAACCAGTAATGCTGGAAACAAACTTCTTTCGACTAAATACTAAGCCGGAGTGGCGAATCGTACATTACCACGTGGAGTTCGAGCCAAGCATTGAGAACCCTCGCGTCCGGATGGGTGTACTGTCGAATCATGCTAACATCCTGGGATCGGGCTACCTCTTTGACGGTCTGCAACTGTTCACCACCCGAAAATTCGATCAGCAATTAACCGTGCTTGCTGGGAAGTCCAAACTTGATATTGATTACAAAATATCAGTCAAGTTTGTTGGATTTATATCTACTGCAGAGCCTCGCTTTTTGCAAGTGTTAAATCTAATATTGCGCCGCTCGATGAAAGGTCTTAAGCTGGAGTTAGTGGGTCGCAATCTCTTTGATCCGCGAGCTAAGGTAAAATGTAATTTTAAAACAGCTGAAATAATTTAAAACATTTTAAATTTTAGGTCGAAATTAGAGAGTTCAGAATGGAACTGTGGCCGGGCTATGAAACATCCATCCGGCAACACGAAAAGGATATCTTATTGTCCACCGAGATAACTCACAAAGTCATGCGCACTGAAACGGTTTATGATATTTTGCGACGTTGCTCGCAAAATCCTGCTAGACACCAGGATGAGTTCCGCGTGAATGTTTTGGATTTGATTGTCTTAACCGATTATAATAACAAAACTTATCGTATCAATGATGTTGACTTTGGGCAAACTCCGAAGTCAACATTCAGTTGCAAGGGCAGGGACATCAGTTTTGTGGAGTACTATCTCACTGTAAGTTTTTTCATATTCCAAAGAAATTAAATATTTACTATTTAAATTATTTTTTTCCCACAGAAATATAACATACGCATACGGGATCATAATCAGCCGCTGTTGATATCGAAAAATAGAGACTCGGCTCAAAAAACCAACGCCAGTGAATTGGTGGTCCTTATTCCTGAGCTTTGCCGAGTGACTGGTCTTACTGACGATATGCGATCAAACTTTCAGTAAGATTTTCGACACATATATGCTTTTGCACAAGTTTATTTACTTCACACGTTTAGCAGATAGGATATGTTACGAAATCACTTTGCCCCTTCTATCCTAATAATCAAATAGTTTAGTTGACCTCCCCTACCAAGAATTTCGCACATTTCGGGTACAAGCTGTGTATTTACGCGGTGCATGTGACCAAAAAGAACAGTTATTTATTTATACAGCTGTGTTCATTAAAATAGCAGTGCGACAGAAGCGAAACTATATAACGGTTTATCAGCATAGTCCTTTTCGTTAGTTGATCGCTAGTACATTTCTTTTTTGTAGAATGGATCATAGAGTTACAAAACAAGCAAAAACCACATTAGATTTGGTCTGTTTTTGGGTTTCTTTCATATTTTTGCACATGGACACAACATTTGGGCTGTTCACTAAAATAGCAGTTTTTGATTTTCTTCCAGACAAAGTCCCGAAAATGTTTGTAATTTGGTAAAAATTGGGTTTAATGAAGACCATTATTATAAATTGAACCATAATACACTATAACTATAGAAAAAAATTAACTTTAGTGGGTAGAGGACCTCATTGCTTCAAGGAAGAAAGGAAAAATTGATTGAGCTTAGAAAGGAGGGCAAAACGTATCAATATATTCAGTGTCCCTTAAAATGTCCAGCCAATATGGTTTACAATGCCATAAATTATGAACCGAAGCCCGAAAAACGTTATGCGATGCGGAAAACCACAATTATAGAGGACGTTCGGAAAGTGCGCTTCAGTAAAACTTATCCTTTTGCATCCTGCAGGACTATAAAAGCGGATCTGAGCTTGGGAATCAGGGATGGCACTATTCTCCGAAGTCTGTTCGATGAAAATTTGAATGCTAGAAATCCACCAAAGGAGCCATTACTTTGTAAAAGACACCTCAAAGACAAGTTGTAGTTTGCCAAAAGCCACTTGAACTAGCCACTTTCAAAAGGTCGATATATCCTTTGGACAGATGAGTCTTAGCTGGTGTTTTTTGGTTTAACATGTTCAAAATAGTATGCCCGTCGACCACCAAACACCGGGTACCACCCAAAACAAAATCTCAAGACCGTTAAGCAGGTGGCATTAAAATCATGGTATGGGCATGTTTCTCATACAGCGGTTTGGGCCCCATACGATGAGATCATGGACCCCAACATGTTTACGTAAATATACTGAGAAACGTAATTCTGTCGTATACTGATGATGAAATTTCCTAAATATGGACATTTCAGCAGGGCAATGATCCTAAACACACCAACAAATTGGTCAAGGAATGGTTTAGCCAAAAACAAATTGACGTAATGCCGTGTCCAGCACAGTCCCTGGATTTAAATCCAATTGAGAACTTATCGAGGAACATAAGCGTTTTCTTGCCAAGAAATCCCCGAATTCTTAGCCGCAGCTTTGGCAAGTTGTGCAGGAGGGATGGGGTCAGATTTCCCGCAAACCTTACAAGGGCTTGGTGGACTCCATGCCACCTAGGTGTTAGCCTGTAATAGCCAATAAAGGCTATACAAAAAAATATTGTGTCGTAATCAAATCGATATTTAGTAGAATTAAGTTATTTATGAGCCATATTGAACTTTATCATATTTTTCTTTTAAGACTGCTATTTCAATGAACACCATAATTCAGTCTTTCTTGCCCAACAGGAAAAAACAGTTAAATTATTTAAAAATAAATAATCAAAACTGTTGTATCTAAGTTTAGTTTCAATGTTGTGTTTATAATAGTGTTTTTCGATTTTATACGTGCTGGTCGTGTGCACTGTTATTTCAATGAACACAGCTGTAAGTCCTGATAAAAAAATGTCTAAGCTTACATATACATTTGGTTACTCCTAATGTAATAGTTTATCAAAAAACATTTATTTTGCGACTTAAAAATGTATTTTAAAGTCCCAAATAACTTTTTTTTTTTTTATATAAAATCAGTTACGTTTGACTTTTATCTATAACAAGTTTTTCATAGCTGTTATTGAAGATTTTAAAAAGTAAAGTTAAATAAAAGGATGACAGGAATTTCAAATTAAAATCAAATTAAATGTCTTTGAAAAAATAAAAGTCTTGGCAGCAGTAAAAAGAAAGGGTTTGCCTGTTTCTCAGAGCAATAGTATTTATTCTGTGAGAAATATGTGCGGCTTTCGAGATATTTCCAAAAGAATTAGTTTTGGAAAGACTTATTTTTGTCGAATACTTTTATTTCTAACAAAATCTTTGAGTAACTTTTATATTAACTTTGAATAAAATTCTTTTAAAGACCTCTTTTGTAGTCATTTATAACTAACGCTAAAGCCGTTACTCAGCTTAAGGGACTGCTATTTTCACAAACACACCTAGCCTATAGCGCCACCTATCTTCTTCTATGTCGCCATATTTCCTATAGCGCCCTTGGCGGCTTGATGGCGTATTAGTGAAAACATTTGATTTGGGGCATGCCGAGCGCAAGCTCTCTTAAATTGCAAAATATTGATTATTTTTTGGTTATAACCTTTTAATGGGCGTTAGTTTGCTGAAACAAACTTGCTCTGCGCAGGAAATCCAAGAATATGCATACCAAGACTTAAAAAAAAAGAAATTGCTTTGGAAGAAAGAGCTGTGAAAGTGTAAAAGTGTAAATTAAGAAAATATGATTTGTTGGGGCCGTCGGGGATAAATGCACAGATGCTAAATTTTGTACACCCGTAACTTGTGAACTACTAAAGCTACAGGCTTGTGCTATATGGTCGTTAGAAAGGTATTTGGAAATACTTTGTACGCCTTCTAACATGATTTGTCTAAATGCCACCGTTTAAAAATTATGCGCAAACGTTTTTATTTTATTCAGATCTTTTAGCTTATTTTTATTTCTCAAAAACGACTTTAACGATTTTGGTTTAATCATAAAAGTGTATAGCTTTTGAGATTCCTCAAGTTTTGACACACGACACGTTGTAAAAAGTCACATTTTAAAGTTATTAATAAACATGAATGGATATATTTACCAGTTCAGAACATCTAACACTGCCTAAGCATTTAACTTTTTTTGTGCGTATCCAAACTCTATTTTAAGGTCCTGGACATTTTAGTTGATGTTTAACAGCTTAATATAAGAATCTTTAGTTATACACCCGTTGCTTGTGAATTTCTAAACATAATTTGTCTAAGTACCATCGTTACAAAAACGATCTCTGTTAAATCTTTAAACTGTATAGCCCTTGAGATTCCTCAACTTTGGACAACATTGAAGTTTGTATGTGCGTATCCAAACGCTTTTTCAAAGTCTTGGAATCATTTAAATTGCTATCAACAGTTCCATATCAGAAACTTAAGTTCTATGGCTTTTGGGAGAGTAGACTAATTTTATGATTGATGCTTAAATCAAAAAACTTCTGATATCAAACAAAAACACCTGTTAGCGAGGTAAAAATCTAGTGACGATCGCACCTTCAACAAACAAAAGTTCTGATATCAACTTTTGTGACTAAAATGTATTATACGATCTACTAAATAAAAACACTAACATTTTTTACGTTCGGCACGCTGCAATTCAATGTGCCTGTGTTTAGCTGTTTAGAAAAATTTATATAGTGCATTTATTTAGAAGATCGTATAACATATTTTCGTCACATTTGTCAGCTAATATGTCAAAAACACCAAAGATGTACTTTTCTTAAATTTATTTAAAAATATTTTTTTTGATCATTCTAATGAAAGTTATAAGATATAGTTGTCCGATTCGGTTCGTTCCGACTTATATATTACCTGCAAATACAACTTTTGGGAATGTTTCATCGCGATTGCTAAGAGACTAGGTTAAGTAGAAACGGACATGGCTAGATCGACTCGTCTAGTGATGCTGACCAAGAATGTATATACTTTATGGGGTCGGAAGGGTCTCCATCACTGCGTTGCAAACTTCTGACTGAAATCATTTACCTTTTGAAGTTTTAAAGTTTCACTTGCTTACATAACTGCAAAAATCACAATCACTTCCTTATGTCAGTCAATATAAATTTTACACGACTAGGCCCTGAAGTCTTAAATTGAAGTCTTTAAATTCATTATCAAATGTATATTTATTGTGGAGTTTTACTTTATGTCTACAGGCCCTACTTTCTTTTCTACTGGGGATAAGAGTTTTAAAAGGATGCAACTGTATTTGATTCGCTTACACTTATCCTGTTTTCTTGGGATCTGACAAAATGATCTTTGCGTGATTAGTGTACCCCAAGTGAATTGCTGCATAGTAGATTTAAAATAGCTTTGTTTAGGTCCCAATTTAGTTATATGGATAATTTATTTTCAGACTAATGCGAGCCATGCATGGTCACACGCGAATGAATCCCAAGCAACGCATAGATCGACTGCGAAATTTCAACCACCGCTTGCAAAGCACTCCAGAAAGTGTGAAAGTACTAAAAGACTGGAACATGGATCTCGACAAGAATCTCACGGTAGTAAGAGGCCGCATTATCGAACCGCAGAAGATAGTGTTCCAACAGGGAAAGTGAGTCCGTGGAAATTCTAACGTAATGTGGTCCAATAAAATAATGTTTTCAGGGTTCCGGCTGGGGAAAACGCCGATTGGACAAGATCTTTCAGAGACCAAAAGATGCTTACCACTCCATCCGAAGGCATCGATCGCTGGGCAGTCATTGCTCCAGAGAAAAATTCTCGTGAACTAAGAAATTTGCTTGAGCATTTGTTCAGAGCAGCTAGTGGAATGGGTCTCAGAATTAGAAACCCTCAGGAGTGAGCATATTAAACGCACCCATACCTAACCTTACGGATTCGCCAATCCTTTGTGGATCGAGTGAAATCCGTAATGAGTGGTTTCGGATGCCTATTGTTTTTTCTTGTTATCCTTTACTCTATCTATAAATAATTGTATTTCTAGAGTCAAAATTTATGACGATCGCACCGCCACATATGTGCGAGCTTTGGATGATTGTGCCCGGATGGATCTCAAACTGATCTTATGCCTGGTCCCCAATATCAACGTTGAAAGGTATTTATGTCCAATTTTTTGTATAACTCAATCATTTTAGTTTTTCTGACAAAATATGGAGATTGTAATAAATTGAATCACCTCTTGCATATGCATATAAAAAAATGTATAGTTGAAATACCTGTTATCTGAGCTAAAATACACACAAAACAATTTTTTTAATTTCAGATACTCGGCGATTAAAAAGAGAGGATATGTTGATAGAGCTGTGCCAACTCAAGTTGTGACCACTAAAACAGCTTCCAATCGTAGCCTTATGAGCATCGCTACAAAAATAGCAATCCAATTGAATTGCAAGTTGGGATATACTCCCTGGATGATCGAGCTACCTTTGTCTGGGTTAATGACGATCGGATTTGACATTGCGAAGAGCACACGTGATCGCAAGAGGGCCTACGGAGCGTTGGTCGCTTCCATGGACCTTCAACAGAATTCTACGTACTTCAGCACCGTCTCGGAGTGCAGTGCCTTCGATGTGCTGTCCAACACCCTTTGGCCAATGATAGGGAAGGCCCTGCGTCAGTATCATCGAGAGCATAAGAAGCTGCCAGCCCGTATAGTATTTTATCGCGACGGTGTCAGCTCAGGTTCTCTAAAGCAGCTATTTGAGTATGAGGTGAAGGACATCATAGAAAAACTGGAAGCGGAATACAAGCGAGCCAATTCTGCTCCACCGCAGTTAGCTTACATTGTGGTTACCAAATCGATGAACGCGCGTTTCTTTCTCAATGGACAAAACCCACCGCCTGGAACTGTCGTCGACGACGTTATTACTCTCCCCGAGCGCTACGATTTCTATCTGGTTTCGCAACAAGTTCGCCAAGGAACAGTGTCGCCGACGAGCTACAACGTCCTTTACAGTAACATGGGTATCAGCCCCGAAAAAATGCAAAAGCTCACCTATAAGATGTGCCATTTGTACTACAATTGGTCGGGCACCACACGTGTGCCTGCCGTTTGCCAGTATGCCAAAAAACTTGCTACCCTTGTCGGTACAAACTTACACTCCATTCCGCAAAATGCGCTTGAAAAGAAGTTTTATTATCTTTAAATCTGTATTTATTAAGAAAAACTTTACGCCGTAAGAGGCAGTAAAAAAAACTAGCCCAGGCCTTTTCGTTTTACAAATATTTTCCTTTTTGGTTTAAACACTTCTGCATTAAGATGAATATGTAACCATAATCCGGTTAAAATTCCTTCTGAAAAAAATCCTATTTAAAACCTTAAGATTTAAAATTAATTTGACATCTACAATTTCCGGTATTTAATCATTACCAATGAAAATCTTGTCAAAGTTACTAATAAACAATAAAAAGAAAATTCAAGAACACGAAAGTTTATTTCTTTTAATTTTGAGTATAATTACTTTATTTATATTATATATTTTACTTTATATAAAGAAAAATTACATACATTAATGTTCGCTTATTTAACCACACATCCATGGCTGCTTATTTCGTGAAACATATGTTATTAATTATACAGGTATTTAACTTTCACAAGGATAATACAAAATTCATAGCTTGTTGAGTATATTGAAATGCTACGGAGTTCGATATTTTAATGTATTTGTATTTACAAAATTCTAAATTTTCGTTTTGGATAAGTGTTTTTATTAATCGTATCGATTGCAAGTTTGGGGTAGGATTGAGTTCAGTGATAATATCGATTATTTATAATTTAATATCCAAACACCGACTACTATGATACAGAAGCCCATATCTATTTAGACCTTGACTCCCAGAAAAGCGAAAAAACAACGAATCGCTTCTTCTGGATTGTCGTCTAGGCTTAAAGTTCAAATGCGTTTACTATAGCGATTACTTTAACGATAATTACTCGTTGGTGTATATACAATTCTATTAAAGTTTTTGATTTTAGATATATTATTTAGGATTAGATGTATTTTGTTTAAAGGGTGGTAGAAAAGCTTTGGTGCTTTTGTGTAATCCAATTGCATACCACGCTTGGTTTAGACCATCGTATGGATTAATTCTCTTTGGAATTACTTTTTCTTTTTGTTTTTTAAAATTATTTCGGGCTTTAACGAGTTAATCAGGGATCAAGCCGATGTTTCATTTGGTTCTATCCAGCCCTCACTGTCATCCTCGCTATCGGAATCTTCGGACTCTGATAATTCGATAGCCACACGTCTGGCCAAGATTGAGGCCACATCCAGTGGCGCCGCGTTGCGTTCGATTTCCTTCTGCTCCGACTTTTCAACCTTGCGTAAAGTAATACCTGAAAATAATATTTTGATTAA
This sequence comes from Drosophila suzukii, assembly GCF_043229965.1. Lineage (NCBI taxonomy): Eukaryota > Metazoa > Arthropoda > Insecta > Diptera > Drosophilidae > Drosophila > Drosophila suzukii. The sequence goes on along the minus strand of NC_092080.1, from coordinate 21,147,864 downwards.
TAACCGACTATCAGATACCCGTTGCTCTGTTCTAAATAAAATAAAATATTAGCGCGCTACGGCACCAAGGGGATGGTAGTGGTACTATTGATCATGTCAAAGCCTGATTAACCTGGTCATAACTTTTAAAATAATGCGATTGGAACCATTCTCAGCATTTGGATAAAATCAATTTAAATTTGCACTTTTACCAAGTTTTAGTGTTATGGGCGTTAGAGTGGGAATGGCACCCCGCTGCGCAAGAACCTCTAAAATCTACATGCTTAATCCTTAACTTTCATAGTTTCCGGGATCTTAACGTTCATACAAACTGACAGACGGCTAGTAATCCTGATCAGGAATATACGTATGTAAACATGTATATTCTTTACGGGGTCGGAAACGTTTCTTTTTACCTGTTACACACTTTCCGACGAATCTAACATACTCTACGATTCACAGTTATAATCAATGGCATTTTATAAAGTGACAAAATCTTGCCATTCTATTCCTAGGGGCACTTAATTAATTATTTCCCCAATTTATACTTTGTTTTAGATTTGTAAGTACAAAACTCCACATTAAAAAGTTGGCTTCTAAATGCGTGGAAGGTTTGAACGTCCTATCTTTAGCATTAAAGCGATGTTAATTAACGATATTTCATGGAATTACTTACCATCCCGAATGGCCTTCATCAAATCATTGCGTGGGTCGTGGAATGGAGGCAACATCTTTTTAGGTGCGACAATGTGGGGCACACCATTTTGTTGGCCAGGCTGCATTTCACCGTTGGCCAATGATTTGGGCAGAATTTGGTGCGGGCGCAGCGTGTGTTGGTTGCCACTACCCATTCCCTCCTCTACAGGTGGTGGTGGAGGAGGCGGCGGTGGAGCGGCGTTAGGTGGCGACATCTTGGGCGAATGCTGCAAGGGATTCCCATAAGTTATGTATAATTGAGATTTAATCAAAAAACAATGTAACAAACCTGATCTGGAACCGGCGGTGGTGGCGGCAAGTCGCTAAGGGAGTTCAGTTGGTTGCCCGCCATCCCGATGCTGTGGAAAGTATTGCTCAGCTGCGTCATGACCATATCATTGGCATTTTGGACGCTGTTGGGGGTCATCTGCGGAGATCCAGCTCCCGACGAACTGTTTGCCCGGCCAAGCAGTTTGGCCGCCATGTGGCCGCTGTTGCCTCCGTTCATGGCGGACATTGGTGAAATGACGTCTGGAACTGGCGGAGGCGGTGGCAAGGCGTCTCGACTGGTCGACATACTTCTACCCCGGGTCGGAGTGTTGGCATTTGAGGCTGTGGGCGTGCCTCCACCGCTGCCATTCGACGGCGGAGCCGGTGGCGGCTGCGAGGGACGCGGCTTATTCCGCGATGGTGTGCCCGGTCCGTAGATGGGTTCCGGCGACATGACACCCTGGCCCGTTTGGCCGTACAGCGCGTGTGACTGATACAGCCCTGCGTCGTATATCTGCTGATGCTGCATGTGCATCTGCTGGGGGCCACCCATTCCGTTGCCGAAGGTGGCCGCATACTGATTGCCCATCTGGGGAGGAAGCTGCTCGTAGGTACTACCATCGATCTGTTCGGAATGGTAGCTTCGGTTTAACTCGATCGAGTTAGGTCGAGGTGGACGAGTATCGTAAACTCCCATATCTAAAAAAACGGATGGGAAACATTAGAGCTATTGACTTTCGCTGAAGGCAAGCAACGTTTTTACAGGACACACATCTCATTTTAAAAACACGCCAATTATTGTGTAATTACACTTGAGGAACATTAAGACATGTAATTACAAGCAATTCAGAATTTCTGTGCATGTGAGACTGGCCGCTGGACTCGTATATAAATTTTGATAAGTACAAACGTCATTCCGATTTGCAGTCTTTTTAAGCTCGCTGCACAGAAAACAATTTAGAGAAACTATCATAGAACAAGATGTGGCGACAGAAAGGAATTAGTAAAGCTGCAGAGTGACATGTAGACGTAGATATGGAAATTGACTGGACTACAACAGAAAGATAGGAGGATCCTAAACAAAAACTGCGGCTCAATCATAAATCGCGAGTATGAAATGAATTTAGTCAATATGCAAAACACATTGTAACCATAATGTGCATACACGTTACTTAAACATTACAAAGTAGGAAATGTCTAGTTTTACAGTGTTTTGTGATAAAAAATCTGCACTTTGCATGAACACGAAACTCATAAAATCACCGCGATTTTGACTGTTAGTCTGAATAGAGAGTTCTCTGTACACAGATATGCTAATAAAATCAAAAGGGGTTGCTAGAAAAGTAATAGAATAGAAGCGTGTGAAAGAACACTTATAGTCTTTGCTGAGCTTGCTTTAAGGTGTGTGGATGTCTAACCTGCAATCGCAACGGCGGTTTGCTTGGTGACATTACTGTTATTCTCCAAATGCGAAAGCATATTATAAGGCTTTATAGTATCTGTAAATGAGATGATTATGCGCGATTGATCCATTCGAAATTACAGAGCTAATTAAGTTTACGTTTATTAATATCGTAACGAAAAACCAGAAAAAAATTTTTTTAAAACGACATGCAAATAAACAAAAGCTGTGAAAAAAGGTCGACGATTCGGAGTATGAAGTAGAAAGTTTTAGGGACCTTGTTTACGTCACTAAGAGGTATTGTTTTTAGTCGAAATGATCTCTCAATCAAAATTAGAGAATCATTTATTTTGAGGGTTCAGGGTTAAAATGACTCTTCTCTGTCAAAAAAGAAATTATGCCTCAAGTGTTTTTTTCGTTAGTCATTGTTTTAATTGCATTAAAAAAAACTGAGATACAATTTTTTGGGATAATGTTTAAATATTTAAGTTTACGGAATATTTCAATCAACACAAAAACATTTTCAACCTTTTTTGTGTGTTTTTCTGTTCAAAATATCTTATAGAGAGCTTATTATGTGACGGATTTGTAAGCCCTGGAAACCTTGAGTCGGTCACCTTACTCTGGGTCGTGATAATGTGGGTTAATTCTAACTAGAGCAACTGCAAAATAATACGAATTAGTGATCCTCGATCAGGGTTTTGAGGCGAATCGAAAACTAGCGAGCTTTTGAGTGAAGTAGGTGAATGAATGGCGGGAACATCTGTATCGTGGGATGTCAGCCGGGCGCATATAAAAGCTACGAGGGGCCCCATCATCGTACCTACGTCTTGGATATTACCGACAACTTGGTGGTGCGCATCGAGAGTGCATTGCCGCAAATCGATGTCAGCCTCGCCCACAGTCTGTATTTTGACTAGCTGAACTACACGGGCAGACAGGACATAATTGATAATTAAAATATACCATTCGATTGCAAGACAAGTGCAAATATTCAGTGCGTGAAACAAACGTTCCAATAACATCCTATCAATTTGGTTCGCACTGAGTACTTGGCTCTTCCGATAACCAATCCCGTTGCGAAGTACTTACTTCCGTATCCGGCTTCTTCGTTCACCATCGAGTTTGGTGTGCGGTAGATGACGTTGTTGGGCATCAATGTTTCGCCGTGCACCAGGGCACGTTGTCGCTGCTGCTCGCGCGTGTTGTGCGGCACCCTTATTTTGGTCTTCTGCTTTTTGTTGCCACGTCCAGCCGGTCCGCCGGCTCCTCCTTCCTGCCGCGGTCTGTTTAGCTTCTTGCCCTTGTCGTGCATCACACGCTCGGTGTCCTTCAGCATCTCCTGGCGCCACAGCTCAAAGAAGTAATTGGGATCCGTGTAGAACTTGAGTCCATCCTTGCCATCGTCTCTGTAGACGTTGAGCTTGTCCAGCGGCGGCGGCTTGTCGCACTGAGCATATGTGTCCATCATGGGCGCCGGCATTGTGGCGCGCGAGAAGATTTGCTGGTCAAATACCTTGGCCGACTTGAACGCTTTTTTGCGAGTTATGTCCGTCAGGGGTACCTCCTCAACGGTGCTGTCGAGCTGGGTCACCTTGATTGCCAGGCGATCGATGCGCGCCTGCAAGGAGTTGGCCCGATCCCCGATATTGCCCACGTCACGAGCCAGTTCTCCGAACACATCCTCGGCGTGTTTGGACAGCGAGGACAGCTGCCGGATGATGTTCGTCAGCGTTGTGTTGGTGACCGTCTCAAGCTCCACGGACTGCAGCTCATCCTGCTGGTAGACGGAGCGGGCCACATGCACGGGTTCTATCGATCTCTTGGGCAGCGGCATGGTCGGGCGCAATTAACAATTATCTCCAACTTGGCACACCCGTAAATTAGCGTGTCCTCATCGACTGAAATACATAATTTAAATTAGATTAAAAAAAATTAAAATAAAAATTTAAAAAAATAACTATTATTGATTTTATATTATTAAACTTTGATAAAAAATTAGTTTGTACATTGCTTATTTTTTATTTTTCTTATTATTATTTAAATTTAAATAAGCTAAGCTTTCTAATATTGAACCGATTAAAAATCTATTTAATCTTATAAGCAATTAAGAAAAGAAATTAATAATTTGATTTGATATGGAAATCGGATGTCTAAAGATTATATTAAAAATAATCAGGTAAGTACAAAATTAGATATAAGACAATTTTTAAGACCACAGTAAAGTTTTCCATAAGCTTATAAGCTAATTGTAAATGGAAATAAGCTCAGTACAAGCAAAACAGTATTTTATATCAATCAAATTATGATAGATCTGTTCTAGTAGTCCAAATTCTCTAAAATAAAATGTGGGATGGGATTACCCTGGTTCAGATTATATTGAGTAAATGTTAATTTTAAGTGATTTTTCTGTTTGGAACTACTAAAATGGATGAAAAGTATATTTTAGCTTCTTTTTCTCAATGTTTTATTGATTAGTTAATTTGAAGGCTGTCGAATAGGCGTTAGGAAAATGTGTCACTAATGCACTAATCCGTTGACTAAAAAGAGTCACAATATCTTGGTACGTATTGTCATAGGTTCCAAGAGATGCTTATCCATTTGAGACTTCTTATCCACAAACACCCAGTTGTTATTTGAATTATTTTGTGATATGCACGACTGGTATTCGACGTCTGGACCACACCCCACGGAAACGACACCCACAGTGCGGCGATAAGGGCGTAACGCCCAAGTCACCCCCGCAAGATGCATTCACACTGTCCCGGCGAGATTAGTCGATAATGCGCCCCTTTCTGGTGGCACTATCTGGGGGCTCCGACCTGAGGGCTTTACGTGGGCACCTCTATATGCCATACGTATACGTATATCTTTGGGCCCCCACCAACGCAAATTAGACCGTCACGCACTCACACACACGCCCCAGCACCCAAGTACGCGGACGTCGCTGTGTAAGTGTGTGGCTTTTGGGGCGACTTTACGCGATTTTCGCACTGAAACATTTGCACAGAATCGCAACAATACTCTGTATCTCTGTGCAGGCACTTTCTATTCCCACTGCGACTTCGATTTAAAACACACTCAGTTCGGTTTTGGTCTCAGTTCACACCTCTCCGCACACTCACCGCCCGTCACACTTTTCGACCCGCAGCAGGCAACACAACAAACATTAAGCAGCCACTTCCGTTTCGGGTGTTCGGTGGCAAATTCGATCCAATGAAAACTCTAATTAGCCAATTTGGGGGCTTGAAAAATGCAAATATTTGCTCGTTTTGTGGAAACTAAGATTTCCACACCTTTGCAGTGTGACCGACGTTTTGCCGTTCGAAAATACCGCAGGGCTGCAGTAGCTCAAAAAAGGATGTAGAAAAGTATGCATAGTTGTAATTATGAATTAAAAACAAGAATATATTATTTTTGCCAAACTATTCTGTAAAATTAATTTGTTTTTCCAAAAATTAATTCTGTAGATATTTACTAAAAAATAAAATGGGACTTGGTATTTTTAGTTTTCGACCGCTAATCGATAAGTGCTCCGCCAGCCCTGGTCCAGATCCATAACATCTCTGTTTCGTAGCACACTGAATAGGTAAGGTTTTCCACACATTTCTCCAATTTCCTCTTGTATAATTCCCACTGTTTGTAGAACCAAATTGAAAAAATGGCGAGTTTGGCTACCAAGGGATCAGGACTTGTGAACAGTAAGTGTCATGGCTTGAGAGCCAACGATTTTTCGCTACCAATTCAGCGCCTACTAATCGCAAAATTATGTAATGATCATTTTCGCAGGGCTCCTTACTCAGGCGAGGCCACAACTGGACGTGTTCCTGAAATACGCCAAGGTGGAGCTGACGCCCCCGACGCCCGCCGACATTCCGGCCATCCGCCAGGGACTCGGCAATATCCTCAAGGGAGCCAAGACCGGCGCCTACAAGAACCTCACCGTTCGCGAGGCCTGGCTTAACACCCTGGTGACCGCCGAGGTCATCTTCTGGTTCTACATCGGCGAGTGCATCGGCAAGCGCCACATTGTGGGCTACAACGTCTAATCTTAGTTATGTCTCCGCTTGGTAGTCACTGGAATGGCAAACGATACATTTCGACTCTGAATAAAGTGAAATTTGTAGTAACTTAAAACTCCGAAAGTTTAAAAAAACCAAGAAAAGTCTTTTAAAAACTTTGTTCTTCTACATTGGACGTATGGTTTTCTCTGGTCAACAAGTTTCGTTTTGAAATCACAAAATTGGAGAATAACGTGGAATAATTCGTAACCATTGAAATGTCATATTGGTAATACAATTTTATGCTCCAAGTTTATTTCAGAGTGTACCAAGTGTCCTTATAAGCTTGCAATTTATCTGAAAAAACTGTTTTATGGACACCTTAAGCCGGAACATTAGTCCTAAAACAAACAGCCGTTGATTTACCCTTAGAATCGATCGATGTGCGGCAGGCAGAAAATATAATATTCGGAAAAAATTTAAAGACGGTTGCTTGAAGTCACTATTAAATACGATAATATTTCGAAAGTTAAAAATGCCGTGCTTTTTAATAGTGGAAACTAAAGAGAGTGTGGAATTTCTTAAATTGTAGAACATTTCATAATCGAGGGTGTCACATAATTCTCATCCAAGCATAGATTTATAGAATTTGTATTGAAGTAGAATTGATTGTCTTAGGAATACAAATGTATACATCAGTAAAACGTAAACCAAATATAAGCTTTACACGACTGAAGTGATTTCTGAAGGGTAAATTGGATCTTTCCAAGCATCTGCTGTCGTGTCGCTATACATACATATGTTTGTATGTAAGTGTATATATTTAAGGAACACTAGTTGTTATTTCCGGAATATATTAAATTTGTTAGGCATTCTGTTAGAAACCTTTACAGAAGTTTGCTTAAAATTTATATTTACTTAAAGAAAGTTTTTCTACGATCTTCTTTAAACACTGAAATGTAGGCTCGTTATAAATTTTCACGATTTTTCAGTTATTTAAATTAGAGTGAATAAAAGCATTTTTTCTTTAAATTAATATTTATTTTAATTGTGTGTAAGGGTTAAGTACTGTAGCGGGAGTATATTTTGAGAGTCTATTCGCGGTCACACTAAAATTTCATTATTTTGGAATTGCGATCAGCAACCATCTGTTGCACAAAAAGCGCCAAAAGGTTCGAGCCGGTTTGACAGGGATAGCAAGGGCTGATCCATGGTCAGCCAGTATGGCCTACGAGCGACGCCTCCGATCGCAGAACCTCGTGCACCTGCTCCAGAACCGCGAATCCGGATACACCTGCCCGGGCAGTCAGCTGGGCAGGATGCCACGGTTGGCCTACGAACGCCCCTTCTACAAATGCATCACGCCCTGCCTGACCATTGACTCGATCTCGATTCCGCCAGTATACCTGCGCAAGTTCACGCCGGATGGCAGCAAACTGCTCGCCTTCTCGCAGGATCAGCGCAGCCTGCACATCTACCGCTACAGGGGATTCAGCAGTGCGGCGGTGGGCGAACTGATTCGCCAGGCAAACGTGGGCAGTGGCGAGTGCTTCAGCAGCCAGGAAAGCGCACTCAAAAGCACGATCTTTGAACGCCTGTTCGCCACCAAGGAGGCACTGAGTCTGCGACTGTGTCAAGGCGACTACAGTCTCTACTATCTGCACCGGGAGTTTAGTGTGTTTCTGGAGGATGGCCGGTATGTCCTGCTGGCAGCCATGTCCGTGCTGCGTAATGCCCTGCCCTTCGACGACTACGTCCGGTATCCAGATCTCTTCGACAAGCTGGACGCCTTCTCCTATGTGTTCTTCGTAGTGGACCTGAAACTGGGCGTGGTAACCGACAGGCTCCTCCTGGCGCACGACTCCATCGTGATTGCCCACAATCATGGCATTTCGGTCTTTGGCTCCAAGGTGGCGATCATGTCGCGACTGCACCAGTGCATCTACGTCTACTATGTGGCGGAGGGCAAGTTCCACAAGCAGGAGACGATTGGCCCTCGGCCGCGGAACTTTATCGAGAAGGCTCCATCCAGTATTGAAAACCTGGATGCGACTACGGTTCTGCCCATTACGCACATTAAACAGCGCGTTCTTAGCTTCCTTTACCGCCAAATTGACCTCAATAGCCCAAGTGCCAAGGAGAAACTTAAGGAGTTTTACAAAAACTTTGAGTTTGTAAGTCATATGGTTATAAGTTTCGATTTTTACGTGTTCGGAAATGTCCCAAAAATATTTTTCAACCGTTATTTTAGCCATCCTGAAATCCTCAAAACATTTTTCGACACCTTGATTAAAATGAAAACTGCCAAACTGCATTTAAATAGAAAACCAAAACTAATAAGTTTCGTTCATTAGGTGGAGCACATGATTATGGAGAGGATGCAACTGGTAAACAAGGAACTTCTTCTTTTGCGCTACGAAGAACGTCCAAAAGACAGCGATACCATGCCAATGGCCCAATCACCCCGCCGCTTGTATGTGTTCTACACGATATCTGCCGAGGAAGTAGTTGGTGTGTATCCAGATTATTCCGTCGACCTGCTGCAAATTATACTACAATTCTACGATGAGATGAGCAATGTACGATCGCTGCAAACCGGAGACGCGCCCTCATTGCCACTGCATTTCTTCCTCAAACAAAACTTCGTGGACGCCAACGATTCGATTCTCTTCGTCCGACATGCGGCGTTGCGATTTAACCCCAGCGTTCCCGTCAGCTCCCAGAGCCTGTCGCCATCTCCCTATCTGAGGTTCAACGAATTCAGCTTTGACGATCGGCACGTATCGCCGCTGGAGCGACCCAATCCCTGCTCCGCCGAACCCATTGTCTTCCGAGATCGGACCACACAGTCGGTCAAGTTCAGGCTGCACGCCACGGCGCGCAGGCAAATCAACTCTTTGGCACCTCGGGAACTGTGCGCCTTCATTTGGCATCCGTTCGAGCCGCTAGTACTCAGCATTCAGAAATGCATGAACAGCTACGCCTACCATGTGCATCTGTACAATCACGGCACGGTAGTGGAGCAGGCAAGTGCCTAATATGCCTTATATATTTAAGTAGAATACTGTATAGTATCTTTTATATTATATTGATAGTATTTGTGATATGTTTATCGACATTTGATTAAGACATTTATTTGTTGTTTTTGGAATAGAGAAACGTATCTGTTATTTGGAAGTGCAGCAAAACATTTGTTCGATTTTATTTTACTCAGGATCTTTAATAACCAGATTATCGATCCTTAAAAAGTAAATAAAACAATTAAATTTTGTTCTTAATTGTATTGAATGTTCAAAAGTTTCTATGCTGAGGTTGCGTGGTGACCATCCTCGTTGTACTCCTTGTTGACTTTAAGGGAATGATTGATAACGCTTGAGCCGCCTGGAGGATAGCTTGACGAAGGACCTGTTCCTTGGCCAGGCGCCGGCTGCTGAGGCTGATTTGGCAGCGAATTTGGGTTATAGCCTGGGTTCTGTCCAGTTCCAGCCTGGGGATACACCGGTGCTGGAGGAGCCTGTTGCGGCGGTGGAGGTGGTGGAACTAGCGTGTACGGATTGAAGCCGGGAATGGGTGGGTAGCCTGGCGGAGGTTGATAGCCGGGCACTGGTGGGTAGACGTGCATAGCGGAAGGTAGGTACTGTGGATACTGCGGATTCGGCGGTGGGTATCCATACGGATAGGGGTTGTACTGATACGGCTGCCCATAGCCGAAGGGCATAGGATATGCAGGATAATTGTACTTGTGCTCGGTAGCCTTATACTTGTTTTTGTGCTTGCTCTCCCCGCTGCTGCTGCTTTCGCTGCTATCACTGTCCGCCCGGACAACTTCGCCGTACTGGCATCCCAGTACCAGGAGGACTCCAATCACAGCCCAGTTCTTCATTGTTTCGGTTAACCGCAAGACGTTCGAATAATCTGAGCTCACGGGTTTGACTAAATCTTAGACAAGAAAATACCTTGTCCGTTTAGACAATCCAAATAGCCAGCGCGTGCGTTGTTTTTTGATAAGTAGACAAAAACATACAAATCCGACAAGGTTTCAGCCTGGTCTGCTTAACTAATTCCCTGTAAAATTTCCATATTTTGGAAACTATTTTTTAGTTATTATAAACAGATCGGTGTATTTTTTGTCTACCTAATTGAAGTATTGAAATAAAGTCTTTTTATATAAGAGTTGAATTTTAATATCATAATCATATTTAAGAGGTGAATAAAAGTATACCTATTTTTTAACTATTAGAAACTGGAAACTACTTGCGTAGCTTCTAGGTGTCGGAACAACCGCATTTCCTCTAGTTTTGTGTTACTTAATAGACAGAGGCTGTGCGCTTATCAACATGACCATTTGTCGGAAACTAAACAAAACAATACATATGAATAATCCTAATAGGCGACAATGAAGCTCTGAAAATTTAACCATATACAATTTAAAACGTAGTGTTAATCATAACTGAGATATATGTAAATAACGTAATAAATAGGTTTTGTACAAATGGGATGAGCAAGATAAGCCGTATTATCTTCTTGTCAAGTCAACATAGCGGATGCTGCTATAAATGTACAAACGATTTATGTTGTCTTTCTCCAATCAAAACAGACTGGTTATAAATAACTTTTCAAAGATAAGGTTTTGGGAAATACCCTATGTATTTCTCGATGGTCGCAATTGTAAAACGTATATTTGAAAGAATACGTTAAATAAACATTAGGCCCAACCCTTATCAATTCGAGGGTTGACTAACAAATATTTTCTTGATTTATAATTTACTAAAAAGGTAATTTAATCCCCGAGTCGAGGTTCTTCGTTGTGTTCCCATTTTTTATTCGATATATAACTTAGCAAACTAATAAATTGGTGGTTTTGTTTAGTTTTCTCCGTTTTTGGTGGCAGCTGCTGAAGCCTTAAGGCGATTTTCCTTGACCAGCTTGCGCCATTCCAGCCACTTGGTCAGCTCAGGCTGCTCGCTGCTACCGCCCTGCTGCTCCAGCTGCATGTAGTAGGCCTCACGTAAGATCTTGAAGGCCTGGATGCTGTAATATGGCTGCTGGGTGACCGGATCAAAGTAGCGGGCTGGGAGTCTGGTAATCGGACAGATTCCATTGCTGACTTTGGGCGGCGGCTTGTGCCGGAAGATGTTCTGAAACACCTTGTCGTTGAAATCGTTCTCGACAATGACGAATGTGCGTTCACACTTTCCGCCGGGATCCTTTGAATCGGTTGGAAGATTGGCTCCTCGAGTGGGCTTTCGCGTGGCAGGCATAGTCAGTGAATGGTAGCGTATCGTAGGTCCTGTGAACGTGCGCTTGGTAGGTCTCGATTTTTTTTTCTCCAGCTCCATTTTTTGAAACTTTTCTGCAAGTTCGAAAGGAAAATGATTTATGATTGTTTCTACAAACGCTTTGGGTACCCACCAAGAGATTTAATGTTTTCCTCTTCAGTTATTTTGGCCTCCTCCAGCAGCTCCTCCTGCGTGGGCATATAGTCCTCCACACGCACCTTCTTCTTCTTGCGCTTGCGGGCATCGTCCAACTCCTTGAGGCGGATTTTCGTGGCCTGCGTCTTGATGGCCGTCGAAGTACGAATGGATTTGCGGCCAGAGTCTAGAACCGTGAAACGAGGACGCACCCGTCGCTTAGTCACCCCACCACTACCTCGTTTTTTGTTTGAGGCTGGTACGGCCTTTGTTTCCTTCTTGACGGCCGGTTTGGTTTCCTAAAAATAATTCATTGATATTATTATTATTATATTTTCCAAATTTTCCTTGATGGGTCAGAAAGGATTCACACGATTAAATACATTTTTTTAATAAACAATATTAAGAACTTAGCTACTTCGTCTTTTGTTTGCAAGACCTTGGTCAGATTAACTAAATATTCTGTTATTCGGGGCTAATAAAATCTCTTACAGCAATAGGATTCTATTAAAAACACGCCCGAAGGTATTCCCGTGTTACCCCTGATTATATCTTAGATTTAAAAGGCAAAGAGAGCAACAAAAATAATAATTACACATATATGATTTTGCTAAAAAATGGTAATTGGTATGAGAGTTTAACTGCAATTAATTTTTAATTATTAAAGAATGTTTTAAATGCTTGATTGTAAAACCTTCATAGCCCCTTGATATAAAAGTGTTTTGAGAGAGAGTTGCACCTTGTAAGCCTTCGTGTTGACTCCACCGCGTTTCCGCTTTCTGTCGGTAGGCTCTTCCTGGTCTGAAACGAGCTCATCCTGCTCATCGATACTGAAGTCCGAGTCCACCACATCCTCCTCTTCGTCCTTCTGTCTAAGGAAAGGATATCGAATGATTTTACATATTCGTATTTCTCAATTAAAGCCAGACTTACTCGTATTCCTTGTCCTCATCTTCGTCCTGAAAGCCGCCATAGGACGTTTTGTAAAAGTCGTCTTCCTCCTCTTCGTTCAGTAGGTGGGCTATTTTGTTGCCGGCATTGTTGCGCCGGGAGCGTGAAGCAGCCATTTGTTTGGTCTTATACTTTATAAAACCTTTCTTAACGCAGCTAATTAATAAATTTTAAGAATTTTTGGCTAACGATTTTTGTAAACAAGCCGTGAAGTGTGACCAGGCCGAGATATTCAAAAATTCGACGGATGGTTGAAAAGTTGAATAATCACTACTTTTAAAAGTTGTTGTAGCCCTGGTAGCCCTGACAATTTTGAGGTTTTTATATGTTTTTCCTGTTATTTACAGATGATAGCTACGTGCTTTCAGCACTGTCACTACTTGTAAAGTACACGAAAAAGGAAACAAATTGCTTTTCAAGTCCCACCGAATTAATACATTATTTTTGGTATTTCAGCTACTGCATCTAACGTTCACACTAATCCATCGGCTTGTTGCTTTTCGTTCTGCCGGCCGCTGCACTTCATAGTTTAATTTAATTCCACCAATTAACAGCCTGCACTCAATATGTCGGAACAATGGGAGGTGGTCTCCAAGTCGCGCAAGCAAAAGAATCTGGACAAGAAGGTGATCGCCCACACGGAGCAGAAGCGAATTGCGGCACAGCTGCCCAAGCTGGAGGAGTTGTGTAGGAATTTCGAATAGAGTGCACCTGGCAATGCGATTACAAATTTTCCCTTTTCTTATCCACAGTGCCAACTCAGCGATATCGCAATCTGTTCGGTTCCAGCAGCAACAACAACAACAAGTCCCATTCCCCCGCGAAATCCAGTTCAAGTGCCTCGTCTTCCTCTAAGACTAACAAATCGCCAGTTAAAAAGAATCCCGTGAAGAATGCGGGTGCATCGTCGACTCAGAAAAAGTCCACGTCGTCGTCCGTGGGAAAGCCAAAAACCCTGGAGCTGGCGTTAAAGAACATCACCCGTGATGATTTTGCCGCCCAACTGGAGCAGGTGAAGCTCAGTTGTCCTGGTTCCGAATTGCGCTGGCTGAGTCATGTAGGTCATTCAAGTAGATTCCGATAGATCCAATTAACTTATTCTTTGCTCCCCCTAGATTGCTCTGTACTTGAATGGCGCCCTGTCCTACGACTGCGATCCCATCTTCTCCGGCCGCTCGGCTCAGTATCCCAGTGTCTTGGCCAGTGCCTCGCTCAAGTATTCTGTTGTTGAGTTCCTGGGGAGCGTGGGCGAGCAAAACCTGGAGTACTTCTTCTACTCCCTGCTGGACAGCATGGCCACGGATCTGAATAACAACCAGACGGTGGCCGGTTACAAACTGGTCCTCCAGTTGATCGGTCAGAACTGGCCGAGCATTTGCTCCAGGAACCTGGCCAAGACTGCTCTGCTGCGGAATTCCTACCAGAACCGTAGCAACATCTGCCTGAGCATCCTGTGGGCCATTGGTCAGGGCGGCTACCAGTCGCTGAACGAGGGCATCAGGGTGTGGCAGAACCTGATGCTGCCCAACCTGGAGCTCAAGCAGTACACCAAGTTCGTGGTGGAGTACATGGAGCGGGCTCTAAGTGCAGCAGCTTCCAGAAAGCCGGTGGATTCGTTGCAGCTCAACCAGCAGGAGTTCTTTGCCACCTACAATGCGTTGAATGCGACCTACAACAATCTGCCCAAGGAGTGGCAGCAAAGTCTGAAACGAAGTGCGCGCTTGTTACTTGTAAGGCCCACATGCCTAGAATCGACCATAGTTTTCTGATTCTTTTCTCCTGTAATTATAGCAACACTATATTGACAGTCCCGTGAAGCATGCCAATATTTTCCTGACACTCTTCCGCGAAATAAGCGCCAACTCCAAGCAGAATAACGAGATCGAAGGCTGTATTAGTTGCCTGCTCAGCAGCGGAAGAGATGATTGCCTCAGGGTGTGGCGGATGAACTATAAAAAGCAACAGTTGCCAAGTCTATTGCTACTGAAAGCTATAGGTAAGATCTAAGCGTATTAAACCGTTTTGGAAATTGTATTGAACTTTGGAAAAACATAGAAAAATGTTCATTTAAATGAAATTTTACTTATAACACAAACATTGCCTTCATCCCTCCTTAGACGACAATTGGACAACGTCTACCCACGAATTGGCTACGTCGCCTGTATATCACTCTTTTCTGCAAGATGTAGAAAATCTGAACGAAGAACTTCAGGCGGGCAAGCGCAAAGATGGCAACTTAGAAAGCTTAAAAGAAGTATTACTGGTAAGTAGGGATGAAATATATATTTATATATGGAATATTTTGTAACGTAAGTCGCTGTGATCCCAACTATAAAATATTTCGTTTTTGAAATATCACTTTTTTAATAATTTGGATACATTTAAAGCGAATATGCGCGTTTATTAATACATTTCGGTTAAAGAACGAGTAAAAAGTGAAAATTTCGCGAAATTGAAATCTGGAACGGTGTGGATAGATTTGAATGTTTCGCGCATTTTATTACACATCTGGCCACACTGTTAGGGTCTCTATCGCTGGTGATGGACAATTCCATTTCCTAGTCTGGTCACATCGCTTTCGTGAAAAAAAACGAAGGTATAAGTTTGTTCAACTGACAACCAAAAGTGAATAATTAATTGCAATCGGTGCTAAAAAGAATGACTTGGGCTAGTTAAACAGTGCAGCTGGTCCAAAAACTACCTATTAGGCAGAAAACCTCCAAGGATTAGCTGATAACCAAACAAAAGTTCAGAGGGGACGCTGCCAACGCGACGTCGCTGCGAGAAAGAGACAGCAAAAGCTAGCCGGCATTCGCCCGTAATTTCTCTCAATTTCAACTAGCTTTTCATCGACAGTGAGCATAAATTAATGGTCCGCACCTTAATTATCGCGTTGTCGCTCCAGTTGTTGTTGTTATTTAAGCAGTGCAAAGTGCGTTTCGGCCGTAGGTGTGTGCGTGTCATCATTAACTGTTGTGTATGCGTGCGCCCCTCTGCACCCGTATTGGTATTGGTGGCAGCTATAACTGCACTTTTCCCATAGCGTTGCCATGCGGGTTCCAGTTGCCGCTAAATTTCTCCGAGCGGACGTGTTGCTTTCGAAAAGAGAGATTAGGGCATCATGGGATCATAAATCTCGATTTATCAGGCCACAAGTTCTTATCAGCACGCCCAATTTTTTGGTGATCAGACTCTTATTTGTATTTTCCTATTGACTGATGTGTTCCAGCTGCGATTGGCTATCCGCCGCCCGCACCCCTCCCTCTCGCCGATTGTGCGCACTCTCGTCTTCTCCCCTCTTCTCTTCTCTTCCCACTCTCACTCTCACTGCACAGTGGTGCAGTTTGGCACTCTTACCTGAAATTCATCCAACGCCACGATTGCGAATTCCGAGGTCCAACAAAAAAAGAAGAAAACGCTCTGGCCTTCCCAATTTAGGCTGCTTCAACACGTGGCATGACCACTGTGACCCTGATTCTCACCGGCCTTCTAAAATGTTCTTCATTATCTACCTTTCTTTCTTTTACTCGGAAACGAAAACAAAGAAATTTTGAGGCCATAGGGTGAGGTTCATCGAACTCTTTTGTACAGACAAACATTTAAAAAATATTTTAAGATAGGCCTTCTATTTTATTTTCTTTATCACTAGCCCTAGAACCTCAAATAAGAGAAATATAGAAGGTCACAAAAAGAATTGTCAGTCTATCTTCAAAATCAAAAAGTATTTAAATACACAAGTACAATTAAAATAGTTATATAATGTTCTATATCGATAAAATAAAACTTAATCTCATCTACAAGTTATTCTGCCAAAAATCTTGAAGCCTATTTTAAAATTAGTAGTTTCATAAAATGGGACATTAAAAAAGTTATAAAACGCTAGGTTTAGAAAAAAGATTTAATTTTTAGTATCTGGACAAATTTGTCCGAGTATACGTACTTAAAACTTTTAATTATCCCCTCTCGCGGTTTTAGCTTATTCTCGCATCTTAGGTCATCGCGCTCTTATCCCGCAAAGCATTCCAACGCAATCTTTTTAGCAGTCGCAAAAAAAAGCTCGGTTTAAAAGCTCTCAAAGGCCCGTCATTCTTTTTAGCAACACAATTGCAATGATAAACACAATAATTAATTCAACTTCTCTTGTGAACAGCTGAAATAATCTAGAAATACTCGAAACTAAGTGAAATTAATTAGAAAATGGCTCAGGTTAAACCGAAAAGTAACAAACAGGGTGGCAAACCAGCGCCGGCCGCCAAAAAGGTAAACACAGCGACTCAATTAAAAAAGGCGACCAAATTAAATTCCCCCAGTTCGAAATTCTTATTGACTTTATGACTTTTGTACCTTAAAGAGCGTCCAGGAGAAGAGCAGCGCGCAGCAGAAGAAGAACAAACAGAATGCTGCGGCACAGAAAAAGAAATGCGGATGCTGCAAGTGGACGTTGGGCAGCATTTTCATCATCGCCCTGATTGCCGGAGCTCTGTACTACGACACCGAGGTCAACGGCAAGGGGGTGTTCGAGAAATCGGCCACCGGCAAGGTGCTGAAGAACGCCGGAGTGCTGCCGCATGTGCAGAAGACCTGGTACACGGTCATGGGTGCCGGAGCAAGGGGCTACAAGTGGGCGGAGGTGAATGTCCCGCCGTACGCCGAACCGGCGATCAAGACCACCGGCGACCTGTGGAAGCTGGCGAGGAATGCGGCCTGCAACGTTTACCAGAACGGAAAGGGGTACTTCGGCGCCAAGTGGCCAGTTGTGGCCAAATTCGTAAGTGTCTTCTAGTCGATGTGAAGATGAGGTCATATCACGTTTGAATATGCTCGCTCAAACCAGTTTTGAATTATTCTTTCTTTTACTTTCGGGCTCCTTTGTTAATACGCTTTCTATTTTGTAGATTGACCAATACGTTCCCAATTTGTCTGCCAAGATTGAAGCCTTTGCCGCGGGCGTTAGCGATTTTGCCGTCAGCAGCTACGAAAAGTCTGCCGTGCTGATCAAGGAGAAGGTGCTTGTGTAAGTTTGAGTGGCTGTTTGTTTGAGAAAGCATCCCTTATAATTCTATCGTTTTATCAGTGGCCGTCTCTCGCCCGAGAACATCAATCTGGCGCTGAACCAGACGCGTAACGCCGCCCTGGAGTACTACAACCAGTTTCACAAAAAGGTCGACGCATACGCCAAGCTCAAATGATTCTAAGCGTCAGGCACGCTTACCTCTCTAACAGCAACATCATCAGCAGCTGCAGCAGAAGCAAACACAAAACGCGTCATAGTAAATAGGAAGAAAACCCTAATTTTTCGCAATTAGTTAAAAAACCGGAAAATGTTCTACCAGTCGAAACTCAAGAAGCCATTCACATTCATCAACAACTTCTCGTCAAGTCTAATTAAGAAAAAGCAATACGAGCAAATCTTTGTGGATGCCGATAGTGTACACTAACAACTTAGTAAATTCAACCTCTATACTGATAAATTAGTTAAAAATCCGAAAAAATTTCTGTTGTACAACATTTGTTTAAACATTTTTCTCCAAGATGAGAAAACATTATTTTTAAATTTGTTTACAACGACTTGCGAGTTTTGTAAAAAGTTCTATCAACAAAATTTTTGTAATTGTAATTATTTAAGTGCGTTTTTTTGTGGCGATGCGCGAAGTGTTAACTAAAGTATGTTAACTGAACTTAACAATTCCAACTGCATTTTGAAGGCAAACAATAGATTCAAATATTTTTATACTTTTACTCATAGTTTCTTATTTTTGTGTGTGCATTTCTGTAGACTCCAATATTTGCATAAAAGCGCTATCCTTTCGATTCGATTTTAAATCTCATTTGTATATTTAATGGAATACACGATTTTGCATAAATAAAATAAAATTGAAAGAAGTGAAGTACAGAATCATAATGGCTTTTATTAAAGTGCTGAACGGAGCAGGTATTCATCGTTGCGCCGAAAAAACGAATTTGATCGAAAGATATTTAAAAAAAAACGAACCAAGTTCGCCGATTTATTTGGTAACTATTTTTTCAAATTTCGTTTGAAAAAAGCACTTAATTTTTTTTTTTACCTTACAAACATTCTATATTCTGGGGGATTCTGTTGGTATTACTAAGGAAAATAACACTAGGTTGTTTATGCTGCCATTATTATTTAACAAATTGTTTTTGCCCTGGTTTAAACCAGCATATCGACGAACCGGTTCACAAGCCGGAACCTTATCAATCGGTTAGGCTCGTCTCCGGAACATACCCATATCAAAAATAAATCGAAATCGCCGTCCATTCCCATTTTTACGTGTTCATTATTTCATTATTTTTGAGAATGTGTGTTCAGAAGAAAACATTTATATACATTTTTCGTTTCTATCATAAATCCGTTTAACTTTATTTCGTAAAAATATATAAAATTAAAAAAAAATATATATACGAATACTCCAGGCCTTACACTAGAATAAAGCGTTTCAGAGGAGTAACGGATATTTCACATGCCATTTTCGCATTCTTCTCTAAATATTTTGTCGGCATGGTGTTTACAAAAAGTACAACTGGTTCTCCAATCCGGCTGAAGGCGCGCGGTTAATACTTTCGGCCACGAGGAATGCCAACTTATGGGCGTACTGGCACACGGCGGGGACCCTGACAGTTCCAGAGAAATTGTAGTACATATGGGTCATCTTGTAGGAAAGCATCTGCAGCTTGTCGGCGCTCAGTCCCATGTTGTCGGATATGACATTGTAGCTGGTGGGCGAAACCGTTCCTTGACGAACTGCCTGAGACACCAGAAAGAAGTCATAACGCTCTGGTAAGGTTATAACATCATCCACCACTGTGCCCGGAAGTGGATTACGCTTGTTGACGAAGTAGCGCGAGTTAATGCGCTTGGACACGATGATAAATGCCATGCGACAACCCTCCTCCTTGCCTGCGGACTTGTACATTTCATCCAGCTTGGCCTTCAGGACCTTCACCTCGGTGTTCACAACCTGGTGGAGCTGGCCATCACCGACGCCGTCGCGGAAAAAAAGAATGCGCTCTGGCAAGGCACCGTGGTGCTCCCGGTAGGCCCTAAGAGCCAACGTCATATTCATCGACATTTGGTCGGACAACTCTTGGCCCTTCATGTGCTCAGTCACCGACGAGAAGTAACGGCTAGACGTCCGCTGATCCATGGTAGCTACCAAAGCCCCATATGACTTGTTCTTGTTTTTCGATGAGTGGCACACATCGAAACCGACAGTCATCAAGCCGCGAACTGGAAGCTCGATCATCCAAGGAGCTCCCATCAATTTGGCGTTCATCTGGATAACCACCTTTGTGGCAATCGACATAAGGCCAGCAGACTTTTCCGGGCGAGGTGCAATCACCTTCAATGTCACCACCTGCGACGGCACAGGTCGGTCCACGCAGGTGCGTTTTTTGATGCAGCTATACCTGTTAGGCAATGGGAAAAAAGTTAAAACTAGCTCAGCATAATCTTAAAAACAGAACGCACTTCTCTTCATTAGGAGCCTTTATCACAACCATCACTATCTGTGGGTCCTTGGCCACGGCGTTATCGATCGCTTGAGAGTAAGTGCCATTACGGTCGTCCTTGATTTCATCGCTACAAAAAGGAGTGCATCAAATTAGGTACTCACAAATAGTTTTGTAATACCTACTAGTGAGGCTCAGAGATATGCATCCTCATTCCGTTGGCTGCCCGGATGCACATCTTAACAAACTCCTGGGTCTCGCGCAAATTTCGACCCGGAGTGATCACATGCCACCTCTTGATGTCCACGTGACTGAACATCGAGGAGGAGCGGAACTCGTTGGTCCAATCGGCGCGAGCGTCGCACAGGAATCTCTTGTTGTTGCCGAACACGATTTTCTCCGCTGGCAGCACGCGAGCTGGAATTTCCACCAAGGCGGAGTCCAGTTCGAAGTTCCAGGACTTCAGCGTTTCAGTGCTTTCCTTGGAGGACTTCAATCGCTGGTTGAAGATGCGCAGGCGCTCAATGCGACGATCCGGAGTGAGTCTGGTATGCTCGCTCATGGCCTTCATCAACCTAGTCACACGAATAGCGACCTTTGAAGGGGTTTTAAAACTAAAATCCTACTCTGAACTTACCGGAAATTGGCGCGCATTGCGTCGGTCATTCCTGTTGCCCGAGCCAGCTCGGGAATAAGCATAATGAGGTGATCAACGCCTCCACGGATATTTTTCTCGGTGGGACGAGACACCACCAAAGGTTGCTTGAAGTCTCGGATTGTGATGTTGTATCGCTAAAAAATTTAATTAATTCAGACATTTTTGAACATTTGTACTTTTGTATTTTACCTTTTTATAATACTCCACATAAGAAATATCACCATCCTTGGTATTAAATTTAGATGATGGCGACGCACTAAAGTCAACATCGTCAACGCGATAGGTTTTGTTGTTGTAGTCAGTTAAAACAACCATGCCTGTTTTAAATATTGTAGAAACGCATTATGTTAAATATTAAATATGATAGGGTTCCAGGGATTAACTCACCTATTATTTCACGTTTGAAGGCGGTTTGATAATCGTCACTGTCACGAATAGCCTCGGATAAAATGTTATACAGGGTATCGGTTCTCATCACCTTGTGTGCTATTTCTGTACACAACAATATATCACTTTCGTGTTGACGAATTGATGTCTGATATCCAGGCCAGAGTTCCATGCGGTAGCTTTCCAAATTAATCTGTTAGTAGTGAAGAAAAAGAAAAAATTCAATAAGTATAAAAGTGTAAATATGAATTTCACTAGCAAACCTTTGCTTTAGGATCAAAAAAGTTGCGAGAAACCAGCTGCAAGTTCAAGCCCTCCATGGCTCTGCGCAAAATAAGATTGAGGACCTGGAACTGCTGGTTATCAGCTGCCTCTACGGACCCAACAGCCTTGATTTTAATCTGGTAGTTTTCCCCCTCACGACTCTGTGTCACAAGCTCCAGAACATAGGGACTGTTTTGCACAGGCTTAAACTGAGTGGTGCAAAATAGAATGGTTCCGTCAAATATGTAGCCGCCCAGAAGGCTTCGATGATGGTTCATAAAGGCCCGACGTATACGCGTATTGTCCACATCAGGAACAAAATCAACGCGGTACTGGTAGATGGTCCATGTCGGGCGTTTCAAAAGCTTGAAGTAGTTGGTCTGAACAGTAATTCTCGTTCCAGATACTCCATTCTTGGTTGCCAGTCCCTGTGGGCGGGAGGGTACAACATCCGTGATCAGACGACGTCCACGCACAGATCCACGGGGATCAACTATTTTGATTAATGTAACAGGGTTCTATTAAAATCAAATTAAAAAGATAATACAACATTACTGACCTTCAGAGCTCTGAGCTTCAAACTCGCTCGACTTGGTCTCCAAACTGCGCATTGTCTCCTGCTGACTTACTGGGACATCGCTGAATGAACACTCCCCTCCTGAGGCTTCATTTATTCCCGATTGAGAAGAATGCGTGGACTGGCCCTACAAATTTTTTATTTTTTAACGTGTTATACTATTTGCAATATCACATTTGTTACGAAGTTGATTTGAAGTACAACAAAGTAAGACTTTGGTGCAGAAAAAGTATTAATTTAATTTATTAAAACTCTTTAAACATTTTGTGTCGCAAAAGGCTGGCCACATCCCATAAGTCTTATGGGAAGAGTGTGAAGTATGTACATTGGGCTATGTAGAATAAACATACGCATGAATGTACATTGTACATACGTTCATAGTATCATTGTATAACTAACAAAATACTTATGTCCAGTTGATCAAAAAGCAGTATTTACGTCCAACTTATTTTAAATTAAGTTTGATCTCAGTCCACATTTACATGCCTTTAAAAGACCACGCGCAGTTCATGACGGTTAGGACAAGGGATCTAGTGGTGTGGACTCACTTTTAGGTTAAGTAAATTTTAAACACACTTTTATTCTGCCCACACTAATTTCTTAGCACAGCTTCTTGGCTATTGAAATATTTTTACATTTGGTCTTCGTATCATTTTTGTTACCTATTGAATTTTGAATGTATGTATACTTATATACAACTAGCCAAACTTAAACTTTATATAATACATTATTGTGCAAGTCCTTTCATGAATACTTGAAGAAATGTGAAACTAAGATGTTAATACATATATTTCGATGAAGGACCTGTGTTTTTTTGTGGACTTAGCAGCGTTGCAGCGTCACCTGTAAGTGATGTGGAGTTATCGAGCTTCCATCTTTTTCGGGGGAAAAGCAAAATTTGTATGTTTAAGTGTAACCAAACTTTAAAGTCCTATACATAAATGCTGACTAAAAACATAAATTGAAAAACAATTCTTGGCTTGCATACAGACAAATTCTAACTAAAGTCCACAACTTCAACAATCTATTCATCATGGTGCATGGCAATCTAGTCGGGCTGCCCAATAGATCGGCTTTTAATCCGTTGACGTCGTTCGGCGATCTCACTATCCCTTTCACTCGCACGTGTTGCAAGTGTCTTGAATAGACTATATTTTGCGGACTACCTTGAATATCTTTACTATGAAGTACAAATGTTCCTATGTATATCCTTTGTTCACAACAAATTTACACTCTGCATAATTTTCCAAATAAATATTTTAAGTAGAACATGCTTACCAGTTTAGGAGCCATTCCTCGGTTCGCATTTTCATCGGGCTTTTTTCCGCGTCCTCGTCCGCGAGCCGTTCCAGTATTTGGTGGTAAATCCATTTTATTTATCAAACTATTTTTAATTTTTACTTTAAAAAAATTGAACTCTCTTCAACACTGTTACTTGAAGTTTTTCAGGTAAAGTAACTTGATCCAAGTGACGCAACTTGACTCAAGTTACAAAAGGAAAAGGAAACGGAAATGGCCGGGACTTTTGACCACGCCCAGGGCTGAAACTTTTTTTTTCATTTCCTGTTGTTATCGATTGTTCTTTAAACGACAAATTCTGCATATCTGAGCACATTTGCAAAGATGTAAATTATTGATGCAAAATATTAGCTTTTCTATAACACTTAATATATGAGCTTTTTTTGTTAAAATAGAGCCATATTGAATGTTGCTTAATGTATTTTTTATACCAAATTTAAATTACTCATAATAAAAGCAAATTACAAACAATAAATATTTGACATATTAACAATGTCATCCGAGCTGTCAAAGTAGAAATAATATGTAGTTTGAATAGCAACCTGCTAACGATAAATGTCATTTTTTTAGTGTTCAAAAACCCTAACAACTTTATACCTGATAAGTAATGGTTTCTTTTATTCTTGAACTATTAAATTGCGAAATTGTTAAAAATGCATCCGAAAATTTCAGCAACTGAGGAAGCGACCCAGAGTGG
Organism: Drosophila suzukii; assembly: GCF_043229965.1. Classification (NCBI taxonomy): domain Eukaryota; kingdom Metazoa; phylum Arthropoda; class Insecta; order Diptera; family Drosophilidae; genus Drosophila; species Drosophila suzukii. The sequence goes on along the minus strand of NC_092080.1, from coordinate 21,123,799 downwards.
TTCCTGTTGAATTTTCAAACAGCTGCGGCCAGTTTTTTAAATTTGCGGATGTAAATTTGAGAAAACCGATGGGCACTTCTGCTAGTTTTCTTGTATTCAAAAATCCCTCGATAATTTAATAGCAAATAAGTGATAAGGTTTAAAGTTAACGTTCAAAAGCTTAAGGGACCATGTCTTCTTATTTATATTATCATATATATATGTCTCTATCTAAGCCTGTAATGAATGCTCTAAAGGTAAATTATTCATAATTTAAAACTATTTCGCCTTGGACTGCGTTCAAACTAAATTAAAAAATAACGTACATAAATAATAATTATACCCGTTACTCGTAGAGTAAAAGATACCTTTTTTACTTGTAACAGAGTAGAGTGTATCTGATAGTCGAGGCACTCGATTTGTTTTTATATTCGTGTTCGGCTGAGTGATTCTATCTGTACTCGAGTGCAGTTTCTCTGGTGATGAATCAACGACAATAGCAAAGAAATACTAAATATACCAAAGAAATATCAAAGACCCAACCAAAACCCTACTTTTGAACACTTCTAGTTGCCAATGCAAAACCTGTGTGAAAATAAACAGGGTTGAGCCAATAACCCTAAAATACCCCCATAGTCTAAATAGGCTTTAAGTACTTAAAAAATATTAATAAAGATAACTGGGTTGCATGTTTCAATTAGTTTTATTATTCATCTTTATTTATAAAATCATTTTTGAATTCAGCGTCCATTATCTATATGAAAATTGAGCTAAAAAGAAAGGTTAAATTATTGAGAAACATCATTTAAATAACTTGAAAAACAAAGATATTAATAAAAAAAGTAAAACAAAACTGAACTGAATCTTTTGTTTGCACATATTCCGACTGCTTAATGTGAGTTTATGATGTATCCAAATTATTAAATCCGTTTTTTATTTTTTAAAATAAACGAATTTTTTTACAATGTTTTTTTTATACATCAATATCTTTTCCAATTTTAAAGTTTTTTCATTCATTCATTAAGTTTTCTCTCACTTCTCACAAGATTTGAGATGGGGTCGGTAAGTTCTGCGTTCCAAGTTTCTCAACCAGTCCACCGGAATGTTCCTATCCGCGCGGTTCAAATTGTCAATTTGCTTTTTATCTTCTTAACCCACGCTATAAGATCGCAAAATCAAAATATGTAGTTATGTTGAGTATTGTAAACGATTATCAGTGTAGGTTGATTTAGCTTCCTCGAAGTCTTAATTTGAACTAAAACGAAAGTTTCCTTCTGCAAAATATTGGTCATATGGGTTTTATGAGTGCGGAATGACTAAAGAGGTCGCCTTAAGTGCTCTCTAATAAAAAAGGGTCGTAAGCAAAGCCAATCTTAGGACATGTCGAATGTTAATTGCGAATAATTAATGTTGACAAATTGCGTAGTGATAAACGCAATATTGAAAGTAGAGAACAACTTTAAACTAACCGATTTTTCCAAAAGTTCTAAATCTCATGCAGTTTAATGCAATATTTCGCAGTCCAGGACGCTAGAATCATAAAGGGAGTTCCTATTACTTGAAAAGGGTTTTATGCATTAAAATAAGCATGAAATGTCAATTATACTGAGCTGAAGCGGGTTGCAGTTTCTGTTATTCAAAATCTTTTGAACACTCATTTCTGTTTTTTAGAACTTAGGGAATCCCGAGGGCTATATAGTTTGAAGTTTAAAAATAAATAGAACAAGCTGCTTTTGACAAAATATCAAAAAGTAGCAAAAAACCTTTAGCTATAATTTTTAAACTATTGTATTTAGACCATTTAAACAAAGGCAGCGTGATTAGCATATTTAATTAACTTTTCAACGAAAGCAGGTATGTATGCGTCGCTTTAGTCGCTTAGGAACTATAAGCCTTTAAAATATGTCTTTTTATTCTTGTTTTTGAAATAACTTTGGATCGGTGCATCGTATTTTAACAAATGAAGTGCCTTTCGATGCTTATTTTCGGTATATATACGAATAGGTTAATAACCTGTGGCATTTATCCGCATCGCCCTTAATACCCGTTACTCGTAGAGTAACCTTAAAAAGGTCATACAAAAAAGTTCTAGTGTACCCGGTATAAATTATTAAATTTCTCCCTCTCCGAATTCAGGTATACCGCAGTTCAGCGAACTTGGCAGCCATAACATTTGACCGATAATGATTGACCTTAATCTCGAAGCCATGCAACTGCTTCTGCTTCTGGTGTACTTGCTGCCGGGCTGTGAATTCCATTGTATTTTCATTCACAAGAAGACATGCAGCGCTGGCAGAACAAACTGGCCGTGGTAACGGGTGCCAGCGTTTATCACAATTGCAGTCCATATAACCATGACCGATAATAAACCGCCGTCGCGATAAACAAAAGGCTTTGTTATTATATATTCTTGTTTTTAATTATTAAAAGTTTTAGCGGTTATATGGGTGAGGTGACCACAAAAGCACTTGCATTAAGATTAAATTTATACAATTATGAATCTCATATCGTAGATCGAGGTATGGGATTGGGTTGCGGGTGTATAGTGGATCATAACAATAATTTCGAACTCAACAAGGACCCACGACATCGGCTGCTCCGTAGTTGGCGAGGATGCGGGCATCCGCATGCCACAGGCGCTCCATCTCTGAGTTGTCGGTGAGTTTCAGCAAAAACTTCTCCAAGTCACTGGCCACGAACTTCTGCAGCTTGAGGAGATCGTACTGCGGCGGACCCTCCACTGTGACCTCGCACTCTTTGGCGAAGCACAGATCCTGCTCTAGCTGTTGCGTGGATCGGTGGAGCAGCTTCAGCCGGAAGTGCTCCGGACAGCCGCGAGAGCCGCCGTTCGTTTGGGAAAGAAGCTATTCGATCTTAAATGTAAGCGTTGTATTCACAGTACCCACAAACTGAATGGTGCAATGGTAGTTGGTCAGCTGGAGGAGGGTTTGGATGGACAGGTATCCCATCGCCTGATCTACAATATTTGGCGGCCTCTTCCAGTAAATATTGCTGGCGGAGCTTTTCTTCGGGAGTGAGTTCCCTTACTAGCTCGTCGAAGCCATCATCCGAATAGGCAGGCTCCTCATCTACCAAGCCTCCGTCAACCTTCTCGCCGGCGGCTGTTGGCAGAAGTGGTTCCCCTACGATGCAACGGATGTCATTGGGAAGTGTTTCCGAGGCCTTGAGCTGCAGGTAAATGGCCTCAGCAATCTGCAAGGTCTTTTGGACATCAACATTGCCAGACAGCTCGTTGACATGCTTCAGGATCTCTGTAAACTCATACTGACTCTCTATTATCACGCTCGTCTCCTGATCCAAAATGGCCACCGAGAAGAGCAGGTGAAAATTTGGACATGGCAGCCGAGTCCACAGGCACTCCCACAACTTAAGGACGTCCTCGTTGCTCAGCTCCCGCTTGTACCACACCAGTAGCCATCTGAAGCAGAAGTACATGTTGTCCGAATCGTGGGATCGCATGTAGTTGAACAGTGGAGCATTGGCAAACTCGATCAGGCGACGGACCTGGGCAAACTGAGTCTTCATGCCCGCCTGGTCCATGTCAAAGTTTGTGAACACCAGCTCCATGAAGCCCACGAAGCACCAGAAGGCATCCACCTCATTCACCTGGATCTCCAAAATGGGAGCAAGCAGATCGGACATTCCCTGAACATAGCCAAGATCAAAGTTGTACATCACGTAGGTCATAAGGATACCCTGCAGCAGAGCTAGATTGGGATTATCCTCGCCGGCGAAGAACTGCAGCGACCGATCTGTGCGCTTCACATCCTTCTCGATCTGGCACTTGCGCTCCCGATAGCCGCAAAAGTTCGCTTCTTGCACCGTCGTAATGGCCAGCCACTGGGCTTTCAAATTGTAGTACTCAATTGACTTTTGCTTATGGCGCTCGATCCGCTCCACCTGGGTATCGGACTACTGATAATAGTTAAGGAGGAACTTCCACACCTCTGCCCGCAAGCTGTGCACGATGCCGCCACGGAAGATGAGCTCCTTGATGCGGACGCTGTTTGAAATTCGACCGTCGGGCGTCTGGAACTCCAGCCACTGTGTCTCCGTGAGAGGAGGGCATGTAAAAGAAGGGTAAGTCATTAAGTTCATGTAGTTCTGATTCTGATTATTGCATTTTCAATAAGAAGTATTTCTGATAAAATTTAAATTACCAAAAAAAATGAACTTTCGGCTACGAGATTATAACAATCAAGTCAACCTTTCGGATGAACAGACACTATTGGTGCTCCCACTTAGTCCTATGATCTGGTAGTTGTCCGGTGAGGTCTGGCGATCGCCGGTGATCAGTGCTCCTGGCCGAGATTTAGGCGAGCGCTGGAAAGGCGGCTGCACGTAATCGGGAATGTTGCCAGCAGAGGCGTAGAGTCGATAAGCAGCGAGAGCCAAAAGCTAATGGAAGAAAGTTTGTTAAGGAAGCTTATACATTTTTAACTTATTAGCTTACTAATCTGGGGTGATTCTGGATTCCAGGAGATTCACTAGAAGCTCAGAGGCAGACAGAAAATCGCGGGTCCGATAAAATTCGTAAAACTCATAGTACTTCGAGAGGAAAACCAAGCGCGGCGAGATGAACATTCGGCCACCCACATTGGCTATGGTGTCCGGGCAGAGCATGTTTCCAGTTCTCGAGTAATGCTATGGAAAAGACAACCCATTAGTTTGAAATATGAAAACAAAAAGGGTTTGTAAACACAACAGTCTAGATAGTCGATGCCCAACTGCCACAGGTTGTGGGACGTCATCAGATAGCTGCCGTACTCATAGATCATCGAATGACGTAGGGCAGGAAGATCACTGTGGGTAAGAAATATAAAATATTATCTTTCGAATAAATACAAATCTCAATCAATTTAACCCACATGTTGTTCTGATCAAAGTAGCTCTTCAGCTGAACGCAATGATGGATTAGATTAATCAAATGCGTGGAGAACCAATGGGTATCGTTCAGTTTCTGGGCTTCGTATATGAAGAGTTTTATATCGTGGTCCATAAGCTGCGCAACCATGCGGTTCATGCTGCAGAGCTCCTTTTCCGGCCGCAGCAGATGCCATCGGTTCAACCAATTGGCGGCTGCTATCCTCAGCTAGGTGGGCCAGTACTTCTTTTCCAGCGTCGGCCACTGTAATTATAATACCAATTTGTTTATTAGTTACGCACCGGATCTGATGTAATCACTAGAATTACACACTCACCTTGAACACTTGGATTAGTTAATAGACCACATAAGCCACCACCGCCATGCAAAGGACATGAAGGCGTGGCAGGTTGGACGGTAGGCGTATATCGAATAGAACATGGGCGTCGTGATCCGAATGAAATGGCATATGGCATATTGTTCCGGTTGATCATCTTGGAGATGAGCGACTGCGGCGTGGTGGCTATGAACTGACCTTCACGGTCCTTCTCGAGAACTCCTTGAACAAGGCCGAATTCTTTGCACTCGAAGGTGTAACGCTGGACAGCGACAGGGTCTCGTCATTGGAGACTGTCGATTCGTTTGGGTTTGGACGCAATACTGTTGTTGGCATAGAAGCTGGGATCCACCGAGCTGAGCTGCCGGCGCGTTCGGGTCGATTGAGCGGCGATGGAGGCGGCAGCACCACATACTCCTCCGACTCGGCGAGGAGCATTAGCAGGATCTTCTCCTTGGCGGCGAACAGGAGCACGTCGTCCTCGCAGATCTCGCAGCCAGTGGAATGTGTCGGTTCTGCGGGCTAAAAAAAAAGTTAAACATTTGGGTAATATAGATAAATTGCACAAACAAATCCGCAATCCGGGTGCTTTCTCACCACAACTCTCTGGCGTTTGCGGCCGGCGCTTGGTTCGGAGCGGGTAATGCCGGGATGGATGGTGATCTCAAAGAACAAGAAAATATTTGTTTAATCTCTATGCCCGTCTAGCGTACGCTTCTCTTACCTGCTTCCGCAATCACCGCGGTGGGGCCGCTCGGGAGCCTCCATGCCCTTAGTCGCTCAGGAACCGCTTCTGAAATTAATATAAAAATTATAATTAAAGTTAAAAATCAAATCAAATTTTATGAATACTTACAGCAAGGCATTAAGCCCTTCACTGAGTTCCCGGTTCGTTGGGGACACGGAAGACTGTCTCGAAGGCTGCAGCACCTCCCCGTTGTTGATGGCCGCCCAATGTCGCCGCAGGGTGGCATGTGGGCCATCCGGCAAATAAGCCGTGACCCCGTCCCCTTCGCACTTACCCCTATGCCCACTAGGGTTCTTCACCACGGAGCTGAAGGGGCAGTAGGGGCAAGAATACGTCAAGGACGAGGCCAAGCAGGTGTGGCGCCTGGCTTTAAACGTAGTACCGCATTTCTGCCAGCACATCCAGCACTGCAAAGGCACCGTCGTCCATTGCCTTCCATTGCCATCGAAGTGCCTCTGCATCTCTTTCGTGGGGAGCTGTGGCCACTTAGAGACTTCGATGGCAATGGGAGGCAACGAAAGACGGGGCGTTCCCAGTGCTGGATATGGGCGCCCTGGCCGCTCCCGAGGAGCGACAGGACGCCTACGCCCTGCTGATGGCCGCGGCGACAGAATTATGGGGGCCAACGGGGGGATGGCAGCCTGGGCCTCCGGCTCCTCCTCCACCGCCTTCTCCGGCTCCTCCTCCGACACCACATCCTGTGGTGGAGTTTGTAGCGGAGGTTTTACCTGCGCTTGTGGCATCGCCTGTTGTGGTGGCGCCTGCGCTTGTGGCATCGCCTGTTGTGGTGGCGCCTGCGCTTGTGGCATCGCCTGCTGTTGTGGTGGCGCCACGTATCCCTGCGCAGGATGCCACCCTTGCGCAGGGTACCACAGTGGCGGTGGTGCTCCGTATCCTTGTGCAGGATACGGATACCACTGTGGCTGTGGCGCCACATATGTCTGCGCCGGCTGATACCACCACTGACCAGGTGCTGCCGGCGCGACATATCCCTGCGGCGCAGGACCCCCCCACCATTGTCCAGGTGGTGGTGGTGGTGGCATCATGTGGGGGGTCGCCGCAATTGTTGCTGGTGGCGGCATCTGCGTCGCACGTGTGGCTTCTGCACAACCGCCAATCCAGCAGCCTGCACTGCTGCCACGGCTGCCTTTATTGCTAAATTAATTAAATAAAATAAATAAATAAAATAATTTTTCAAAAAGTTTTGTTTCAATGATGTGTTTATAATAGTCTTTTTCGATTTTATACGTGCAGGTCGTATGCACTGCTATTTCAATGAAGACAGCTGTACATATTTATGTACCCAACTTTAAGTGAATCTTTTACTTTATACTCTCCTTTTAAGTCAAAATATCATGATGTCTGGAAATTAATGGCAAGGGATCCATACGTAAATATTTCAATAATATTGCCTTTAAAATGGTTAACAGTCCCTCCTTCATATCTTGATTTGATGTATTTATATTTATTCTCTTCTATAAATTTATCTTAAGGAATTTTTGGAAATATTTCCGGGGTTCACAGCTGTGCTCTACTATCTAATTCTCACACTGATTAACATATTTACATGCGATATGCGAAATCTCTGCAGTGTTAGTGCTTTGCCGACCAGTGTGTACTTCTTATGGCTGGGTCGCAAACATACATTCACACGGCAGCCAAATGTTTTGTTTTTGCTATTTGACAGCACTTTTTTAGCTCTTTGCTTAGTGTTTACTAAGTATTTGCTTAGTTTGCATTTACACTAAGCAAAGAGGTCTTGAATAGACTATATTTTGCGGACTACCCTGAATATCTTTACTATGAAGTACAAATGTTCCTATGTATATCTTTTGTTCACAACAAATTTACACTCTGCATATGTAATTTTCCAAATAAATATTTTAAGTAGAACAGGCTTACCAGTTTAGGAGCCATTCCTCGGTTCGCATTTTCATCGGGCTTTTTTCCGCGTCCACGTCCGCGAGCCGTTCCAGTATTTGGTGGTAAATCAATTTTATTTATCAACCTATTTTTACACTTTTTACTTTAAAAAAATTGTACTCTCTTCAACACTGTTACTTGAAGTATTGCCGGTCAAGTTACAAAAGGAAAAGGAAACGGAAATGGCCAGGAGATTTGACCACGCCCAGGGCTGAAACTTTTTTTTTCATTTCCTCTTGTTATCGATTGTTCTTTAAACGACAAATTCTGCATCTCTGAGCACATTTGCATAGATGTAAATTATTGATGCAAAATATTAGCTTTTCTATAACACTTGAAATATGAGCTTTTTTTTGTTGAAATAGAGCCAGATTGAATGTTGCTTAATGTATTTTTTATACCAAATTTAAATCACTCATAATAAAAGCAAATTACAAACAATAAATATTTGACATATTAACAATGTCATCCGAGCTGTCAAAGTAGAAATAATATGTAGTTTGAATAGCAACCTGCTAACGATAAATGTCATTTTTTTAGTGTTCAAAAACCCTAACAACTTTATACCTGATAAGTTATGGTTTCTTTTAATCTTGAACTATTAAATTGCGAAATTGTTAAAAATGCATCCGAAAATTTCAGCAACTGAGGAAGCGACCCAGAGTGGTTCCTGTTGAATTTTCAAACAGCTGCGGCCAGTTCTTTAAATTTGCGGATGTAAATTTGAGAAAACCGATGGGCACTTCTGCTAGTTTTCTTGTATTTAAAAATTCCTCGATAATTTAATAGCAAATAAGTTATAAGGTTTAAAGTTAACGTTCAAAAGCTTAAGGGACCATGTCTTCATATTTATATTATCATATATATATGTCTCTATCTAAGCCTGTAATGAATGCTCTAAAGGTAAATTATTCATAATTTAAAACTATTTCGCCTTGGACTGCGTTCAAACTAAATTAGAAAATAACGTACATAAACAATAATTATACCCGTTACTCGTAGAGTAAAAGATACCTTTTTTTTACTTGTAACAGAGTAGAGGGTATCTGATAGTCGAGGCACTCGACTTGTTTTTATATTCGTGTTCGGCTGAGTGTTTCTATCTGAACTCGAGTGCAGTTTCTCTGGTGATGAATCAACGACAATAGCAAAGAAATACTAAATATACCAAAGGAATATCAAACCCAACTTTGGCACACTTCTAGTTGCCAATGCAAAACCTGTGTGAAAATAAACAGGGTTGAGCCAATAACCCTAAAATACCCCCATAGTCTAAATAGGCTTTAAGTACTTAAAAAATATTAACAAAGATAACTGGGTTGCATGTTTCAATTAGTTTTATTATTCATCTTTATTTATAAAAACATTTTTGAATTCAGCGTCCATTATCTATATAAAAATTGAGCTAAAAAGAAAGGTTAAATTATTGAGAAACATCATTTAAATAACTTGAAAAACAAAGATATTAATAAAAAAAGTAAAACAAAACTGAACTGAATCTTTTGTTTGCACATATTCCGACTGCTTAATGTGAGTTTATGATGTATCCAAATTATTAAATCCGTTTTTTATTTTTTAAAATAAACGAATTTTTTTACAATGTTTTTTTTATACATCAATATCTTTTCCAATTTTAAAGTTTTTTCATTCATTCATTAAGTTTTCTCTCACTTCTCACAAGATTTGAGATGGGGTCGGTAAGTTCTGCGTTCCAAGTTTCTCAACCAGTCCACCGGAATGTTTCAATCCGCGCGGTTCAAATTGTCAATTTGCTTTTTATCTTCTTAACCCACGCTATAAGATCGCAAAATCAAAATATGTAGTTATGTTGAGTATTGTAAACGATTATCAGTTCAGGTTGATTTAGCTTCCTCGAAGTCTTAGTTTGAACTAAAACGGAAGTCTCCTTCTGCAACATATTGGTCATATGGGTTTTATAAGTGCGGAATGACTAAAGAGGTCGCTTTAAGTGCTCTCTAATAAAAAAGGGTCATAAGCAAAGCCAATCTTAGGACATGTCGAATGTTAATTGCGAATAATTAATGTTGACAAATTGCGTAGTGATAAACGCAATATTGAAAGTAGAGAACAACTTTAAACTAACCGATTTTTCCAAAAGTTCTAAATCTCATGCAGTTTAATGCAATATTTCGCAGTCCAGGACGCTAGAATCATAAAGGGAGTTCCTATTACTTGAAAAGGGTTTTATGCATTATAATAAGCATGAAATGTCAATTATACTGAGCTGAAGCGGGTTGCAGTTTCTGTTATTCAAAATCTTTTGAACACTCATTTCTATTTTTTAGAACTTAGGGATTCCCGAAGGCTATATAGTTTAAAGTTTAAAAATAAATAGAACAAGCTGCTCTTGACAAAATATCAAAAAGTAGCGAAAAAGCTTTAGCTACAATTTTTAAACTTTTGTATTTAGACCATTTAAACAAAGGCAGCTTGATTAGCATATTTAATTAACTTTTTAGCGAAAGCACGTAAGTAGCGTCGCTTTAGTCGTTTAGGAACTATAAGCCTTTAAAAAATGTCTATTTTTTATTCTTGTTTTTGGAATAACTCTGGATCGGAGCATCGTATTTTAACAAATTAAGTGTTTCGATGCTTATTTCTGGTATATATACGAATAGGTTATTAACCTGTGGCATTTGTCCGCATCGCCCTTAATACCCGTTACTCGTAGAGTAATTCTGTGATCTCGGAAACTAAGCATGCAGATTCTAGAGATTATTACGCAGGGCAAGTTCATTTCAGGAATGCGCCACGCCCGCTCTAACGCACACAAACAACAATAAGTGCTAGAACAAAAGTTAAACTAAAATGTATTGCTCTCGTCAATACCCATCGATTGACCCAAAAAAAATGTAGCCATTTCTTTGTGCTATGCTTTAGTGATACCAAAAGGAAGAATTTATTGAAGTGAGAGTATGACCTTAAAAAGGGCATACAAAAAAGTTATTGTGTACCCGGTATAAATTATTAAATTTCTCCCTCTCCGAATTCAGGTATACCGCAGTTCAGCGAACTTGGCAGCCATAACATTTGACCGATAATGATTGACCTTAATCTCGAAGCCATGCAACTGCTTCTGGTGTACTTGGTGCCGGGCTGTGACTTCCATTGTATTTTCATTCACAAGAAGGCATGCAGCGCTGGCAGAACAAACTGGCCGTGGTAACTGGTGCCAGCGGTGGCATAGGAGCCGCTTGTGCCCGGGTCATGATCGGAGCTGGACTACGGGTAGTGGGCCTGGCACGTCGCGAGGCCAAGCTGAAGGAGCTTAGAGATGGTCTGCCCCCGCATCTGCAGGCCAACTTTATTCCGCGGCGATGCGATGTCTCCAAGGAGGAGCAAGTGATCAGCTCCTTCGAGTGGATCGAACGGGAGCTGGAGGGAGCGGACGTGCTGGTGAACAATGCTGGTATTACCCGCGAGACGGAACTGGTCACTGCAGGCAACACGCCGAAACTCAGGGAGGTCCTGGACACCAACGTGATGGGTGTGATCTGGTGCACCCGCGAGGCCTTTAATAGCATGAAGCGGCGAGGTGGCGAGGGCCACGTTCTCATCATCAACAGTATCGCCGGACACCAGGTGCTCAACTTCATCGACGTGCTGCCTTCGTTTAACATCTATCCGGCCACCAAGTTCGCTATCACGGCCCTTACCGAGACATACCGTCAGGAGTTCCAGCTGCACTCTAAGAAAATCCGGGTGACCGCCATTTCGCCTGGCGCCGTCAACACGAACATCTTCCCGGAAGAGATCCATTTCTACGTAAAGGACATGGCCAGATTGGAACCAATCAACGTTGCGGACGCTGTGATGTACGCTCTGGGAACCCCATCTCACGTTCAGGTGGGCATAGTTCATTTTAAAATCGTAGAGCTATCAGAAAACTAGCCAGTAGATTTGTCCTTCGGACGAGAAAGCTGTCAGAACACTGATCTTGAAAACTATTCGAGCTAGAGGTTTGAAATTTGAGCAAAGCAAGTAACGTTCGCAAACACCAAAACCAATAGCTCTCCTTCTTGGTACGAAATAATAACATGGCATCAAATTTTATTCTCTACTTTCAGGTTCACGATATTACTGTCAAGCCGATGGGAGAAATCTTTTGAACTTCTAACGTTGCACACTTTTTGATGGCTTTGCTCTGAAGACGATTTCGGAAAAAAACACTAATAAATTTGATCGCTTAAACTTGCTTTGTATTATATTTATATAAAAAAAAGTATCTTTTCGGTGAACAAAGCATATCTTATTTTGCTCAATATACAATATATGAAAAAACATGCTATTTGTTCTTATTTTGCGGACGTTTTCCATGTCTGTCAATTCCTGGCCAAGGCTGCCAGACCGCCCAATGGTTTTTTTTCAATTCGCTCCGTCTCGATAAAATTCGCTCCGTCTCGAATAAATTCGCTCCGTCTCCATTAAATTCGCTCCGTCTCGTTCGAATTTCCCGAGGAAATTTTTTTTAGAACAAAGCAGTTTGTAGGGTTATTTTAGAACGAAAAAGAGTATAAGCAGTTTACGTGCAAGCAATAAAATTTTACAGTCTGCTTGCTTGCGGTATTGTGTTCTAAAAATTTCCCTTCATACTGCTTTGTGCTAAATATTTCACTAGGCGGGAACAAGGCGAATTGAATTCGAACAAGGCTTGGCGAATTCAAGCCATTCGGGCCCGAAAAACCTTTCTGGCAACTTTGGATGGCTTGAAAATTACCGAACTTTTTTGCACAGCCGCATTTTTATTTCAAAAAAGTTAAAAACAAAGTTCTAAAACATTAAAAAAAAATTGAATCCAATGAATACAAAAAATTTAAAATATATACATATATATTGGATTTCATAAAAACGTGACTACTAGTTATATTATATAGCTGTTAGAGGAAGGGTCGAACAATTTATGACAAAACAAAACAGAAAGTCAATGGGAAAGTGCATTTTATGTGGGTAACGCTTGTGCTGTTTAAAAACTAATCCACATAAAATTTGTTCCTTCTCATGGCCAAGTCCAGGATCCGCCTTAAATCTTCATATATCTCCAAATATCTTTTTGTTTGTTTTGTTTTCTATAAATAGTTGAATTTTGGTAGACAATATAAATAATTGTTCTTTAAATATTACGGTACTGCTTGCTTGCTGGGAAGCTGCAGTTGCTAAAATAGAGGGATTTCGATTCTCCTTTCAAGCACAGCCCCTCTCAGAATACAAGGATTTTCTCGATTCGCCGCAGTGTGGACGCTTTCGGAGTGCCCCCATCCTGATCCTGGTTGTGTGCTGCTCGTGGGTCGCGGGACTCGGCTCATCGGCTCACTTCGGAACGGTTACTTCAGCGAGGAGGAAACAACAATACGGGAAAGCTCCGGCCTCGGATGCCGCAGTATCAACTGAATTCCAAGTCGCGGCGCACGTGTTTCGTCCTTTGGCGCGGCTCTGAGTTCGAGTCCTTCTTATCGCACCGAAAGGATATCTCGTAGTGGTCGCTTTTGACTGCGGTGTCGCGGTTTCTCGCGGGGGGCAGCACTCAAATGCCGTGGAACCACGTTTCGCATGTTTTTTCAACTAGTGCGTGACGACACTATGTATAGGTAATGGATTGATTCGGTTCAATTTCGCTCAGTGTAGTGTTCTTAAAGCAGAAGTGAAGTTTCCAATCGGAGGCCGCTTTATGCGGCCAGTGAAAGATATTGTCCCAGTACAACCTACCAATCAAGCAAATCCAATAAAATACTGACTGACTTAAAAAAGAAAATTAATGGAGATATTCGTTTGGCGGAGATATTCGAACCCAAAGTGAGTGGAAAAACGCCTTACTTTAAGTTAATATACTTATTAAGCGAGCTCGGCTTTCATCTTCCTAAAAGTAAACCACAGATAAATCAAGAAAACATTTTTGTTTCATCGGAAATAAAGCCGGACGGCAAACGTGATTTAATGCTAATCGAAAATGCATTTGTTACTCAGGTTTCTTGGTAATATCACGCTCAGAGATAGGATCGGAATGGGTCCAAAACACATTTTTTTGCACACCTCAGATCAAATTCGTGTCAGTTGCATAAACAACCGAGAGTTTTCCGCAGAAATGATTGTTACTTTTGCACGAAAATCAAAGTTTTTCCAAGTTTTTCAAAGTTTATCTTCGCCTTATCTGCGTTTGAAGTTCCATCCAGTTTTTTTTCTCAAAAGTGTAAGACCGGAGAAAGCCAAACAACCTAATGAGCACGCGTGTTATGGATTGACTTTGAAATGAGCCGTGATTTCTTATGAGTTCTTGTGGTGATTTGAAGTAAGGAGGGTGGGTAATTAGTTCCAGGCACCTCGAAACGAAGGTGGTTGTAGTTTCGACAGGCCATAATAAGTGTGGTTAAAAACTTTTAAGAACTTTCACGGAAATAAACATTCGATTCTTGGACAAATTCTGATGTTTCCTTACTTTTACGAAATAATTCAAAGCTTTTTAAATGAATTTAATACAGACCTGCTTGTTAAATGTCTACTTAGACCTCTGCTTTCTTACTTACCACCATTATTACGACTTAACGAACAAATCTAATTATATTATATATAAGGACCTTAAAGTTGACACATAATTAACATTTAAAGAACACTTTATGGTCAGGTTTTCAGCTGGCTTTAAAAGTTCCGAAAAAGGTCAAGGACCTGGCAGGATTTTTGCATGCGCCCCTTCCTTACCATTAATTAAGTGCCGCTTGAAGAAATAGAAGTAGATGAGCTTGTCCCCCATTAATCTTTCATCCTTATAAAGGGCATATGTATGTCCAGAGACAACCTCAAAAAACGGCATTAAAATCGAACCATCTCGACCTTTTCTCCGCCCCTTCTGTTTTTCTAATTGAATTTGCTTTCGAGCTTTTTCGTCTGGCTTTTCTTCTTAAAGATCAAGTGGTCTCCAGGTGATTTTGTGGCTTTTTGGCCGATGGCCAGGTGATTAATGTGCAGTCTGGTTTGTTTAATTAACTTGTATTTATTCCTGCGGTACCCTACGGATGACAAAATTCAGATGCTCACGTTGATAGGTGTGCTCACTTTTATTTCAGTGGCTCTACCATAACCATTAAATGGATGAATGACTGCGTTTGTGGCACTTTTAATGGGTTGAGCCAACATAATAGCATAATAAATGCACCATTATCGCATTGCAAACGTATGCAGTGGTTGTTAATTTGTTTTAAATCATCTAATAAGCCCGAAAGCATATTTCTCCTGTGCAGCGCCAACCACTAAATTCAATTAACCGTCGATACCATGCAAATAACAATTGCAGCACGCACTTTAAGCTGATTCCATGTTAATTTGATGACCATTGTTTGATTGGCGTCGCAACAGCCAACAGCTCATTACCCAGCAGCAGCATAAAAGCATTTAAGTGCCGTGATTACCTGGAGGGTCAGAGGGCATGGGAACCCTTACTGGGTACAATATCTAGTGGATCGCTTGTTGAGGGCTGAAATTTAATGTAACGCTGCAGAGCCCTCTGCCGTTTGTGTAAAAATTAACATTTTAATTGGTTTTTGGCCTTCACATATTTGCGAGTGATCAAGGCAACAGCCTTATAGGGCTGCCCACCTTTATGCAACTTTATGGCCCAATAAAAAACTATTTGATTGCGCCGAGCGGGATGTAAATATTAATGCAGTGGTTAGCATTGGATAAAGGGTCGCAGGACAGAACAGGAATACCATACTCGTGACATGGTGGCGATAAGCAACTGGCCAACAGACAATATATGGGGGCTTAACAAATACAAACACAAATTTCGAACCAGAATTAAAAATAAAATAAATGTCACAGCAATTTGATACGGGATAAATGATGCGGACGAGGGACATTTATTATGAAGGCCTACGGTTAATATCAATGTTTACTTAAGTTAAATTATGCTCGAACATTGAATTCGATGGATAATTAATTAATTTGCACACAAGTCTTCCATCTATTCGCTGTTTTAGTTAAGATTTGAAAGGATAAGCGGGGGTATATCATAAAAAAGTCGTTACACCCTAAACATAAGGGTTAACCATTCGGAGATTTCAAATGGTATAATTTAAAAATTATGTATTTAAATGTGGTTCAACTTTTATTTTATAGCTATAAAATGTATTATATCGACGCACATAATGGTACTTAAACATCATAAATAAATAAAATGGGTCAATACTTAGATCGAAAATGCATAACACATTTAACATGTGTTTATATTTTGACAAAATATAATTATTTAAACTTATTTTGGCCATATGATATACGTTTATTTAATAATTAAGCCTTTCTCTAAATAAATTATTACCCAAAAAAGTTCTATCAATTGAAGCAAAATACCACCTAAAGAGCATCAATAAAACTATGTTTTTATCTATTAATCAGTGCAAATATTTTCCAAAAATAATTGATATAATTAAATGTTCTCCTCTCTTTATAGAACGCACTTTAAAATCGATTGAGTATGTTCTCCACCAATCCATTTGCAGTTATGTGAAGCCAAATACCCAAATTTGAGGGACAAGCTTACACTCAAACAAACGGGGTTGAGGTCAATAGATATACCCAAGTAAAATCAAGCATTACCAGCTGGCTTAAGGACCATGGCCATGGAAGTCAAATGCATCGGCAGCATCGCTACGCCAATCCTCGTAATAATGATAAGCATTTCCAGAGCATGGACAATGCAGCATCAACATTTAAGTCCTGCCATCCAAGAGCATCCTGGAGTTAAATCATTATGTAAGTTGCACTCACGTTTATTCACACAGGTATAACTCAATTCTACGGGTATGAAATTCTCCTCTCTGAGACTTTAATTATGTGTACGGGTAGATTGGTCCTTAAAGCTATAAATTACCCACTGCCAAGTGGCCATCTAATGTTTCACCAACCGTAATTAAGATTATTAAAACTGAGGGTATCATATGGTTTACATCTGCAATAGTAAATCAAACGTGGTCAACAAAGAAGCATAACTTGATTAGGAGAATTATTTCGTCAGAAGTAGACGGGCGCTATTGAAATGTTTTGAAAGTAAAGGTAGGATGATATAATCGGCAGGAAAGCCATTTGATTATAATTGGTCATTTAACTTACAGCATCATATTATTTGAATACTTACAAATACAAAATGTGTTCGAGCCCGTGAAAATTCATCAACTATTTAATAAGATTCTACATTTTACAGGATAACGTCACTCTAATAAATCAAAGATAATTTCTCCGCTTCCCTTTTCCCGACTTAATTCTTGGTGTTTGAGGAACTTTTTCCGGCTTGTCATAGCTTAATGCAGTAAATGCCTAAATCAATTATGGCCAGCAGGCGGAAAGCGAGCAGAAGACTCAGTAAAATAGGCAAATAAACCAAATAAGCAAGCAAAGAATAAAATCTACTTAGCACATGTAGACTTTAATTAAATCATGGCCGAGGGCAGAATAGGAGAGACACCGACGAGCCATCGCGGCCTTCATCTTAATCTGCAGACACCCAGCCAGAGCACATCCTTCAGGACCTTTTTCGGGGAAAGAGGAAAAAGGAAAGAGGGTCTGAGCCCAGAACTCTGTTGTGGTTGTGGCTTTCAGATGGGGGAAGTCACGGAGCCTCGGCTTTTTATGGTTATGCTCTGCATTACTTGGCCATGTTGCCTACTTTCTGTTCAAGTAAACACACAACCATAATGCTGAGCAATTTGCGAAAGCTGAAAAGTGAATACTGCTACGCAAAATCTTTTGGAAAATAAATTAAATAAAGGTGTTGTGTTACTTATGAGAAAATAATTTACTTTGAAACATAATATTTTGATTTATGTTAACTGAAGTACAAGATGTTCTATGCGGGATTTTATGTTTTTGTTCTAAATTTTATTGACAAAGTGGTATAATAATAGATTTTATAAATATTTAATTTTTAGATAGACTACTGATATTAATGTGTCAGGAGCGTTGCCTAAATATACATACATTTATATATCTAATTTTGTTGATTTAATAAAAAAATACAAATATGTTTTTGGTTTTCAAATAAAGTATTCGTGGATATAGATATTTATGATTTGTTGAGTTTAAATATGATTCGTAGCCAAACCATTGGATGAAACAAAAAGATATTTTAGATACTTTGATGCCTATTCTCACATCTCTGCCATCCCAAGACTTGTTTTTATATTTCAATTGCAGTTTAAAGGCAAAACGGCTTCTTGTTATTGAATGTTCGCCGCCCTTCCACTTTTCAATCAGCCCAACAAGCCCAGAAGAAACAATTTACGAGTATTCCTCCTGCAATGTTTGTAAGCCACCTGCATCTGAACTCGGCTTCCCCAGTCCGCATTGTTCCCTCCAAGTTGCCTCTGCCATGTTGCTATTGACTCTACTTGCAAGTGACTTGCTGATGTGGGCAATTCCAGAAGGAAGAACCCGTCATAAGGGAAACCCAGCCGGCTGCTTCTTGCTTTGTCGCTTTTTGGGCAAAAGTCAGCCACAAACTGCAGACAAGGAAGTCGAAGGAAGTGCAGCGAGGAAAGCGGCCAGGAAACCCCCAGTCCCAGGGGATTTTCAGTGGCCACCTGACTGAAGAGTCCGGAAAAATCAACTCAAACTTTCCAGTTGTTGTTTTACTTTTGAGACCCACGAACGACAAAGAAAATCGGGGGGCAGGAAAATGATCGTAAAATCATTTTATTGCCCCCCAGTCTGGCCGCACAATTAAACTCGAGTTTAAGCGAAATCCGGAAACCATCAAAAGGAATTATTTAAAATTCAAAAATTCTGCCCAAGCAGTTGTCGTGTCAATTAATAAAAGTTACGATTATTTTGTAGCAGCGAAGAAGATGGAAGCCTGGCCCATCTGACTATTGTTGCCTCATTGAAAAAGAGCTATAAAAACGTAAATAAAAGGGGTTTATATGCAATATGTTTTTAAGTGGTCTTACAGAGAATCATTTTAAGGAGCTTCATTATGGCAACTCATTGTTTCCTTTTTAAAAAAGCCAGTTTTCATTGGAAGACCAAGTAATGCCTGCAATTATATTAATACATGGTTATTAAATTAATGACTTTTCTTTTAATTCATTTTAATTTTAAGTGGAATTGATTTTATGTAATTTCAATCGATTTTTTTTTAAATAGGCAGAGAACTGCGAAATTACTTCTTGACGAACACTCACTATTGGATTCATTGTAAGGTAAAGCCAATAACAAGCATACATACATATCCATACAAGAAAGGAATTTTATTTCCTATCCTATTTTCCACTTTGGTTGGGCCCTACATTTTCCCTTTGTTGTTTGTGTGTTGTCCTGCAAACCCCTGGCTATTACGGCGAGGATATAAGGAAACCATATAAATACAAGCTCATAAAAATCATGGCTGCATGTCCTTTGTGTTGAAATGTGGCTTATGGGCCTGCCTTTTCAGTTGTATGTCCCAGATTTCTAGGTCAGGCCAGATGTTTTTAGTATTTATTTGCCAATAGATATTAAGTATTTACAAGGTCTTTTTTTTAATAAAATATATATAAGTAATAGAGAATATAAATACCATATCATCATTATTTTGTGACCCATTACAACTGGCAAATGTTTTTCATTTTGGTTTTATCTATTATAGAAATTATTAAAAAATCAAAGATTACACCAACTTTACGCTGATACGATTAGGACATAAAATTCCGATAAATTCCAGCGATTTCAAACTGTTCTCCGAATACACATGGCATCTAATTTCTAGCCACAGTTCACGAATAATCGAATATGCCAAGCACGTTGGCCAAAATGCAATCTAATTTAAATGACTTAACGTAGAGCAGGAATGGACACACAAAAACAAACGGATGCCATGTTCCTGGGTCGGGAATAAATGAGAGTTGCACATGTGGCAGATGCCGAAATAATGCTCCTCCTGCAGTCAGGATGCAGATAAGAAAGATGTGCTCATGCTGGTATCCCCCTGTAATTGCATGTTCGTAACTGAATTCGGAAAATTGTAATGTTTATCAGGGGTACGAGGTATTTGCCTATGAATATTTTGTATATGTCTTTAATGATACATGTTATCTAATATTAAAAAACATTTGAATGATATTATGGATATGATATATGGATTTTTAATAATACCAATATTTTTTATTTATTCAAGGAAGTTTTTAGTCCATTTAAATATGTAAACAATTACTTTGTTTATGTTTTTGATGAGAAATTCTATCAAACATTATAGAACCATCTTAATGAAATGTAAAACGTTTATATTTTATTTAGATTTTTAATATTACCAATATTATTTATTTTTGTAAGCTTTACGTGGAAGTATTCAGTCCATTTAAATATGTAAACAGTTAAATTATTAAATCGCAGCAGAAATGGTAAGGCAAATATTTCCTCACGAAATTATGTTAATATATGTATTCAGTACAAATTGTTTTTTTAATGAGGATTTTAATCAGGTCACCATAAAGTCATTCGTATACACATTTGCTGAATAACGATGAACTGTTGTTCGAGTGGCGGGCTAAAAAACCAATTTCGGTACATGTGTAAATAATGATTTTGTTCTGAGGTCGGTGGAGTGAGTTGTATTCGTTCAACCGAAATAATCGTTCCACATAAATTTCTCCTCGAAAAAATATTAGCTTTGGATGCCGTTCACCAAAAGCATGTCTAAAACAAAAAACCCACAAGCCTTATTTGTTGTGAGTATTGCTATTTTTTATCGTAATGGGTACACTGATATACTTGTGAGTTTGGCGACAAAATAATTTTGATGTTTTATAAATAATATTGATAACTTTTAATAATAATCTTTAAGACGTACTTGCTGCCTTGAAAAATTTAAAATAACTGAAAAATCAAAAACAATTCACAACTTTAGAGACCAGAAGGCGGGGAAGGACATTGTTCCACCGGTTTCAAAGTACGAATAAAATGGTTTGGGCTTTCAATTTCTTATTGGTGTGGCGAAATCTGTAACAAATCTTTTCTACTGTGAAAACATTACCCTTACGAGGCATAAAAGTTGACATATGTAACAGGCGCCGCACACATAGCTCCCACATACAAATCTACAATGCAAAGGTCTGTATTGCTTGTGACAATAAGCCAAAAAAGAAACATGAAATCAAAAACCAAGGCACACATACATGGGGCATACATTTCCGGGGGTTTTGGGCGGAGGTTGGGGCGAAAGGCCCCTAGTCGCCTGCTCCTAAAGCCGTTCTGTTAGATTTATTTCCGTTTTTCTCACTTTTGTTGCAACTTTTTGTTTAGTTGTTGTTTGGAGTTTTTTTTGTGTTTGGTAAGATTGGTTTATGTTTGCGGGTGGCTCTGGTATTAGTTTAGTGTTATGCATACCGACTGAGGGCGGTGGCATACAGCAGTTAAAAGGTCGGTTTTTGTTGGCATCAATTTATGAAGTTTCATTTTAATATCGGATTTTTTCTAAAGCCAAAAGAGAACCATAAAAGTGGCAGACCAATAAAAGAACCAAAATTAGTTCATTTCATATTATTTATAAAGCTAGAATATTAATTGGAACAAATTCTCCAGACAACAAATAACATTGGTCTTCTAACATTTTTTGGAAAACTAAAACTTTGTAGTTAAAACTGTCGAGAAAGTTGTTATTACGCCGCACTGCTGAACGAACTCGGATATACCCGCAAAAACAAATACTTAGATACAATTTACCCTATCAGAGCATTTTATACAAAGTACTTCGACGTGGAACTAGCATTGCAACAAATGATGCTGGGCTTTAAACTAGAAGGGCAGAGTGCAAAAGACATGAGAACAGGCAAGCTGACACTTAACGATACGAAAATAAGTCCACACATGCAGTTTAACAGTAAGACCTCGATAAATGGCATGGTAAACTACCCTCCAGTTCCAGTAATAAGTAACACAGCAAAAAAACTTTGATGTTGAGAAATAATGCATTAATTTTTATACAAAGGATTGATGAAATTAACATGGGTATGTCCCAGGCTGTCATGCATGACAAATTTGTAAGCTTTTTATCGACATGTTATGGACGAAAATTGGTTTTGTCATCAACATTTTATCGACTTGTTATCGAACTTAAATCATTTATTTTCGAAGAGATAAAATTATAGAGAGGGAGAGTCGTTGATTGCTGACGATTGTAATTGAAGATTGTCAGATTAAAGACAAAGTTGATGTCATTGTCTTATTAGTGACATGTGGTACCGCAGGGTAGTTTATAAGCTTAGTTGGTAAATGTATGAATTGTGGAGTTGGAATTAAACAGTAATTATTCTGTGGTTTAACAACAAATAAATTATAAGTTTAATCCAAGTACATAATAATTGTGTCAAGCATTCAATACTTGTTGTGGTTCCATTCAGCAAAAATCAATACATATGTTTTTTTGTCGAAAAAGATATATTTTCCTAATGGAATGGAATAATGGAATAAGAAAGCATGATTTCTTAAAGAAGTACCACGTTGTAAATGAGGGAAAATAATGATTTCCAAGAATGTTCAGACCCAGGACGGCCATAAAGCCGAAGAAATTAATTAAAGTAAAGTGTAGTAGCTGCGAGTGCCCACTGTTTCCGAAGTTCTCGGAACTAGCAGTAACCTTTTGTCGGACCCATCTCCACACTCCCGATGGTTGCCGGCTGATAAGTAAGCTCCTGGAGCCCGAAGGGTGGGGAGTTGGGAAGTTGGGGCATGTGGGGCGAGAATCGCGAAGAGCCCCAGGCGGGGCATAGAGGAAAAGCTGCAGCAACAACAATTTCGCTAAATTACAAACAATGCTTATTTGTTGTTTATCTGTGTAAAGCATCTCTGTGACACTTTCAGGCCACGACAGACTTGCCAGGAGGGACTGGCACTGAACTGGTACTGCTAACCAGTCCCAGGGAAATGAAGGGGAACCCCCTCGTTCGTAATTGAGTTGATAAAGCTTCGGTGCGGCGCCACTCGCACTGTTTGTGTAATTTGTGTAATGCATGCAAAGTTAATTACCTCGGGGAGCTTGGTAATTAGAATTGTGATTGAACGCGCCTCGCAGTGCCGTTGACATCCCTCTACTTGCATACATACGGTTCCCATACCCCCGCCTTTGGTATAAATCAACACCATAAATTGTCCTTGACAAGCCATTGCCCGTCTCCATCTATCGGTTATGTACAATCTACATCTGTCTGACTCACCTGATTGTTCTCGTCTCATTTGGCGTATTTTTGAAAAGTTGTCGCTGTCAAGTTGGCAGACGTTTTTCAATTAGCGCAACCAGAAAGTTTGCCATGTACTTGACAGTGTGCTATCGCCACCGAATTATTGACATTATTCTTGGCTCACTTTTCAGATGATTTTAGGAAAAATAAATTCCATTTAAAGCATTTCAAACTTTGCAGACACAGGACTATAACCAATCGATAGGACTCTACACATTCATTCAGCACTTACTTGAATGTATAAATGACTAGTATGCTTGCTTCTTGAATTTATTTCACATAACAAAATATTTGTTTATTAGTTTAATTGACTTACAATTACCATTTTGAGATTACACATTCGTTTATCCAATTAAAATATTTACTGCCTTTTATTTACCATAACTGAAAGAAGGTATATTTGCCTTTGCTTTTATGAATAAACGGGCTGAAGTAATATTAAAACCGGATGGCAATCGATTTTCTAACTTTCCCAATAACGAAAAGTGCAATCATTTTGCAGTTTCTAAGCAATTTAAAAGATAAAGTTTTATGTATGTTGCCACTGTCAACTTTTCAAACTGCAAGTCGACGACAACATTTTTATAAAGAAATTCAATAGAAAATCGAAACTATTTGCAAGTTAAGTGCTTAAAAAGCGTTGATTGCTCACCATATTAGTACTTTATACATATCTACTAAATTTATTTAAATTTATTTTTCCTTTGGAAGATATCTTAGCTAACTAAATGGCTTAGGAAAGGGTTGTATGATTGCGCTTCTTAGTCACATTTTTGTTAGTTTTTCGATTCGACTTCGTGCCTGTCGGAAGTTGCCAATTTTTTGAGTTCCTTCTGACGTCTTCAACAGTTTTGTGCCAAAACACGGGAACTTTTCTTTGAGGCAATCAATTAAAAGCTATTTTTGGTTACTGTGTTAGTTTTTGAGATTGGATGTTTTGGCAAGTGGATTGACGTCTGACAAATGGAGGAAATGGTTTTAAAATTGGACATAAAAGAGTCGAAGAACAGTTTAAAGCAGAAAATACTATGGACTAAGTTCAATATTGCTTAACAAATTTTCTTAGTAATTTTAAAGAAATGGTATTTGTACTATTAAATAGCTACAGGTGCTGTTCCTTCTAAAACACATACACAGTGTGCAAGGGGCAGAAGGATCTTTAGAAAACTTTTCAACAAGTAGCTTTTTAGCAGAGATATCCTGCTTTGAATATATATACTTCTTATATATTCCTCAAATCGTTTTTGATATGTTACTACTGCTTCCTTTCTGTGGAAATTCTTCTTACCTTCCCACAAAGCAGAGAGAAAAACTTTTAGCATTTTGTATTTTGCTTTATTTTGTAAGTAAGTAGTGTCGGTAAACTACTGAGAAACGCCCCCCTCTTCCTAGAATACCTAGTTTTCCCATACTGAGTGTTGCAAACGTCAAAGGCGTCTAAGCACTCAATGTAATTGAGCAACACTTAAGCAATATGCGCCTCATTAGTTGCCTTGCAAAACAAACAACCGAGGGAAAGTGGAAACCGGGCTTATATGACAGCACACACAGGCAGACACTCCACGGAAAATGGAGGAGAGAACTTCACACCAGAATGATTTCCTTTGGCGTCAGCGGGAACTGAGAAAAGCTGCGGGAAATTCGAGGAGGGAGCTGGTTAACTGGGCGCCAGCCACATCCTCAAGTTTAGATATCCATATGTTCTACCCACAGATGTAGTGCTACGTGCCTTCCTCATCTCTGCCGTTACAGAGTCTCAAGTTTTGTTACGTGCCTTGCTTAATTTCCAGTTTATGCTCTTCAGGTCTCGATTACATGGGATCTGAGAAATGCATCGAAACTTTGCCCACAGCCTCTATTTTCGCTTGTTTTACTATTTATTAGCTGCAACAAGTTGGACGAGCAAAGAAAAGTAATGAGAGACTGCCAGACAACACTGGCTCATCATTTTCCGTATTGTCAGTGAATGTGTCTTCAAAACACTGTCTTCACATTCGACAACATTACTATTTGTGCTCTTGGTTTACACATGATACTTTTCAAATAAATAACTACTTTTGTTTCAAGTTTTATTACAGTTGAGTAAGTTGACACTGTTACTAAAGGACTTTAAATTAAGATTTACCACGCTCTTACTGAAAATTGTATGATAAAATTTAGAACAAAATAGTAATATATATGCTTGAGATGTGTTTAACTTAACTTAACTTAAATAAGTTCTTACAAATGAGCTTGAAATAATGATGTAAATTTCTTTTAAAAGTTTAAAAATTTAAAACGAGAAAGTTGGTAGACCACTATTAACATTTTTGTGTTTATTCTGGAACTATAGAAATTAAAACTGCTTTTCTCAACACTTTAAATTTGACAGGAAGCTATTTGCTTAGCACTTTTCGAGCTTGTCAAAACTTTACAGCCATTTTTTTAATGGTTTTCTCTAGCTTCCCTTCTGTAATTTTTATAATCGCTAACTTTCTGGAGAGTTAATCTTTGTTTTTTATTAAAATTTAATGAGTAATTATGGTCTAGACTAAGGGAAACTTTAATTTGATTTCAAACGGAGAAACCGTATAGTTTAAAAGGTGCATATCCGCCACAAGGTCTACAATTTCACAATTTATTGTCAGATGCAATTTCGCAAAATGCCCACGTTTTAAAAGTCGTGTATTTTCCAATCAGGCTAATCAGGTTGGACGATTTCAGATATCCACTACGTCAAGCATAATTAAATGCAAATTACCGTTGAAATGTTGGGGGTCTGTTTGCTACGAACATATCCTACGCTTGTGGGCCCATTTGGGTCCTGACAAGGCCCAGAGAATTCGGCAACATACTGGTTTGCAGCTCAAACACAGTAATTTACCGAGGGCCTGGTCCGCGAGGCTGGATTAGTGGATGCAATTTTAAACACTGTTCGCCTGCAATTTTCATAAGCATCGCCATGGAATTTTTGGGCGAAAGCTGTCAGAATTTGTGAAATTCAGAGGAACTGCCACAAAATCGCTGCAGGACAAGAGTGGAAAGTTTGCGATAAATAGTGAAAGAGCTAGAGGTATTTCATTGGATGCTAAATGATTACACCCAGAAAAAAAAGGAGTAATATAATTTAAACGGTTGCTTCTACATTTTGTTCAACGAAGTAAAATTTTAAGTTTAATACTCTTTGATCCTAGCACATTACGGGTCTCACCATTGTCATGCAACGACAAATACTGATAAAAATAGTTTTCCCCAGGAACCTATTTATTGTATATCTTTAAGCACCGAAATATTTAATAAGCGCAATTAATAAAATATATATTGCTTGTATTAAATCAATTTTAATTTATACGTTTTAGGGTAAAATCAGCCGCACTCGACACTAGGAATTTAAAAATAACGAACCTAAGACTTTTCTATCAGATTCTCCTGCGCCAAAAGTGTTTGCCACCGTCGAATTTGTTCTATATTTCGCAGGCGAACGGGTATTTTGGGGTAGTTCAGAGCCCTTATCTGCGGTTTACTGAGCTGCGCTTGAATGCCAATACTGCGGAATTTCGTAGGACCCATGTGAGAGTGGAAGAAGTTCAAGGTGCTTTGAAATATTTGACTACTTCCATTTCTGTCGCCACCACTTTTGCGATCGAAAAGACTTGCGATAGTTTGCTTATCGCAGGTCATCCTCTTGACGGAGAAGTACTGTTCGGTGAACATGAGCTCGTACTTGAGCAGGTTCTCGTACTTCTTCAGCAAGTCCACCTCCGACTCCGAAACTCCGATCACACCGAGATGTTCTTGGGTCTTCTTCTCAAAGCAGTGAACCTTGCGCGTTGCATAGCGGTTTCCGTGTGTTATTAACAGGAGCAACTGGCCCAGGTCTGCCCTTCTGGTTGCCTCCTGGAGGATCTCCTCTAGGACACCCATGGAGCAGCCTCCAGTGACGTAGCGCCCGAAACGCGGCTTAATGGCTCGCATGCTAACGCCCAGACGTGGGTCATACGTCTTCACCCAACGACCCTTTGCCAGGGTAACTTGGCTGCCACGTTTCCGGTCCACCGGAAGATGCGGCCCGAAGGCACGCCTAGACGCCTCTGTATCGCTCATCCTCACAGCAATTTTGACTGCCAAAGGAAAGTTCCGAATTTATTAGTGACACTTTTCTAAATGACAGCGTCTAAAATGTATAGTATTGTTTCTGAGGTTTTAAAAATCATACTCAACGCATTGCAATCGCTGATACCTAAATCTTTAAAGATTATTAAAATTAAAACAGAATCAATAACTATAAATACATTTTAATCAGTAAAAACCAAAAGAATTTTCATCGGCAGACAGGTAAAAACAAAAAAAGCAAGTCTGGAACTAAGCTCTTTGTGGAAATTAAATGAGTCAGCAAAGGCTTTGAGCTGGAAATAGAAAAACAAAATAAACAAATATTTTATAATCCGACAATAAGCAATCGACTGCCCGGTATCGACCAACTGTTTGTATAAATGCGCTTTTTCAATTCATTTGACCACATTTGCTGCCGTTTAGTCGCCATGAATCGTTCGTCTGAAATGTTTCTGGAATACATAGAACATTTAATTTCCGTTGATAAACCGTCTGGTGGACTAGTTTCTCGATCGCCAGGAATGAAATCCATTCGAATATGGTTGAGTGACATCCATGATACGCACCCAAGAAAACCCGTGAAAAATTCCGCCAAGATAAAGACTCGAGTCTGGAACTGGAGACAAACAAGGATTTGTAAAGCGCTTGGAGATTATAAAGTGAAAAAGATGGAAATGATTCGGTCTTAATTACTATAAAATTAATACATTTATTTTTAATAGCTTGTAATATATATAGGATACAACATATAGTATCCTTAATAATCTATAGAGGCAAACAAAGATTTGTAGAGCGCTTGGAGATATTAAAGTGAAAAAGATGGAAGTGATTCGGTATTAACTATCATAATAACTAATGAGGGATATGTAAATTTCCTTTTGTATTAAAGCTATATTACATAATATAATATATATATAATAGTTTATAGGTTGTATCCTAACTAATCTATATCAGTTTATATCTCTGAAATAAAATATTAGAAAAGATATATTTGGATGCTCATGCAGACAAGCATTATCTGTGAATTATTTTCAACAAGTTGGTCTCTGTAAAAAAGCACTTCTATTTTTTATGATTTAATGAGGGTAATGCCTTAAAGCCCCATAATGGAATGCGTAAATTAAAGCAATAATTTTCATAATTTGCAATCCAAGAATTACACAACGATATCATTTTTATGCCGCCATCTGCTTCGTTTAGGCTAATGAAGCGTTTCGAGAAACCTAGCATTTGGTCGTCCATTAGCCAATTAAATAAATTAAAATAATATTCACTGCCTTGGGCGGAGAATGGGCACCAAGGGCCAACTCTACAAACAGGAGTGTATAATGAAAACATATTGCTTGAAAGGAGGGGCGCAATAACTTCATTAGTTCACTGGACCGAGGAGCTGGGTGCCCGCGATATATCAGATCCTGAAAAGGACAAGGTTCCCTACGGTTCTCCAGAGAAATTAATCAATAAATCGCCAGCTACAAGCACCAATGAACGGATAACACACCAGAAAAAACCAGCGGGGAAGTCGACGTCAAAGGAAAGTGCTAAAAAAGGAAAGGAATTCGGTGGGACGTGGCAAGAGGAAGCAGATCAAGGACCATGAAGGAAACCATCATGATTTATTTACTTTTGAATGTCTTTCAAGACAGACTCTTGACCCCCACTTGTGGTTCGAATGGAGGCCTCCCCACACATTTCTCGAGTATTTTATTGGCTACGTGCAACTGCGCAAACAAATTTACATGACACTGAACTGAAAGGTGCTTACCTGCCACTCCGTTCCATTCCGTTCCTTAAACGCCCCCAAAAAAACACTTTGGACCCCTCAAACATTATTGAAAGATTGATGAAAGTTCGCCGCCGAGCAGTTTTGGCTTTCTCATTTTCTAACTATCAAGTGAACAGCCCAAAGGAAAAATTCCCGTCAAGATAAATGACTTGAGTTTCTTTTTTACGTACATTATATTTATACGCATGTCCCTATGTATTTGACTATGTGTATCTGCGGAAAATTATTGCTGTGGGTGAACGCTTATAATGAATAATGAACGATTTTCCGCCCTTTTTCCTGGAGTTTTATTGTGGCCAAACAATAAAATGGTTCGACCATTCAGTAAATTTGTTTGTGGTCTGACTAAGGAGGCCCGATATGGTCAAAACTCGCCTTTTGTGGGGAAAAGCGTTGATTTGGCTTCACACTTTGATTTGATTTCCAACTTCGGGGTCCGCGTGGGTTTGTATATTAATGGCTTTTATAATGCCAAGCCGACGTATGTGTATTTGCGTATATACTATATATTCTGACCATCTTTGTGGGTGTTTCCTGGGGCCAATTTAACCGTCAGCTTCTCGCCCCCATTTGTCTGCCTTTCGGTCGATTGGCCGGAGGCTCGTTTGATTGAACGCTGCTCATAATTGATACATTCGGAATAAATCTGGTTGACCCATATTTTCTTGGGTTATGTGGCCGGCTTTTGCTGACGATGCGGTAATGAAATCGGGTTGCCCTTAAAAATGCCTTTCCTTGATTGATCTGAGCCATTGAATAAGTCGATCTGGCCCTATTGTATAAATATTTTTAATCAACGAGCTTACAGTGTCAGAGAAATGTGTAAAAACTATATGCGTTGATGGGAACTGGAATATATGAATTTAAGTTGCACGCATTCTCTGTGTTCAAACTCTTTTTTAATAAAACTGTGGTTTTATTCGCATATTTTAAAGATATTTATGAGCTTTGAGCAAAAACCAGGCGACCTTTCCGCACACATGACGTCCAGGCGACTTCCGTTTCCGCTCTGGCTGCGACATGGGAAAACTTTTAGCATTTATTGTATGAATTTCTGAAGCCATTTCTATGGGGTCGTTTTCCATGAAAAATAAATTCAAATGCCTGCGCAGTCCTTTTGTTTTACTTAACCCTTTCCTTTTCCCTAAGCTGTCACCCCTCCATTGGAATGCATTTGGCAGAGAAAGTTTTGTGCCTCCGTATAGATTTCTTGGCACTTCATCTTAAATTTGTTTAGCTTGTAATCCTTCGATTTCCATTTCCCCCAATGAAAAATGTATTTCAAGCGAATGCAACGCTGGCAGTTGAGCAAACCAAGCCACCTCAGCCCACAACAATTACACTTTCAACTGCAGACCGGCAGACTTTTCAGCTCTGACATTTTAAGTAGGCATTGCCATGAAAGGGATATGGAGTGCTGAGCAAGAAGGGGCCGCCTGGAACAGAGCTTCTGTTGTTTGTTTTGTGATTTCCGCTGCCACAGTCGTTGGCCCCACAATTATGATCACACACAGTTGCTTAGTGCTCGTATTCCCATTACCAGATCCCCTTGTCGTCCTCCAGTTCCTGCTGAAATAGAAATAGAGCCATGCGATGACTTCTCCTCCCCGACATAATAGGCGAGCTCAGCACAGTGCGGCTAAAAAGTATGCGAGCACTCACAGGCTCTGGCTTTGTGTTCATGTTTGCGTTCATGGCTGGGTAATTGCGGCGACGCCTTTTGGTAGCTCGATTGTGACATTCTGCAAACAGACCGGCTGAGCACACTGCCAAATCCGAATAATCACTTAAGATCTGCAGCGGTTTTGCACAGAGTGGGGAAAATAAGCTTCAGATTGGTGGATTGCTTCCAAATGTTAATCATTCCAAATAAATCAATTAGATTTTGGTGATGGTGTTCATTTAAATTGTATATCTACCTTTTTTAGAGACAGATTTTTTATTATTTATTAAATAACATATGTTCTTTGTACACCAACATTAATTTATGCTTTGCAAATCCTGCTGTTTTTCCTTTAACATATTATAAAATATAGATTTGTGAAACAGGAATAAACTAGTACAAGTTTAAAGACAAGGCTTTAACACATAGAAACTTTGTTACCATTCTATTTTATATATATTTTTTTTAATTTAAATTCATAAAGTAAAATCCCAAAGACTTTTAAACAGCCCAACAAATCTTCACTCCATCAAATTGGCCCTCTTTTCCTCCTGTCACTGCCAGATGCCCTTTTAGCTGGTTGTTTCCCCACTTAAGTACAGTAAGTAAACGGATGTTGACTCGCCTTTTGTGTTTTTTATGTAGCCGGCCTGGTGCAATTGTCGTTTTTTGTTTTGTTTATATTGTTAATTGTTGGCGCGTGCTTTCTATTCATTTGTAATGCGGCTTAAAGTAATAAAATAATTAAATAATTATTATTTTTTTCCACAGCGCGCCTTGGGGCTAATTTTAAATGTATGATTTAGGGGCTTTGTTCACGCGGCCTTCCCCATGAAATGTTTTTATTTAAGTACACCAGGACACACACGTCCTGCCATTCTTCAAAAAAACCTCTGCTGCGACTTTTGGACAGTTTTATGGCTGGCATCATTCCGTCTTTTGAGCTCTTTGCTGCCAACTCACCCCTTATGTTCGCCTGGTGACTTATTGGCGTAAAAGTTTTAGAGCCGTTTGGCCAACAGTTGAGGCCGAAGGCCACTAGTCGGCAGCAGAGTTTCAGATCGTATTCTCTATTGCACCCAAAAGTGAGCCATTAAATATTTTACAGTCGTGCAACTGCGACGCGTCCAGATTTTCACAGAGCACATACAGGGAAAACCTTTTTTGTCGCTTGTCTTTGCTTTTTAATGGAGAGTTATGTGTATTGGTTTGTTTTGCTCACGAAATACACAAATAATGGTTTCGCTTCCACTAGGATAACTTTAAGAGCAATTTAAAGTTAGGCAGGATTTCACAATTATAATAAAACGACTTAGAAATATCTGTTGTATTATAATTAACAAAAAAACACGCTTTAAAAGACCTGCTATTAAAACTTCACTGAAGAATTCGATGCTGTGTTTTTTTGCTTATTCTTAATTTTTGTTAGCCCAACGGAAGTATATTGATAAGCGCGGTTTCTTCAGAAGAGGATGACTAAGCTTGGAAAGACATCGCATTTTCGATATTTTAAAAGACCTGTAAATAGATCAGTCAGGACAATTTATAATAACTCTTATTGTCGATCATCAAAAATATGTCCCAAAATAGCTGTAATTTAAGAGAGATATATACAAGTCTTTGAAATGCTGTTATTTCTTTACTATTTCTTATAAGTACCCCGATAAAGTTTGATTGCACGAATCAATGGAGTGCATCAAAACAAGCATTTCAGAATTGTTAAAAAATAGTCGAAAAGTTTTGCTCCATAATAACATTTAAAGGACAAAAAAACTGTTATATTCAGTCCCTGCTTGTATCTTAAATCGTAAATACAATTCTTAAAACGTAAACAAAATGTTCCTCCTTTCCTCATTGGCTTCCATTTGCCTGAAACATTCCTAAATACAGAACTTTAAATATTTCGCATACTGCGTGTTGTTAATAAATTACCCAAATTATGGACGCGAAGCCGTCAGGCGCAGTGGCCTCCAAAACTGGCGGCCCTTGAGTTCTGGGGGAACGGGTTGAAGCCGAGCTGGATCCCCACTAGAAGGCGACAGCTGACGGAGGGGCTGAAGAGGATGAGGACGAGGATGAGGATGAGGACGAGGACGAGGACGACGACGAGGTCGTTGAGAAGTGGCTGCCGTTGACGGTGTCGGCATCTTAATAAATTTCCATGCGCAACACTTTGACGTTATTAATACGCTGGGGCCTCGAGTGCCACGCACGCACCTAAAACCGCTAACCAAATGACGGCGAATTTGCTTAATTACACGGCTTATCCGCAGCAGACAGCCGACGAGTGCGGTTGCCAACACGAGGGTTCGAACCTCGAAGGGAAAATTAATTTCGAGCTTCACAGAACCCCAACGCTTAAGATACCGCTCTACATTTATTTGCTTAAAATTCGATCGCAATTTATGGGCTACACGAATTGAAATAGAAATAGGACAGCCTGTCTGTGCAGTTGGAGAGGTGGCTTAATTAAATAAGAGGAAATTCCTTCGGCCACAAGTTCATTGAAATGCGTAAAGCACACAAGTTTAACTAAATGGTAATGAAGTAGGGAATCTAATTTAGTGGCTAATTTCCTAGACATCTTAAGGCCGCTTCCGTCTGTCTGTCAGTTCACAGAAATTTCAATGAACAAAAAAAAACTCACTTTTCACCTTATCATGTTTAACTGCCAAGTTACCGAAGCTTGCTAAGCCCGCATGACCTTATACACTGGGGAAAATGTTTTGGTTACACAGCAATTAATTATTACCACAAAAATGCTCCGTAAAAATACCATTTTTTTGTTGTTACATTATTGATATAATAAATATTATTTGCATAGATAGAAGAAAAAATGAAGTTAAATTTGTTACAAAAAATCTGATACATTCTTATATCTTTTTGTAAAAAATCTAATCTAATATTTAATGTATGTTAAGTTATTTATACTGTACATTTTAATGTTTAAATGGGAAGAATGCCTTTATGACCATTTGTCACATTCCAAATCTATTATCATCTGAAAGTCTTTTAAAAAATATAAAAATTAATTTCTTTCGATGTACTTCTAAATTGACTTGGCAAAAGCATTGATGAGCCCCGCCCAGCGATGTTAGCAAATAATCTTTCTGCTCCGGCATATTCTCACTGTCAACGGAATAATCAGCCGGGCGGGCTGACATGTTAAGTCACTTTGTCGTCAGGACACACATCCCGACCATCCGACAATCCGACCATCCGACCTCCAGACCTCCCGACCATCAGAACCCACTCCCATTTTCCCAGCAAATTACATGTCTCGGATTTGAATGCTTCGGTTATTTCCTTTTCTTTGGGCGGGTGTTTGTTTGTGTTTTGTCTTGTGGCATTAGTTTAAATTAATATCAGGACAAGGTATAGAACCAGCAAAACCCGCATGCAACCTTGCCGTGTTTTTGGGCTCCACTTATTTGGCTTTGGGTTGGCTAACGAGGCGAATGTGCGGCGATTGGAGCAATAGCCTAAATTAAAATGTTTTGCCAGATAAACATTAATTGTTGACTAAACCAGGACAATTTGTGGAGCACCTGGGGCTGATCTGGCTCAAGGAAAGCAGAAGAGCTTTAAGAAAAGCTGCCACAAAAGGTAAGCAGGTGATGAGCTGATTTAATTTGGGGATTGGCGTTTCTTTTGTTCATTTAGGTAGCTCTAAATCTGCGAATTTCAGTTAAAGACAAGAAACTGATGCCAAAATATAAATTTTTATTAAAACTAACAAAAGCTTCGATCTGTGGGCTTAACAACAAGGGTCGATTTGTCAAACGTCATCGCAGACAAATTCGTCCTCTAGAATTTCGTCAAGTGAGGCAGCTGGCCCAAATCCCCTTTCGTCCCTAAGCCACTCGTCATGGTCAATACCCTTGATTTCGCACACGACCTTGAAGATTAATTCCTCCTTTTTGGTGTAATAATCGGGTGAACCGACGTTCGTGTCTAGTAGATCGGCTTCTCGTTTGAGCTGCAGAAGTTTCTGGCGAAATATTTGGACGTCTTTATTGAGTTCTTCGGATGACTTTAGGGTAAGCGAGGCCAGAAATTCCGACAGGTGGGACTGGGGAAAGTTTATGAGCCAACTTCACATATCATTAAACGGTTCTGGGCTTACCACATTCGCCTGACTTCTCAGCAGATTCTCATCGTGGGCAAACTCGACCGCATATTTGAAGCTATCCATGGCGCTGATTCCAGCTTGGCAAACGGATTCGTTGGAGGTCTGGGGCAAACTGTCTTGGCTGTCGGGGCTTCGGGCTCGTCACCATTTATTAGCCTGCAATTTGTTTACATTATGCATGGTGTGAGTCGATTTGTTCCGAGCCCCAAGCCCCAAACACCAACCCCAACCCCACCCACATCCCAGCCCCTTTGCCAAGGCTTCCTATCTGGGCCTGCGGATTGTTTATTTTCGTTACCACTCATCGATGTAGCCCAGTCCCCCTAACTTCCTCTACGATCCCCGCTAGAAGTGTAGCGTTTTGACACATAATCAAAACAAAAATGCCCACTCAGCTGGCAAGTGTAACGCAAATGAAGTCTTTAAATTTCAATTAGTTAACTAGAATAAAAGAACAAATAAGTATTCATAAAAACTCAGCTTTCGTAGAAATCAAGTTCTCGGAATAAAATTCTGTTGACTAAAAATGACTAGAAGACATTACAAATTCTGTTTCGACTTATATATAACAAAATATACAATTTAAACATTTTTCGGTTATATTTGAGAAAATGAAAGTCTTCATTCTACTTTAACTTCGATGTTCCATAAAAATGATTATTCTGAGCATTTCTAAAATTAATTTATCAGCACCCTGTGAATTTAAACCAATACAAGATCTGCGCGGAAAACCTTACAACCTGACTAGAGGTCATTAAAAATTCTGTTTCAACTAATATATATGCAAAATATCAAGTATAAACTTTTTTTCGGTTATATTCAAAGAAAGGAAAACGTCTTCAGTCTACTTCAACTTCGATGTTGCATAAAAATGATTATTCTAAGCATTTCTAAAATTAATTTATCAGCTCCCCGTGAATTTAAACAAACAAAAGCTCTGCGCGGAAAACCTTACAACCTCTGAAGAGAGGTCATTAAAACTTCTGTTTCGACTAATATATATACAATAGATACAACTTAAATATTTTTCGCATATATTTAAGGAAAGAAAAATGTCTTCAGTCTACTTTAACTTCGATGTTTCACAAAAATGATTATTCTTAGCATTTCTAAAATGAATTTATCAGCTCCCCGTGAATTTAAACACATACAAGCTCTGCGCTTGGTAGCTATAAATCAGAACGATATCGGGCCCACACAAGAAATATGTTTACCCGGTAAAATTTTGATTTCTCGCAATGGGCGACCCAAAGAACGCCAAACAAAAGTTGGTAAAGCTACCATAAACGAGCTTTGTGCTCAAGCTGCTGCTGTAAAAAAGCAAATAAAGCAGATATAGCGCCACGTGAAATGCAAGCCAGCAAGTGTAAACAGATTCAGAAATAAAACGATAGCATCGAATGGCGCTTAGACAAATAAACAGGAATGAATATTGCGAACGCCACCGAGAAAAAATGAAACAGTAGAAGGTCGGACTCATAAAACTTCAGTTCTCTATAAAATTTTCGGTTTGTTTATAAAGGTTTTTGGGTAGGCACTCAGAAAAATTCGAAAAGAGGTAGAAGCTTTAGAGAGAAGAGTTATAAGATTGAAGAATCGAAGGCTGCCAGATAGCTCAAATGAAATATTTGTTTATTGATTTGGGACTCAAAGATATATATTCTTTTAAAAGTTTTATTATTGAAAGCTTGTACGTTCCATTTGAAGTATGTCACAAGCAATTCAGAAGTCTCACAAGTCCCATTTCGACTGTATTTAAATTCCCCTAATCAAGTAATTATGTCTTTATTAGTCGCTGAAGTATAAGCTGAATTGCTGCAGTCACTCAAGTCGATGGCACACAGAATTGAAGGCAACAAACTCAATAAGCTTCCACCGACGCCTTGAGTCCTTGTCTTGGAGTCCTGATGACGTGGAAAGGAAATAAAATAAATCAGGGCTCATTAGAGGCCTCGAGGTAGACACGACACAAGTTGCTTGGGCTCCCATGTGCGATTTCGCCCATTTCAGTGCACCAAAGCAGAGTCGACAGTCGATGTCAACTTAATCATCGTCAAGACAACAGATTCGGCGCCTCCAGGAGTGGAATTTCAACTCCTTTTCTGGCGATAACACGACATATTGCCAGCTCATTACGCCCGACTGTCTGCAAGTGTGGGAGTGTCTAATGTCTAGCTTCTATCGTCTATCGTCTAATGGGTATGCCTTCTTTTGTCAGCCCTCTACATATTCAGCGGCTTTGTCTCGTCCCTAATAATAGCAATATTACACAAGTAATTAGTCACGCATTTAATTATTATTTATGTGCTTTGTCACAGGGTGCGGGTTATCTTCCTGGGGGGACTCCAATCCCATCCATCCTTTTCCTCAACTATACATATGTATATCGGTGCGTGTTCCTAACAATTATTACATGTAATTATCCACTCGAATGCCTGTCCCTGAATCATCAGTAAATTTATATGACACATCAGATAAAAGTTGGTAGGTCTGTTCTGGATTGGCATGCTATTAGCATAAGCAAGTAAATTATGTGGGAAATCTGCATAGCTATTTCTGTAATATTGTCTATGAGATTATAAATTCAATGATATATTTTGGTATAGCTGGAACTATTTTAATCTATCTTTTAAATTATCATGCAAGGAACTGGGTAAAATAACAATAATTAATTTAATTATACAAGTATGTATATATTAATCAACACATACTCGTATAACTAATTCCTGGCAGAAATTAATACGAAACCATTAGGACCAATCCAATCGAAATGTTTCTTAAATGTACGAGAGCAGCTGTCGTAGTCAATTGGGTTAAAGTTAAAGTTCAATCACGTAAATCACGTGGCCGAATCTCAAGATGTCGGCTTGGGGAAACTTTCATCGATTAAAAAGTTTCTGCCCTGCCCAAGTATTATCAGCTAGTCAAAGCGAAACTTGTAGTCGACAGCTGCCGAATGGGAAAATGAGATTTGTTTGTTGCATAATAATTGGGGGCAGTGCGGCCGGCTTCAAGTGCCCAGAATCGAATTCAAGAGTTGCGCCAAAAAGGCAGCCGGAAACCAAAAATAATACAGCAGATTGGCGAAGTCAAATCTCTGTTGATTGGCCTGGCACGTTTCCTTGTCAGCTGTTTATTGAGGCGTGATATAATTAGCATAACATCGACACGGATTCCGCACCAAAGGCAGTGGGAAAAAGGAAAAAAAAACGAAGGAAAAGCGGGCAAAGACCAGGCTTAGACGCAATTTGCTTAATGCTAAAACTTTTAATCACTCATACGCTCCGTGGCGCCAAAGAAAAAGCCCGAGCGCCGGCAGAGGAAAAGCAAATTTTACGTCAGAGAAAAGATGGGCCGCTTTCCCCGCCCCAAAGGCAAATAGTAAACAAAGCGTTGGGCGAAATGAAATAAGTGTAAATACGACAAAAATTCACTCGCACACAAAACACATACAGAGATGCTCACTCAAATGCGTATGTATGCGCATCTGATTAAACACAAGTGTGTATGCCCCTGCACATGTGTGAGTTGGGCCCTGCTTATACGAATTTTCTCCCCAGCGAATGAGGCCCTCTGGGTCCCTTCCCCCAAAAAAAAATCATCTGCCTTTGCCTTAAGCTCGAGTTTAATTCCTGCTTTGACTTCTGCAATGCCCACTAAAAACGCCAAGTACAGTGGACACTCTAAATTCAAAATGATGGTTACAAGATTATAACTACTTTTAAAAAACTTTCTGCTCGGATCTCCACTAACTTTGTATGTTATCCTCACTTTGTTTATGTTATTCTCAGTGGCGGATCGAGAATTCGGTTGTAAGAAATGGTTGAGAAGAAATGAAACATTTTGAATAAAATACATGTTACATATACTTTCCCCTATATACCCCTTGGGTGGTTATCCTGTATCCATATCCTATGTATATCTTAATCTTTCTATTGCTAATAGATTAACATAATAATTAAGTACGTACGTTAGAAAACAAAAAAACTTAAAAATGAAATATGCATTTTATTTGTTTTTAAAATTTAAATGTAAATTATATAAAAACATTTTAAACAATAAATATATATATATTACCTTTATTTTTGATTAGAATTGTAAGTACGTTTTTAACAGAGTTCACTGTAGAATTTTATTAACGTTCTGAGCTTGCCAAAAGAGTATTCAACTGGGTATTTTAAAAATGTATTCAAATGTTGCTCAGTCAAATATATCTAAATTGATTATTCAAAACGTAATATAATATTTATGACTATTTTCCCCGTTGTATACCGAAAATAAATCATAAAAGTAGAAATTTATTACTCTTTAAGATGGTCTTTACTAAATTACAACTTTAGATGATGAAATAAATATCATTTTTGACAGTTTGACTTTTGAGAAAAAAAGGAAATTTGTGGCTTCGCCAACTTATCTTTTTCTTTTGTGAAAAACTTTTTAGAACGAAAGGGTGTTTGAAGAATCATGTCCTCAAAGTTCGACGTTTCGTCTTTTCTTGTGGTTTTTCCGTTCTTCAGATTACAATGTAAGCTGCGGCGCGTTTAAGAGCGACTGTGTGTGTCAGTGGGCTTGGATGGCGGTGAAAGAGGGTGCTGTGTGTGCTGTGTGTGCCGACCTATTTGCTTAAACACACTCTAACTGGCACTCAGCCCACTTCTCCACGCCTCCGAGCAAAGAACTGCGCCCCCGGAAAACGGCTGGCTGCGCCTTCTACTTTCTACTTTCGCCTCTCATAACACATTAGCGAAAGTGAAAGCCGCCATAATGACTGCCCCCAGTTGATTTCCATTCGCCTTTCGTGTCTGCCCCGCACTGCGAGCTCTTGTGCCCATACATTTATATTAGTTGAGCGAGACACCGAAAACGAGGAAATGCAAATTGGCGGGATTGAGAATGATGGTGGGACGTTCTGAGCTCTGAAAGGCGATTACTTGAGTTTTTTGTGCCAAAAGTTAATTATTTTGCTTAAGCGAAACAACTAGTCTTTAGATAAAACATAACAATCATTGGTTAATATAAAATATCTTTTTATAGGGACAGTGATACTTTAAAATTAAAGGTTTTAGGGGAAACAAGTTAAAAAAGATTTTCTAAGATAAAAAATAACTAATATTAAAAGGCGAAAAAAGATATGAGTTCTTGCAGGCCATAGTTGAATCATTCATATTCACAAAGAAAAATATATGATGATTATAGATGATGATAGAAAATAATAATAACGTTTATAAAATTCAGTATCAGTTCTTTTTAGATATGGTTGTATAACTTTGATATGTTTGCTCTCTTTCTATTCAGAGAATTTCGAAAATTGATGTCTCGCTTTTTCCCAAAATAATTTAGGCGCTTTATCGCTCCATTCTCTTTAAATGAGAGAGACAAATTTTGAAATAAAAATGACTTGCGAATGTCATTCTAGCCAAGACCCTTTCCTTCTGCTTAAAAACTAATTTTAGTTTGATTTTTTTTTAATAGTTTAAATACCGGGATTTTGAACTCTTAAAACAGGGACATCTGCTACCAAACGCGATACCTTAATATATCCAAATACCAACAAAAAAGTCCTCGTGTAAAGTCCCCGTCTTCCTTCCGGTACCCAAAAACTTGTAAGCAAGATGGAAACACAATTTTGAAATGCCAGTCAAATATAATAGGAAATTCATGGGCAACTACTTATGCCAGCTTTTCAACTTTGTAAATCTTATTTGCCGTAGCCTGTCAATGGCGTTCGTGTTTTTTGCTCCTATCGACATCACCATTTTCATCTCAGAAGGCAAAGAAAAACAAAGTTTTATTAGTTTTTCGGCGGAACGTTAACCGTATTAAAAAGCACTCGGCAACATCAGAAAAGCCAACATTAGTGGAGCCAGAATAGGCGACATCATAAAGCCAAGTGTGTCACACAACAACTGATAATCGGAGACACAGCAACAATAGAATGGAAATTGAAAAACTGTAGCACACTTATGCGGGCCTCCGAGTGCTTCGAACTTCTTCAAAAACGCATAAAAAATCAATGGCAAGTGCCATGTGCGCAATAAATGTCAGCTACAAACGAAAACTTCACATGTTTTTCTCGACTTCCTTTTCCAGGACTTCCGCTTTTGCGAATGAGCGTGTGTGTGTGTGTGTGTGTGCTAGTGTGTGTGTGCACCAATTTGTAGAGCATACTTATGTGAGCAGTCGGAGAAGGCCTGTGCCCCCCACAAATTGAAATCCGCCATAAATTGGCGAGCGGAGACTGACTGAAAAGAAATAAAGCAAAGTCGAGTCGAGCCGAGCTGATGACAATTTATTGTTCACACTTGCAACTGATGATGGTGCTTAGGGGAATATATAAAAACCAACGTGTGCCACGTGTGTGCGAGCCTGTGTTTGCCAAGGAATATTTCATCGTCTGGCAGTGCCCGAATGTAGGCTCTACAAATTGCCAGCCATTACTTTGCGACTATGCCAATACTCCAAAATATATTGGCGATATATATATAATTTAGGGATGGGAGACAGTCTGAGGAATATCAGAATATTCCGAAGTAGCTGAATAAGAATGCACATTTTTAAAGGTCTATGCTGAACCGATGTAGTATGAATTTTGGTGGCAGCCTACTGAATTCTTCAACTTCTTTTATATCTCA
Organism: Drosophila suzukii; assembly: GCF_043229965.1. Lineage (NCBI taxonomy): Eukaryota > Metazoa > Arthropoda > Insecta > Diptera > Drosophilidae > Drosophila > Drosophila suzukii. The sequence goes on along the minus strand of NC_092080.1, from coordinate 21,082,410 downwards.
AGCTTTCAAATAATAAATAAAAACAGAATAAACTGGCGAATAAATAAATAATAAGTATTTCGGCTACGTAGAGCAACCTTTGAGACCTATTTTGATAAATGTAATTAGTTATATTTTATATTATATATCATGGTTTTCTGTTTATAGTTAATAATTATAGAAAAGTTGTAACACGTATATATTATGATTTTGATTTTTAAATGTCGTAAAATTAAGATTTTTGATATTCTGATTACACTAGGAGTAAATGTATCTGAATACATGCAAATTTCATTTTTTCATCAAGACTTATAAATAAATAAATGTATATTCGGTCCCTGTTTATATGCATTTCCATTACCGATAGTCAAAGTAGGTTGCCACCAGTTTTTAAAGTGTTAACAGTAAAAGCAAAACGTTTTACAGAAAGTTCCTAGATCCCCTAAGGATCCTAGAACAAAAGCCGAAAGTAAGCAAAAGTGACTCAAAACCCATCTCTTTTCCCCATTTATTTTCTCATTCAAGTGCGCGTATCGAGATGTAAATTCATTTTATTTGCCTTATTCTATGGCTGTACAGGTGTGCAGACGATTTTCAATTGTGCGTCTTTTGCTTCTGGCAGGCGATGATTTAAGTGGCCGGGAAGTTTTGCCGACTTTGGTGTACCTATGCGGGGCCTACGCTCTTTCAAAACTTTTGTGCGGAAAGAAGAGCCCAAAACTTTTCCACTGCCTGGGCCATGCATACCCTAGAAAAGTTCCTCCAAAATACCACACACAATAAATGCAAACTTTTGGCAACTTAAATTATGCCTCAAATCATATGATTAAAGGTGATTTTTCCGTTCGCGGAAATTTAAGAGCTCGCAGTGCTCGCTGGACAGCCGCTGGATGTTTCGCCGCGGCTCGTTTAACACATTTAAATTCATGCCAGACAAGGAAAATCCACTTTCCACGGCCTCCGCCGTTGGCATTTATGAGATGTAGCTGGGCCGTTGCTGCTTTTACTGCTACTAAGTCCCGGCTAATAGCGGCTTTAAAATTTATAGAGTTTTCGGACTGCCAGACGGCTTAGCAGCGAAGTGATTGCCCCTGCGAGTAGGTCGCCTTGATATTTATTTCGCTTTTTTGGGCCCGATGGCATCGTAAGAGTAAGACAACTGCAATACGATACTTTTCCCGGTTTGCTGGGGATATCAAGCATGGCTGATATGGGTTTCGGGTCACCAATTAGAGGCTTACAAGAACCCTTGGTTCCTGGTGTTTTCGGAGAAAGAGTATCCGCACTTTGGGCAGCCCACCAGGGAAGCTGTCGTTCTTTGTTATTTAAGGCGTGGGGCTCGGCTTGCCTTTTGACATATTATGCCATAATTCCTGCGGCAAAACGTTTAGTTGAGCTACATAAATAATAAATATCAGGGCTCAGGCACTGGCCTACATACACACAACACGACACACTCGGGGGTTTTGGGACCTTTCGGGCTGATGACGATGATGGTATACGTGGAAATATCTTTTCTAGGCTCTAGGGTCTTGATTTACAAGGCTTCAAGTCGGAAGCTTCATGCTCGAACGGTTCTCCTGGCTTTTAATTTGCATTTTCCTCAACTCAATTCGTGCAGCAAAATTGTTTTCGCAAAGATTTAGCATAAAATATTGAAAACATTTAGACAAAGTAATAGCAATGTGCCAAGACTTATGTAAAATTTATTTTAATTGTTTTTTTTGGCGCCTCTGCTCCGTCTTTTTCAGTTGCTGTTCTCGCATCGATATGCAAATTTGCCCAAGTCCAAGTGCCCTGAGAGTAAATCGAAAAAGTTTTGATCTTCGAGTAAAAACTAATAGTCGTAAATATTTATGTGTGCCAATGCTTGAGCTTAGAAATGTGTCCAAAAAGCTCAGTGAGACTTAGTTGCAATGGCAGGGACCAGTTCAATCTCTGTGTTCTGGCGATGGCAGACCGATTTTTATCAAATTTCCACTTTCGACTTAGGCAGCAAAAACGTCTTCTCCTTGCATTGCTAATGAAATTAAATTGAAACTTTGCTGGCCTAGAATTTGTGACAAAGTTCCCGGGGCAAGGATAAGGGCACAAATTGGTCTGGCAGAACTTTCATTAACGGAGGGATTTGCAAAGTCTGGTAGTGAATGTCTCTCAGTGGAGTAAGCTATCATAAAAATAATACTTAAAGCTTAAGACAACGGTTTGCCATCATATAAAGCACTGTTCAGGGAAAAAATTGATAAGATATGATCACCATTTTTATGAAAATTAGAATCAATTCTATAGAGATACGGGTATCAGATATGATGATCATTTTAATGAAAATTACAATAAATGCTATATAGATACGGGGCGTACCACTGATAAGTTCGCTATCTTTGTTTTTACTCTCATTTTCTTTTTTTGTGGAGCTTTGAATTTTGATCTCTCGCTCTTAGTGAGAAGTAATTTTCAAAAAGGGGAAATCTAACTAATAACATTCAATTTATTCAATTTAATTAATTAATAAATTTATTTTCCGGATATAAAATTGATCCCTACGTGTTTTTTTTTCTTTGTCGTTTTTCCGATATTAACAACGTTTTAAATATGTTTTTTACAATGAACCATCTCTGTTTGTTTTTATAAATTTTGAATGAGTTTAAAAAATGTGTCATTATTTTTTTACAGAGCATAAAACTACATTTTTAAAAGAGCCCATAACTCTTGACCATTAATAGCCACTGTCCTCTTGTGAAGTAACGCTCCACTTTGCTCTCATGAGCCATTATGTTCGTTCGACGCCTTTGCAGGATCTGTCCTGTCTGCGAAAACTGGGGACATTAATCTTCCTGCCACATAGAAATTCATGTGAGCGAGACATTTGCCAACAGCCTTTGGCGATGGTGCACTTTCAACTTCAACACGTTGCAGAGTCCAAGGGACTGAAAGTCGCGAGCGTATGTTTTGTATAGAGTATGTATGCTGTATAGAGTAGGGCCAAGCAGGCCCTATAATCTTGGGCCATCTGGGCTGAGTCCTTTTAGCAGAGATTCCCTAGCCGCAGGCCCGTTTGCTTTGGCCACAGCCCACTTCAATGGGCCTAAGCCTCAAATATGTTTGGCTGGCCAGTGGCAGAATGATACTCCGCTTAAACAAATATATCCAAGGAAGGGAAACAAAATAAATGAAAAACCTCTGGGACATGTTTCAGCACAAGAATGTTAGGCAAGAGCCCACGGACGCCTTTTGATATGCTAAATAAAAATTGTGAACAACGATTTTAACAAATATTCCCCACACACCCACTCGCAAATGACGACAACACAGGCAGACAACTAGGAACCTCCTCGAGGACATTGATAGAACGGGCTGCTTATTGAATTTTTCAAAAGCCCTTTTCTTTCTTTTTTTTTTATTAACTCCCTCGAGGAAAATGTGCTTAAAGTGTTTTAAGCCAAGTGTTTTAAAGAGCTTAGCCTGTATCCTCGCTGTCATTGGGTTTATTCGAGGTCGAAAAGGGCGTTAGAAGTCGTTAAGACTTGAAAATTTAATAAGATGTTACCAAAGAAATTAAATAGCTGTTTTCAAAGGGATTAAAGGAACTAGCTTCTGCTGGCTTAAAGCAGTAATGCTAAAAAATCTCTTCTACTCAATTGTTATCCAGTGTAAGTCCCCGTGTGGTCAACATTAATCTTCCTACAAAATTTTCCCCTTTCAATGTGCAATAATAGAACTGGGTTCATGAACACTATTATACGCCGTCTGGTGCACCCTTGACAATATTGTGTCTACGAGTATTATGACAAAAACCTGTCGGCGCAAAATCGGCTTATATATTTACACTAAAGCCGAAAAGTAAAGCCGGCTCCATGGTAGGGGCGGCAAATTAATCTTAGCACTCAAAAGAAAAGCCGATTTTCCGTCTGCAGCAGATCGATTTAAGGGACAATCAACGCCTTTTTTAGTTGACTGAAGCCTTTATTTGTCTTTTATGACCCCTCTTAGAAGGTGAAATACTTTTTTGCCTGCTGTTGATATTTTCGCAGCAGTTAGGGCGAATAAAAATATACCTCAGTGGAAACAAAGCATGAAGTTTATGACAGAAGCGTGGAAAAAACGAGTGGATGGCGGCCATCAACCGCAGAAATCGCAGTACGGGTAACCAACCGAACCGAGCCATTAAGCTCCTCGGCAGCCCAACTCAACACTTTTGGACGAAACAACACAAAAAGTTTGGAAAAAGCGAGCTACGCTCGATCGTTAAATCAAAAAGCCGCATGCGAGTGCCTGCAACATCATTAGTTGCAGTTCACACACGCTGAAGTGCAAGTTATGCCACCAGATAGTTGCCCCAACCCAGTCCCCTGCACCCATTTCCCTTCAGACTCATCCTGGGCACCTCGTTTTTTCGCTTTTTTTTGCCCCCTTTGGAGGCACTCGCATGCGCCGCTTTTTTTGCGAGGTGTCCAAATTAAATTTGCATCAGTTGCTCCACGAGCATCTAAATGATGCCAAAACTGAAAGTGTATCTGTATGAGTGCCGAACTGCAACAACAGCAGCCGAAACAACAACAACAGCAAGGGAAGAAAGGAGCGCAGGCTGCAGCTGCAAAAAGTGCTGCACTCACTTTGGCATTTCGTGTCTAGTTTTATTTTTTGCCAGTTTTTTCCATGTTTAGACTACTTTTCCATAAAAGCGTAGAGTTCTTTTGCCGCATATTTTACAGTGAGATGAATCGCTGTTTTAATTCCCATTGTATGGCCCTTTTTTTAGATATTTGCAGGCAGAAAAATAAATAATATATTTGTTTTATCTCTTTTATTGCAACCTTTTAAAACGTGCAAATACGTCGATTTACATTTTAATAAATATAATTTATATAGGTAGATAACATTTGTTATACCCCTTACTCGTAGAGTTAAAGGGTATATTAGATTCGTCAGAAAGTATGTAACAGGTAAAAGGAAGCGTTTCCGACCCTATAAGGTATTTATATTCTTTATCAGTTTTGATGCTAGAATACAAATTTTAGCTGACATTTTTCGGATCAAATACTACCTATCGATTGACCTAAAAAAATGTTGTTGGCACGCCCACACTAACACCCATAACACTAAAATTTTGAAAAGTGTAAAAATGTTTTTGTTTTGTTTATTTATTTCAAATTGTTGAAATGGGACCATTCACTTAAAAGTTATGACCGGTTATCTCGGAAAAAGTTCCTTTGTTGCATGCATATCTCCATCTCCCTTTCGCTCTCTTAAGTTGAGCAACGGGTATCTGATAGTCGAGGCACTCTTTCTCCCTTGTTGTTAATTGGGATAAAGTGTTAAAAATATTTATTTTCTTTATGTTATTTTGTAACGTTAAAGAAAATATTTTTCTGATAGAGTGATTACTGCAAAATGGCAGACCTTCAACCTTGAAATGTACCAATTATTTTAACAATATTAAAAAATAAAAGCAAAAATTTGACCTATTGCTTTTTTTACCACATCGTTACCTGTTACACATACTTTTTGAAACGGGGAATGTGTTGGTCCCTTTAAACAGTTTAAGTGGATTTGTACTTTGAAGACTATTTTTTCGAACGCAAGTGTAAACTAAAAACAGGATTTTAGCTTTAAATTTCCATATGTATTCTTTTTGTTAAGCATGCATGCAATAAAATGGTCAAAAATATTATTTGCAATGAAAACAGGAAGCAGTGTTAGTGTGACTACAGACAACAGAAAAATCCATATAACAAAGCAATAAAAGCTGTTCACTTAGTCGTATACGCAATATTTATGATAATGTTTCGACCAGGCAAACCCAAAAATAAAATGTCCGGTTTATTTTATTAAATATTTTACAAACTATAAAATTATTTAACTGATTTTTGTAATGGGTTAATGAGACAAATGAGTAGAAAATGGATACCACTGACCTGTGACCCACTGTGAGTCGCTATACCCATGTGTGGCTATTTCGCCCCCCTTTCCCACATGTGCATGCATGGGTGTGCCTGTGTGGGGGTGGGCACTTAAATAATTTAGATTTTTGTGTCTAACATGCACAAGTGCCACCCCAATGGCCTAAAAGATTCAAGTGCAGCCGGCAAAAGTGAGTGACCCAGTTAGGGATTGGAGGCAGTGACAGGAGGAAGTGGACTTGGATGGGGATGGGGATGGTAGATGTGCTACAGGGGGCAGGCAGCTTTTGCCAGTTTGAGAGCTGTGGATGCCGTCGACTACCTGGCCATTATCAGCAAGCGAGTCGCGTCGCTTTTCTGCGACGCTCTGCTGCCATTATGCGCTCATTAAAATGTCAAATAAATTCAAATGCAGAAAACATGATTTTTCACTCCTCGCCACGAGGTGCGAATGCATGGGTGTGCCGCACGTGAGGTGTGGATTGCAGTTCAGGGGGCATGGAGATAGTCCGTGCCGCACTGCGCTGCATAGTTGCTGCTGAGTGATTTATAATTTATACGCGTTTGTCGGCGCGAACTTTGAACTTTGCTGAACCGCGCACGTTGTGGTTTGGCAATGGGAATACAGAAACTGTGTTTAAATACAGGTGGCACGAACTGCACAAGTATCTGCCTTTGGCAAGAAAAATATGATAGCTTTATGCCGCATTAACTGCTCTTTTTCAATTTTTTTTCTACTGGCTTTTAAGCGCACTCCAGCGCAGTCTTCCCGAACTCGTCACCAAGGGGAAATGAGTTTTATATTTGGCGACTTGTGGTCTTTCCGGCTACGATGACTCTGCATTATGGTTTATAGTGCATAGTACGTTCCTCTAGCACAACCACTTAAGGCATTAAAAACCACTTATTTATTTTAATTAAAAATAATTTCCATTGTTAAGCTGTGTCCTCTGACTTCTATAAGAGGGGGAAATCGTTTAATAGCCTCCATCTGTGATATATAATTATTATGGGAAATATCCCCATTGTTTTAGTTTAATTGCTCTTCCGTTTCCTTGTTCTTTCATCTTAACGAGCCGTAAAATGGTATGTCATCGAGCATTTTTGAAATAAATTCGAGTGTGTGCACACCCTCTTTTGTACAGCTTGGTAATACAGTTCTGGTTCTGAGGCAGAGGACATTTTCACAGAGCATTGAGTGGCATTTAATTAATGTTCTCCCTTTTGAACTATTCCCTTCCGCTGCCCAGAGAAGAGGTCGCTCTTCTATCCCTCCTTTTTTTGACCCGACCCTTTAAAGGATAAGCTGTAAAATCAGTTTTGCGTGGTTTTGTAAACTGTTTGTATTTATCTTGATGTTCCGGCCATAGCTTAGTTGCCACTTTGTGTTGAAAAGAGTAGTTTCAAACTTCAATCACAAATTGCAGTTTAAATGGAGTAGTGGTAACAGAAAATGGGAGATAGGAAATACATTGAAATGCTTTAGTTGGGAAGCAATTTAGTAGACCTCAAACTTGTGCTTCTTATATTTTAAACCAAGGCTGTCTCTGAATATTTCTAACAACTTTGTATCTCCTTTTTCTTTTCAGCTAATATCGTGGACGGCAATAACAACCTGTTGCCCATAGTTTCTGCGCCATCGAGCGTTGATAATGATTACGTTTACATTGCTTCTGTCAATAGCAAATTTCCCCAGTTCGGAAACTCCCTGGATGAAGACCAGGAGGCCGAGGAGCAGCAGCCAGATGAGACCACCTATCCGCCGCCCGTTTTCGACTTTGGGATGCCCAGGAATATTACGACCAGGACGGGACACACAGCGGCCATCAACTGCCGCGTTGACAATCTGGGAGATAAATCGGTGAGTGAGTCAAGCGATTGCATTTACGAGCTTATCATTGAATAGATTCTTCTCTGGCGGATTTTCATTTTAATGCATTTTTAAGGGAAATATTTGGATCGTCAGTCAAGCTGAAAATCAAGTTAGCGCTAACTTTTCTCATGCAGTTTTCCGAGCATCGTCTATCTGGCTTTTCCATCGCCTTTCCCATCGCCGTCTCTCGGTTCTTAGCCACCCTTGTTTTGCCGGTTCAATGACAAAGTTTGTGCCTTCCGCTCAAGCCCTCCAGCCTGCCCCTTGACCAATGAGTTTACTTTGCGAAATAGTTTCGTTTTTCTTTAGTTTCCCTATTTTCGTTCTTTGGGTTTAATATAAGCTGTCCTCTTTGAATTCCAGGGTATATTGTGTTCGAGTCTTTTCAAAAGTCTAGCTTGTACTCAATTTAATCAGACCAAGAAGATCCTAACAGGGTTCAAAGCTAGTGACGAATGAACCTTTAACATTCAACATTTTGAAGCCAATAAAATATTATACTCTTCGTCAACATTTTTTACCTTGAAAAAAATGGGTTAGTGAAAATAAAAAGCTGCATATTGAATTTAATATTTCGTATTATATATTTAAATTAAGTTAAGAATACCAAATACTTAGTACAAAACTAATAAATAGAATGATTTTGCATTGAAACATTTAAATCAAGGCAGGAAAATTATCAGATATGGTGTTAGACATATTTACATACAATAATTTTAAAATGTATTGGTAAAAAAAAAGAATCTTAAAATCGAAGTTTAAAAGCCTTAAATAACCTATAATTCCTAAATCATTTATTCTTCCATATTTAATAAAGGGATAATTGAGTTTAATAACTGTGATTCTTGTGGATCGATAAAATCAATATGAATATAAAGTTTATGAAATTTTTTTGGGCATCTTTTTGAATAGTTGATTAAGTTTGATTAAGTTATCCCTGGTAAAGATAATTAGAAATTCGAATGAATCCAGTCGAAAAACGAAGACCGTTTCTGGATTCCGCCACTTTCCGTTCCGAGCTACTCGTCTTTTGCAATCACCATCCATCTCCTGCTCACCAGAAGCGTGGTCTGATCCAGATTTACTATCGCACACCTTGTGGGTCCATCTATTTCCCGCGAGCTCGTCTGAGATGCTGTTCCCTTTCGCCACTTTGACACTTTTAGTTTCGTTTATATTTTGCCTGGTTTTCCCCACTCTTTCCTCTTCTGTTTTTTTCCTGCGTCTTTTGGGGCCCAAAAAAGTTTTGTTTGCCCGCGGCCGTCTGGGAGATTACTTTTTGCCTGCTGCAGTAGCGCCAGCCTTCCTTTCAATTCGCCTGGTATTTTGCGGGGCTTTCGGCGACTTTAAGCCGCTGACATTTTGGGCACGCACTTGTCTCCATTTTTCCTACCCATCTGCTCGTTTCCCTGGTGCCTTTCGCGATGACTGAATATAACAAAATGTACTTTGTTTCAGATACGGTGGAATGTGCTTTAAGTTTAGATTGTTACCATTTTAAAACCAGAGACTTCTAATGCCACAGCCCAATTTGATTGTTCTATGCATTATGATTTCAGTTTAATTTCGTATCCGATTAAATTTCCCAAAAAGGAAAGGCATTTTTCAGATATCCTTTAGAGTGGTTTTCATGTTTTTTTGCCAGGGCCCACTGTATTTGCAATAACCTTCAGCAGGTTTAAGAGCCGGCTGCTTAGTTCATTTTGCCGCTTGGTTTATTAAATTTTCGTATCTATACTTGGGGCTCGGAGCTCTCTGCGAACGAGTTCCTAAGCAGCCAAGTGGCAGGACCGGAGGCAATTTTTAAAATTGACTTAAGCACTGGCACTAACAGCATTTGGTGTCCCTTTTTTCTGATTTCATTGCAGGTATCCTGGATAAGAAAACGCGATTTGCACATTCTGACTGCAGGCATTTTGACCTACACATCTGATGAGCGTTTCAAGGTGCGTATACGTAATCTGGGCCAAAGTTATGGTCCCCGAACCCACCTGGCCCCCCCCTTTCGCAATCTGCCCCCCTGGCCCGGGTAGCTTATTAAATGTCCGGCGGGCTCGTAAGCAAAGTCAGCTTAATTGCGTATGCAATTCGGGCCAAGCAACTTGTATGCATTGATTAAATTTGCCAAGGACTCGGTCCAAACGCACACCCCAGGACCGATTTATCTTGGCAACCTGTTTCACCCGCACCATGTCTCTCTCTCTCTCTCTCTGTCTCTTTCCCGCTCTGTGCATCCGTCTCCCTCTAACCCCGAGCAGGTGGTGCGGACCGCCGACTCCAAGGATTGGACATTGCATGTGAAATATGCCCAGCCACGTGACAGCGGCATCTACGAATGCCAAGTGAATACGGAGCCAAAGATTTCGATGGCATTCCGGCTGAATGTCATAGGTGAGTAAGGCAGCAGCCCCGCCCGCTCCAATTCCCCTTAAGTCCTGGCTCCATGATCCTCCTCCTTCACCTCCTCCACAGCAATCCCCATCCCAATCCCATCCTCAACAAATGCATACGCATTGTCAGCGAGTTGCTGGCATTCGCACGACCTGCAATGGCAACTTTTTATACACTCTGCATTTCACTCCGGCGAAGGGCTTCGTAAATTGGCCGTAAACTTTGCCAGTTTCTGAGGGTTCGGCCAGATCTACTGGCAGTGCTATGGGTGCGGCAAAAGTTCCTCCTTGGTAACATGGCAATGGCTCTGCCGTACGTCATAATGGTTTATCCCTGCCATCTAGGGCTTTTTGCCATCAGTGGAATATCACTTGCCGGTTAAGTAAGGGCAGGAAATGGGATTTGGTTTGCTGAATACAAGAGTCACTCACTTTGTGGAAATATTTTATGTCAATAGGAAACTTTACAATTCGGAATACTTTACATGGTACATGCCTTAACTATTTTATTTGTAGAAGTAGGTAAATTCCTTTCAGTTTACTTAAACAAAAATAAAGCAAAAAATTTAAAAACCGTATTATTGTTTAATTTTAAGAATAGCGATTAAAATCTTATAACGTGCAAGTTATAGTTACACAGATAAAATTCTAACGTTCTCATCTGAGTTTAAAATGTTCTTAAAAATAGACCGACATTTTTGAGGTTGAAAATGTTTTCATTTTGCTCGAAGCAAGTTGAATTGGCAATATTTACTTGGTATATCTCAACAAATAACTATTAGTCCAACTATTGTAGTAGGTATACATACCTATAAAAAAAATGGTTAAATAAACTCAACTTAATATAGATACATAAACGTAATTGCATGGCTTTTAAGAAGGAATGTTTTCAATTCAAGAACAATGTTCTTGAATATTTCTCTCTGTGTAGCAAAGAAAAGATCTGTTTTTAAGAAAGGAATTAATGTTTAATTTTAAAAATAGTAATTTCAATCTTATAAGGTACAAATTAATGTTAGTAAAGAATTATCTGTTTTTAGGACAAGGAAGCTAAGCTTTTAACATTTCCCTATAGGGAAACTATTGAATTTTAAATTTTTAAAAATTTATGAAACATTACAGGCTGTTGGGTTTTTGAGGTGTTATATTCCGTCAACCCAGATCTTCAAATATTTGTTCTAAGCTTTCTGGTGTTAAAACCTAAAAATAGGACTCGCAGAGTCAAGTCAAAGACCCAGAGACTCGTTAAAGTAAAAATAACCACAAATAAATTGATCAAATATTCCTGTTTTTAGTATGCATAGAGGCAGGCATTTGCAAGTGTTAGAGGGTTAGGTTGTAAAGGTGAAGTGGAAGCTCTGTGGGTCAGGCTGCGGAATAACAACTGTTGGCACCTGCCACCCCTTGCCCCATCACGACCCCTCCCCCCCTCAGCCCCTTCTCGCCAGCCTGTCTATTTTTCTACACGCTTTGCATGCAAACGCAATTTGCATTTAAATTCAATACTAAATTCATATGCTGGCTGTTGTAATACACACTAGAGAGCTGGCCGGGGTGTTAGAGGGTGCTTCTGTGGGGTACGCCCCTGCCTTGAAGGGAACCACCAACCCCTTTTTTGTCTCATTGTTCTGCCATTTCACAAGTTTTCTACAATGGATTTCCGCCTGCGATCCGAGGAAAGTCGGGATGTCGGGATGTTGGGATGTTGGGTTGTCGGGATGACGGGAGGTAGGATACGGATACCCTGTTTGTTTGTGGCTGTGTGTTGCTATAAATTGCTTCACAAAGCATGCACGTTCATGTTTCATTCATGTACGTAAAATTGATTTGAAACTTTTTCGCCGTGCCAGGGCAGCCAAGCGAGCAAGGAAGTATTCTCCATGGCGGGAATCCCCGGAACGCCCGACGTCCCCCGCAGTTAGTCTCCTCGTTTGTCGTCGTCACAAAGTTTTGTTTGACCAGCGTGAAAGTTAATTGAAATAATCGGGCGGAGTTTGCTACTTTGGCAGTGATTGGTTTAGTTTCTAGTTCAATGTTTTCTTGTAATGTTTTCGGAGCAATGACCAGAAAATCTACCTAGAAAGCAAAATAACTATTAGCTCTCATCGAACTTTTTTGGTATAGTATTATTATGGTATCATTTTGTATTGTTAATCACTGTTTAGGAACTGTTAATACTAATATCAATTAATAAAATAACTATTTGCTCTCATGGTATATAATTAAAAGAGCTCGCATAGTCAGTTTCTTCAACCAGGTATCCCTTGAAAATCCTGCTTAAATGGGTGTGTAAGCCCCGCTGATGAAGGCCAAAAGAGTGGCAGCAACAAATTGCCTGCCACCGGCAAGCTGCATGCCCCAGTTAATAACGAACTGGAGTCAAAGGGTGTAAATCTCATCAAAAGCCGAAGTCGTATCAGCGCTTCAGCTTCCGCAGTTGCTAGCCTGCAACCAGGAGCAACCAGGAGCAGGAAAACATCCTGCCCGCCAGGGAACTGCACTGCGGATGTAGTAATCCTTCGCCGTGCTCCTTTTCGAGCGCGGAGTTCACCGGCGACAGGAAGCCGACAGCCATGTTGTTCCCTGGGAAAAGGCGCTGCCAAGTTAAGGAATTTATGCTAATGATTTGCACCCCCCGAAACGCTTGAGTGCGATGGGATCGTGATAAAAATATTTGCGCTGTCGCCACGCGAATCACGTGAAGGGCCAAAGGAAATATTTTTACTGATTTATGCCGGAATCAAGCCAAATTTATTCCCATGAAATTTATTAAGATGTCTAAAGAGTAGTACAGCGAAGAAGGTTGTGATTATAATGATTTTCAACGGCATAAACTTTATTTATTGGTGATTTTAGGTCTTAGCAATGGAACAATTGGGATGATATCACTTAGAAGGCGATTCACAATTTGTATTATATTTTGATAGCCAATAATTAGCTATAGCTAGTTGGACTTAAAAACTCTTCGAACATATATAACAATTTCAATAAATAAATTGATTTTACTTTTGAAGTTTAGAACTCGTTTAAGAACATTAAAGTTTTGCTCCTAAGCCATCAAAGGATATATTTACCCAACCCGTCGACCCTTGTACAAAATAGTAACCACTTACGCGTGTTTATTCTTCGAATTTCCAATCTCAGAGGCTGTGGTAGGGCATTTAAGACGCTATCTACGAGGGTGTCAATGGGATCCTCTAATGCCAAGTTAACTAACTAACTGAATCGCTCGCTCGCCGCCGAATCCACTGCAATGTGTGCTCGGTTGCTGCTCAGTTGTTTGGTGCCCGAAATCTGAAATCCGCTTTCATGCCCCACTGGCCCCCATTCTGGTAGGGTCGTGTGGAGGAGACCCGACCTTCTGCTCTACCCCGCACATCATTAACAACGTCAACATTTGACTTTGTTGACTGCCTGCTGTGTTGGCCAAAAACGGTCGGTCGACGCACGGAAAAAACATTAAACCAATTTTCAGTGCCTATAACGGGCAAGTGGCAGTGGCAACAGGAGGCTGGAGGCTGGAGGGGATTGGTTTGGTTACCTCCTCCCCCCCTCACATTTGTTTCTGTCTGCGGCAGCTGGCGGGCTTATCCCTCCTCCCAAGGACCGGGATCCCAGCGCCAATATTAGAAAAGCCACACGTACAAACATATACGTATGCGGGAACAACATTTAATGGCACGTCCGCATTCGGGGCTCCTAATACATCGGCCATCTACCATCGACCAATGGCCCACCTACTGGCTCACAATAACAACCGGCTAACAACACTTAAAATGTGTGTAAAATGCGAGACCACCAGCCAAAACCAACAGCTTCATCGACAAACAATGGGTCAATGATTTGGCGGGCAGTCGGGGCCAGTTGCCCCAAAGCCAAGGCCATCAAAAAGCCCAACAAATTTTTATGTGTTAGTTCTTTCATTAATTTTGGTCTTTTGCCTCTCATACGATCGGGGGAAAAGCGTTTGCTACTGTGAAAAACTATAAAATTTGTTGTTTGCCAAAGAATGAAAATTTGAATCGACAAACATTGAACAGGTTTTACAACTTCCTGGGGGTATTGTGTAAAATTAAAAGTGTTTAAAATGTTGGTGAATCACGATAGATATTTTAGATTAAACAAGCATTGGGTCAAGTCTTGATATCTTACCTATTATATTGATGATACATAACATATGAGCTTGGAATTTATACCATTTTCCATTTATTGAGAGAGATTCAAACGATAACACTACCGAATTTCATTTAATCACTCAAAGCCGAGCTTTGTATCAATTACAAATATAACATCGAGAGTTAGTCCTCTTATTTTATGCACATATTCATAGAATAGTTATACGTAAGTAATTACCTTCCATAAGTCAATTCAGTTTAAATTGATTTATTTAGCCTACATCAATGAGAAACACACATTAAATCACGTTAGGCTTTTCAAGTAAAATACAGAGCCAATCTTGGCTTTTATACGTTAGCCTTCTCTTGAATTTCTCGTTCGTATTAAAGTCAGAACTTGTTCAAGCTAATAACAGGAGGCTCCTATGCAGTTGAAAGGACTACACGGCCTTAGTTTACCCAGTAGCTGCTCATTATCAGTCGAAATCCAGGCTCCTGCTTTTGTACCTTCAAGGTATTCCGGTTGAGCATGCACACGTTCGTCAGAGGGCGGTTTGCATGTTGGCCCTCCTGGAATTGCCGGCAATTCAATCCCCCCAATTCTACTGAACCCCCAGCTCAACCCATTCCAATCGTACTCCCCCTACAACCCAACCCAATCAATTGAGGCCCATTGAAATCTGCGATTGCCGGACGCATGATTAGATGCACGCACCAACCGACCTCATAATTGGGGCCTGGAGGGTGTCGGAGCCCCTAGAAATGCTATTAATCAATTTCGGGCTCGTTTCATTCCGTTCCACGGCGAATCGCAGTAACGCCGCCAGATGCCAAGGCGATTATTGCCGGACCGACGGACTTGTACGTCAAAGTGGGCAGCAGCGTAACACTCACGTGCCTCGTGAAGCAGCCGGCGACTTCTGCCCAGGATATTGGGCCAATTTACTGGTACCGCGGCCCCTACATACTGACACCCTTCGTGGCCCATCCGAATGACGCGGCCATCGATTTGCAGCGCATCTCCATGGAGTCCACGCTTGCGGAGAAACTGCAGAGCAGGTAAGCATTGGGGGCAAACAATAGTGCGTTACATACCTACACTGAGGGAAATCATGCAAGAAAATACAAGAAAAATAAAATAAAACAACATTTGTTATTAGAAAATGTTTAGTTATGGTGTCAAAGAAAGTAAACTAATTAAACCAATTTTAAAAACAACTAAATTTGATTATTTTTTAATAACCTCTATACTTTTTAAAACTTTGTCAAAATTATACAATAAATTACTTAAAAAACAGGGACAGAAAAACTTATACCTTTTATTTTAAAAATCAATTTTCTATTGTTACTTATCACCTTTGATTTGTCATGACACAGAAATCTCTGCTGTTGAAATTCGCCTCATTCCTCTTCATCTAAAGAATTCGCGTTTTCTTATTTTGTTATGAACTTATGTGTGACTTTGAACGGTTAGCACCAACGAATTTTTTATTATGGTCAATTATATTCCTCTTGCTCTGAAGAATTCTCGCTATCATATTTTTTTAAGTTCTTACATAATCTAAAATGATTAGCACTAAGAATTTTAGTTGGCAGGAGATATTAAAATAATAATAAAAATTATGATTATTTATAATTACTTACTGTTATTGATCAAATAAAATAATAATGTTATTTTCGGTCTCTGCACATAACATTAATTTTGTGAGAAACTTAGGAAAATGTCGTCTATTTTATAATGATTCAACATGCGGTTGAGCGTTAAACTCTCAAGTGTTGGAATTTCCGCCCAGTTTGCCAGCTGGAATGCCGTAGGAGATTTAACGTGCCATCAGGTGCCAGTTTTCCAGCTGCTTCATGGCTGGTATGCCGAGCTTTGATCGATGAAGTTGATTTAATCGGGGAGGGGACAAAGTTGACGCAATTAAGCTGCACGTTTGCCTTAAGCTTCTCTGTGCTTTGGTTTCCATGTTTTCCAGATTACGCATCGCCAATGCTCAGCTGCTGGACTCTGGGAACTATACGTGCATGCCGACCACAGCGGAAGCGGCCAGCGTGGTGGTCAATGTCATCAATGGTAAGAGCGGTCCGGATTCCACCCGATGTATATCTGATATAGCCACACTTTCTGTTTGTCTTCCTGTTCTGTTCGGTTCTGGTATGATGTGGTGGTGTGTCCTCCATAGACGAGAGCCCCGCGGCGATGCAGAAGAGCAGAGGGATCCGGACGAGTGGCAGCAGGCGGAGCAGTCGACTGGTCCTCCTCCTGGCCATGGTGGCCAGTTCCGTCGTGCGATGGCTTATTGGTGGCCGCCACATCGGCATCGGCATCAGCAACAGCTGCCGGGATTCCTGCTCGAATTTATCCACTCTGCATATCAATTATAGCAAACTGCACGCCAGCCACTTGGAGCAGCATCGGTGTTTGGAACAGCCTTTCGTCGAATCATGATAATTAAGTGGTGACGGGTTTTAAAAGAACATCTTGTACATAAACCGAATTCATAGTTAAGCATAAATACTTGTGTAAAGCCGAAAAATGGGAGATGGGATTACCGCTGTACTGTACAATTTATAGAATAATTAGTTTACGTTAACGCTTCACCCTTCCGGAATTCACTCTTCGGTTATCAAACTCCGAAATGTTTCTGAAACATTTCAACCTTTTGCATTTATTCAGAAGTGGTTTCCCATCTGGCATACAGTAAACTAAACTATAACTATATTTAATGCTAATTTTTATGCCTAGCGTAAATATTTATGTAACAATAAAAATAAAAAACAGTGCCCCCGTAATTATCAAATGTAATACTTAACGAAATTACGGCCGATAATAACATTTAACAGCGATAACGGACACAAAACTGCATTGCGTTGTTAATTTCGGAATGCAAATATTATTATTCGGGTATTTTCTGTTATTGCAATTAGCTAATTATATTTGTCACTGTGAAAACACTTGAAAACTAATTGAACTCAACTCTCATTAAAGCGACAGGCGCTGAAAAAAACAAATAGTTTTGAATTGCGTTGTCAGCATGAACATTAAAAGTCCACAATTAATTCACTTCAATTTAGTTATAGATATTCAGTGTGCAACATGAACGATTTGTAACCATATATATCGAATTTCTCAATGAGAAACAATAAAATGTATTTTGTTGAAATAAAAACCTGATTTTAACCACCTTTGCTCTGAACTCACCTGCTCTTTTTGTAACACGCATCGATTTTCCAGCACATTAATTAAATTTCTCTGCCGCCAGAATTGTGTAATTATGTGAGTTGACGTTACTTGCGAATGCCCTTTGTTTAATCATTAAATCGTTAAATGCTCGATAAAGTGTGTGGCTTAATTTAATTTCGATTAATCCGTGCCCGGGCAGCAAAACACGGCAAGTCTAATCAACGTAGGGCGATTCGAATTAAGCGGATCTCGATAAGCCATCGCCACGCGTCATCAATTCCCAGACGCACTTCCAGGCACACAATGCGGCGTATACTTAATTTCGAACTTTGACCTCACCTGCTCCACTTGACTGCCGTTTTGGCGGGAAAAAAGGATAACAATCGGCGCTTTGGGGGCGCCAGGGGTTGGGGTCGCGCCGGTCAACAACAATACGCTAGGCCTTCTAATTTGCCGCGCCAGCCACACGGGGCGTATGCGCGATTATCAGCCACCGCAGCGTGTGTACATATGTGTACTCGGCTGTGAGTCCGCATAATTACGCGCAGTTGAGTCGCTTAAATGAAATCATAAATTATCCGCACACTCGCTCGCCGGCCTTTCACTTAATTGTGTGCAAATATTTTCCATACGAACGCAATCCGCACTGATTGATACATGTTTCGGCTGACTTTGCTGGTAATTTGAAAACGCTTTGGGACACTGACAAATCGAGCACTTAATGTAATTATGTTGAGTTTACACCGGCGAGAGTGCCTGGTATTTTATTAAAATGTGCTACTGGGCGGAAGTAATGCAAATGCAAGCCGAATTAAGGTAAATCCATTATCGCCCCCCCTCCCCAGCTCCCAAAAACCTATTTAGATTCTAATTCGGGTACCCTTTTATGAGTGAAATTTAAAACGAAAGGCAAATAAAGTTTGCAGTTAATTTGGCTTGTCAGAGTCCGTGAGCGGTTGCAATTAAAAGCTGAAAATAGTTTCATGGCAACTTGCATTCCTGTCTCCTCCTCCCGGCGTCGCAGTCATATTTTGTAAACTGTCGAGGTAACTCGGGTAAATAAATTGAACCATTAGCACGGAAAGTCAAAAAGTTTCCCAGCTCGGCGTCCAGTCGATTTTGCTTGTTTTCCCGCTGCCATTGTTGTTTACTTGCGGAGAAATAACCGCAGGGCCGCAATAAACGAGACAGGAGCTATGAAAAAAGTCCAACTCGTCACCTGTCTGCCCGTCGGGCGCAGATCCTTGCTCCCTGCTCCCTGCCCCCAGATCCCAGATCCTTGTTTTTCGTCCTGCTGTCATCAAAGGCAAACATTCCATGCAATTCGGAACGTCAGCGGTGACGGGCGGCTTTATGTGCGGGCGTTTTCTCAACTTTAATTGTATTCGGCGGTATGCGAAACTAAATTTTCGTATTGTAATTTCGGCAGACAAAAGTCAAACGGGCCAAAAACGGCAGCTCATAAAAAGTTTTATCGTTTTAAAGTTTTTGGAGCAATTACAGTGCGAAAGTTAATTAAGCACCGCAAGCAAATAGAGGAAAGGCAGCGGAGCCGTAAGTCACTTTTGAGCATAATTTTATTTCAGCAGCGAAGCGTGCCGGGGGAATATTCTTCTGGGCATTTCGACCCAGCTGCATGCGTGCAAATGGGTCTGAGATACAAATCATTACGTTGTACGAGTTCCATTTACTTTGGATACTAGCAGTACGGTGGAACTAAAAGGTAGCTAAGGGGGAAAAACATATGGCGACTCAAAAAGGGCACCAAAGATGCATCTTGTGAGGAACTTGTATTTATACTTTAATCTTTAGGTTTAGATATTTAGGTAGGTATTTGTTAAAGTTAAGTTTTGAAAAGGCACGGTATTTATATTGCGAGTCTTGTCTTCATAACTTATTTATATATAAAACTCTTGTCATCATTTTAGGATTCAATACAGTGTTTAAGCCAGTAAAGCTACAGCATACACATTCTCATTAGATATTCTTTCTGTAGAGTTGATTTGTGCTAAATAAGTGTCTTAAGTACGGCCAAAACAGATTTAACAAAATTAAATAAATAAATGTAGTTCCTACCAATTCACATTTTATATTTTCAATAATACTATTTTCTGTAAAACTCTGTTTATAATGTATCAAAAGAAACATTTTAACGAGGCAAGGGGTCGTGACGATCGCACCTTCAACCTACAAAAGTTCTGATATCAAATGTTAAGTCGAAAAATGCTTGTACATTCGAATAAATATATACATGTTCTAAAAGTTTTCAATCTCGAGTTTTTTAAAACACCATTAAAGTTTCCAAGACCCTAAAACCAAAAAGGGATTCATATCAACCCTCAAACAAAGGCACAAACATCTTCATTTTGGAAATAATTGGAATAATTTTCTTAACAACGGATCAGATTTTAGCAAATGAGGTTTCATATGACAACATATCCAATTTTTTTATTTTTTCCTATTACACTTTTACTGCTCTTTTTCCAAACCAATTATAATTTTAAAAGCCTTGGTATACAGTCCATTTATAAGTTTATTTATCGATACATTTTGATTAATATATCACTCGCTTGGATCGGACCATCACAGTATATTTTCATTTCTTCGTGTATACATAGTAGTCGCCTTCGCCATCCACAGTGATAAAACTAATTGGTCTATAGCTTCCATGACCCCAAAAAAGTATTCTTAGGCCCACAGTACACCATCTATTCATGCATCTCACCCATAAATGTACTCCAATGTGTATCCCAGGAAATTTTGCATAACATGGCAATTAT
Organism: Drosophila suzukii; assembly: GCF_043229965.1. Classification (NCBI taxonomy): domain Eukaryota; kingdom Metazoa; phylum Arthropoda; class Insecta; order Diptera; family Drosophilidae; genus Drosophila; species Drosophila suzukii. The sequence continues at coordinate 21,062,186 of NC_092080.1, read as the reverse complement.
TAAGAAGCATTATTAACTTGATAAAAATAAATTACATGCCAAAAAACTGCCATCTATTAACAATAATGTTTGCTGACCCCCGTGCAGTGGTATCTTCCCAAATGGGCCACACTATCGCATAAATAAATGGGAAAACCACTGACGTTGGCACTCGCCCGGAAAACCACAGATGAGGTGGGTGGAAAACTACCCTTCGTACTTGGCCCCAAGTTACCAGCTACCCACCTTCGACGGGCCAAAATGCAAAAGCCTGTACGATTTAATCTAATCTGCGTCCAATGAAATAAATTCATCCCATTTGCGGGATGGGACTAACAACCCAGTTGCTGTTATTGTTCTTGTTCTTTAGCCTTCTGTGTGGCATGTTTGGGCCGGTTTCTGTTTAACTTTTACCACTAATTAAGTGCTTACACGAAAGATTTCAAAGCAAAAAGGGACACAATGCCGGAATGGCCGGAACACAGAATGTAAACGAAAATTGAAAACGAAGGCGGAAACAGCAGGCATCGGCTGGAGTTCTGGTTCTGGTTTTGGCCCAAAGTCCAAGTTTTGGGACCTGCCTGGGAAAAAAGTGTTGGCGTTTAATTATAAATTTACACGTTTGGCCACCGAAAAAGAGCAACTCATGCTAAAAAGGATAAACACATCACCAGCAAAGTCTCACACACCAACTTGAATGTATACCAGACTTTCCAGATCTGCTCTAAAGCTGAGAAATGAATTTTGGGCTTGTAGAAAACATGCTATAGATAAGTAGTACCTATTAAATGAAATATTTAAAAATTGATCATTTTAAAATTTTTTACGTATCATATATACTTTACTAAGACTTGACAGCATCATAATATTCTGAAAAAATAATAGAAGTTATGGGTTAAATTTCAAGTTGGGATATTGGAGCCTTAACTTAAGAAGATCAAAATGGCATAATGGGTTATAAAACATCTATTTAGTGTTAAATTAAAATTTTATCTTTCAACCAAAAAGAAAACTTAAACAATTTTAAAAAATGTTGACTACTCCTGAACTTAAAGTTAATGGGTATCGACGGGACTGAAGAGTCTCTTTAGCTGTTTTTTACTTCTGTTTACATATTTGGTGTGGCTGGGTCAGTCAGCATTCATGTATGGGCAAATACATAAATACACCTATTTACGTACTTATATTCCCACTTGTTTGCGCTTCGACCCTGTCTATATTTACCAACTTGTGGGCGTGTTAGGCCACGCACCTTGGTAAATAAATTTGTTAGAGCGAAAGGACCCGCACAGAAAATTAAATATGTTTCAGCAAATAGAGTAAAGGGTGTTGAGCCCTTAAGTGGCCTGGTCAATTTCATGGCATTTAATATTCACTTAAATAAAACATTTTGTAAACAATATTCATTTTCTATAAGTAGGGTATAGAGTAAGGAATGTGTAAATATGATGAATATGGTTTAATGCTAGCCATTATCTTTTATAGTTCAAGTTCAGCACTTTTTATATGAAGAGGGGCCCAGAACATAAGAAATTTGAAGGACCATGATGTTTGCTTTTCCTTAGAAGCACCCATCATTATTCCGCTGAAAGTGACCTCCATTGTTTTAAATTGCAAGGAACAATCATACTCACAGCCAAATGGCATTGAATTCGCACAAAGGAAGCCGAAATGGGAGGCCAAACTAATTATTGTTATAAACGAATTGTGCTATTTAATGCTCAAATTGCATTATGAGGCGCAGGCTCATGTTGACATTTTCACGATTAACAATGGCTATCATTATGAGGATGTTGTTTTCGAGCTCATTTCCTTTTTATTATTATGACACATGGGGTTGGGGCTCAAAAGTGCACTTTTTAAATGGAATTATTTCCGCCGGAAATTAAGATTCGACATTGTGTGTGTGTGTGCGGGGTGCCATAATTCCCACTGAATAACCATGCATGGCTTTAATGCCTGATGGCAATCAGACGATGGTCCTTCATCCATTGAGGCGATTGACTGTCAGGCGAACTTTTGTCGATGGGGAAGTGAAAAATCATCCTTGCAGCCAGTTACCCAGCTTCCCAGTCACCCCGTCACCCAATCACCCAGTTGCACCCAGCTGCATTGGAAATATGACAACTAAGGGACTCAAATGATAAATGACGCCTCCCCGGGCGCACAATGGGCGAAAGAGAAACAAATGTACGGCAAGATGCGGATAAGTCGACATCGACTATGATGTTGATGACTCGCACATTGTCGCCCCGTGGCTTCTGCATGATGAAGCGAATGAATGAAGATTTATGGGGCATTAGACATATGCATGTGGGCTCCGGCGTTACGGATACTTGCTGCGATTATTACTGGTCGGGCTGCAGTTCGCTCCTCTTCCATGGGAATAATTGCACTAATTTGCAGGGCGTAATTATGGCGCGTCATTAGTTTTGGCGCCATTTTTGCCCCGGAAATACGATAGTCGTGAGTAAATGGAGTTTTTCGTCCCTCTAAGACTCTTTTTCTAACTCTGCTTTGATTTAAATCACTGAATTCAATTACACAAACAATTTTTATACTTCCCGCAATGATTATAAAGTCTTTTAATTTTGTTTCGAAGTGGTAAAAACCCTGTGAAGAACCCCACATACCTGTAAATGTGTAATTCTTACACAGATTTAAGGCTGGCTTTCATTCAAATGAAGCGAACAATGGCCTGAGGCCACCTCAGTGACAGCAATGAAAGGCATAATTTAATTTTTCTGTTGAGAATTTTTTAATTTCAGCAGCTACCCACATCAACAATACAGCGAAAAACCAGCAGGTGGGCTCTGTTTGGCTTTCACAGCCCTTTGTGTCTGTTTTGGCCCTAATGGAGTTGTTTTCGGGCTAGGATCGATGTTTGGCACATGGTCGGGCCATTACCAGGGCTCACCCCTGTTGTACAAACATCATTAGCAGGGAGGTAGTCATCTTAAAGGTTAAGCTCGTTGGCCTGCCATCTGATTTAATAGTACGGCTAATTAATAAAAGTTACGAAAATCGCTGTTTAAAAGCAATGTAGACAGCGAGTACCTCACAATATTGGGTTCTTTCGCGGCCCTAATGCACTAAGCACTGCTGGAAATCGGTTCATTAAAGGGCTTAGCAAGTTTTTAAATTTACTTAAATGCTTAAGGACGCTTTGTGCCCCCACTGCACTTACTTTCAATGGCTGGCAGACTCCACTTAAGCTGTAAAAAAGATCTAGGGCTGAAAAGCCCGTCATACTGGCCTTTGCAAAAAGTTCACCTTAATCCTTTGCGTAATTCCGAATGAATTTTATGCTGAGATTTGTCCATCAAGCTACGTAGCTTTCACCAGGAGGGAGATTAAGATGGAAGAATTAAGGGGGTATTCTAGTCTAGAAATTTGAAAAAATCGAAAATTTTTTTTTTTCATAATTCGATAGTTTAGATATTTAAAAATATCTCCCTAAGCGGATTATTCAAAATTCAAATTATTTTTAAAATTATGGCTGATTGAGAGAATGTAAGTTATACGTGCTATTCTATCAGTTACACTGCCTGAAATTTAACGTAAAACTTTAAACGCGTTTTTCTCCAAACTACTTTTTCTGATACGGTAGCCATAATATTTTAAGTTCTAATCAGCCGATTTACTTAAAATTTGGCATGAATATTCTTTCAATATCTCTCTATCGCATGAACCAACAAAAAATTGGAATTTAAAATTTGTAATATTTTTAAAAAATTCGATAAAATTACAAAATTAGTAAAAAAAATCGACCTTTTTTTTGAGTGGCCGCCATTTTATGAAAATTTTTTTTTTTAGTTTGGCTGGTTCATGACATACCGACATTCGTACTGACTAAGAATCTTTTTTTTTTTATTTTTCAAATGACCACAAGGGTAGAAATCATGGCGACGAGGACACGGCCTTTTTTTTCCCCCTCTACTTCAAGGACGCATAACTCGATGAAAAAAAAAAAATTTTTTTTTTTAATTTTATTTTATGTACTCTTCTAAGTTAAATAAACATATGATAAGAAACCCGACACTAAAAATATCAATTGTTTAGTTTTAATTAATTGTTAAAAAAGGCTCGAAACTAGAGCCTCTAGACTAGAATACCCCCTTAAACATTTTTTACTTAATGCCAATCAAAGTCAGAAATGAATTCCCATATTTTTTTGCTATGGGCTATTGCATTTTTCGCAGGTAAGGTGGCACTTCAGTTGTCCAATTTGCACTTATATTTACACAGACAATTTGTTTGTACAGCCTGACACGGTGTGAAAAAAACGGAAATGGGCGCGTAAATATGACAGCCTCGCGTACCGACAGTAACCATCATATAGATAGCATAAAAGTTACTTCCTCAGCCACGTTATTAAATAATAAAACGGAGAAATTTACACTCGATTGCATGCATCATTCGAGGTCGATTCTGCACCGGGGAGTGGCCAAAGAGTAGGGGACCGGGCATTCATTTCGCCGAATGCAATTTCAACCAGAAGAATGACGACGTACAAAAAAATAAAGGTGGCGATAATGAAAGGGACGAACAAAGAAAAAATGGCTAACAAGCAATTGAAAGGGGCTAAAAACAAACGAAAACTTTGTGCGAAATTAAAGCGTTGAAAAGGGGAACGGCGAATGGTACGTGTTAAGGGGCATTTCACTTTGGGATCCTGAAAAAATATTGATTAAAATGCTTCGGGCTTAAAAACTAGTAATGAAAGAAATTATGTGTAAAGGCAGATGTAGCACTGGGCTACAAATTATCGGAAGCAAACATAATTTTGGTTGAGAACCCTAAAGGTATATATTTTGTACACCAAACTTATATTTTGTATACCAAACTTATGCTTAAGTATCAAATCCTAATTTATTTAATTATTCTAAAATCTTGAGTCTAAGTTAAATAAACATTTTTAAGGAATTCGAATTCGAGCATATATGACAATTTTCATGCTATTAAAAATGGTGACTCGATTACGTCTTTTGCGAAGATAGGTTTTAGGAAAGTGAACCGATTTCGTAGCATGGTGTTTTATAAAAAATTTCTTTTGGGAACTGTCAGTGAAATACATAAATTACCAATTGAAAATTTAATTAAAAATGTGTCAAGCTACAAAGAAATTGAAAATGAAATTCTTTTTACCTATTATTAAAAAAAGTTAAGGCTCAATTTACAATGTGGATTACAATTTGGTTCAAATATTTTATTAAAGATTTACCATAAGACTTAGAAACCAATCAAGCAAGTTATGGATAAGCCTGTGATCAAAGTCGTACCGCTTGCTATCAAATTTAATGATAGTGTTTCGAGGAAGCAATGAAACTGATGAAAAACAGCGAGCAATCATTAACAGCTGGTCGGATTCAACTGAACAACCATCGGCTCAGTCGCCTTCTAGCTGTCGCCATGAGCACGTCCACGTCAGCCGCACTTGGATGGTTAATATTCCTCCCTGTGGTCCTGATGCAGCAGGACACTCAGACAGCCAACTGGTCGGCCCAAATCGAACTGGAGCTTCGGGAACAGCCGGACAAGTTGGCCTATTGCCGGGCCCTCCAGCAAAAGAACCTGCAAATAGTGCTCCAAAACACTGGATGTGCCTCTATTCTGAACGACCAGCTCGCCGTGACAGGCGAACTGCTACTCGAGACTCAAAAGCGCTGCTGGTCCGGATGGGTGCTCTCTGGAAGGCGATGCCGCAAGATAGCCTGAATGTGGAGTCTTTAAGGATAACCAAATCCTCGAAAGTTTAGGCAAACGAAAATAAAGAACACAATGGCAAATTGCACCCAGATCCCAGATTTTCGAGTTGATTTCAGGCTCTCCTCCGCCATAAAACCCAAGCATCCATCATATATTCGTGCTAACCCTAATCAAGGAATGGTTCGTTATGTGTATAGACGTCATGTTGGCTTGTCAGGTCGCCTTTGGGCAAATAACAACAATAGCCGACGGATGAAGCTGAAAGAGCGTTGTGAGCCATTTTTGTTTATCAACCTTCCGTATGGAAAAAAAAGTGTCCAAAGAAGTCAATCAACTTCCGCTTAGCCGTAGCCTTTTTTTGGCCCGTTTGGCCAGTTAGTCCAAGGATTCCTTCCTTTAGTGTCTCGCATGGTTGCCATCGCCACTAAAACGCCAAAATACCGAGTGTCAATCTAAAAACCAGTAACGGAATGTTGGCGCCCATGAAAGCTGGTGTTATGAGTGGTTTCGTTGAACAAGTGTGAAAAGCTGAGAATTTAATATCTGGTGGAGCATTCGGATTTCGTACATGGGCACTGACGTGTTTATACCCACATTTCAGCAAATTATGTGTGCTGAAATTAATACCGTCTCATATGCGGTACTAAAGTAGCTCCACATTGCACACATTCTTTGTTGAAATCATAAATAATAAAATAAAGTTAATACAATAGATAATGACCTAAACGATTGCAGGAGGAAATGTAAAGTAATTCATGGTCAGGAATAAGAAAATAAATAAATGTGGGATGCGGTACTGGAGAGACAAGGACCACTAGAAGCGGTCTCACCTACTGATCTATTATCTTTCCCTTTCTGTACTCGATATTCCTAAGTTACTCGATATTCCTAAGTTATATTCGATACCCAGTTGCAACGTGAGTGCAAAGTGGCAACGCACCGCCATACTCACTCGCTGCCAGAATCTCGCAAAGTACAGTTCATAAGCACACGTATATTTTTGTAAAACCTAAGTTAATCAGTCGAATGTGAATAAAGCATATCATCATACTATTTAAGTCAGCGTCATCTTTTCTAAAAGAGGACCCTGCAATTTTTGGGGGCTCAACCGAGATATAGCCTACCATTCGACAGAACTTTCACCTTGGTAAAAACACGTGGAGTGCGTATGCAGAGAGCTGGTGAAATTGAGCAAATCGGCTAGACATCTTCAAATCGTCATAAGCAATTTGGCTGGAGTGTGACAAAGAAGGCTGGCGCAGAAAGCAGACACAGTTGGTGGCTTTTGCAAAGGCAAGAACTTGGAGAACTAGCGGACGAAGTGCTGGAAGGATTAAGAGGCAGCGGATCGTGGCTGGAGATCTAGGAGAAGCAGCAGACACGGGCTGGAAGCAGTGGAGATACAGCGAGCAAGACATTGGATCTGGTGTGGTCATCGGAGCGTGCGTGCAGGATTGTGCAAGCGGAAGGCTGGTGCACAGATCTTGGCAGCAGACGAAAGCATCCAGAAAGTTCCAGTTGAGTTTGGAAGTCTTCATTGTATGTGTGACGCTACAAAAGCGGGAAGCGTGGCAAAGAAATACGACGACGACCAAAAGCGACATCATTGAGCGAGTGGCTGAACTTTTGGAGGAGTGTTGCCGGAAAGTTTATTTCAAGTCGTTTGTAAAGTAGTGGGGTAACATTGAAATCAAGCAGTTCCAGAGACAGGGTGGTTAATCTATTTACAATTTGCTTTTGATACTAAATTTAAGAAAACATTGTTTAATCTTAATAATCTACAGGACCAAGTTGTAAAATGGAGAAAAACGAGATCTTGGCACTGCGAGTTGAAGAGTTGCGTCGGAAGTTGTCGGAGTTGCAATTGGGTACGACTGGATTGAAAGCGGAATTGCAAGACAGGTTGTTGACCTACTACGGTCTAAACAATGACGGTGAGTCGGAAACGGAGGATAATGGTGAAGATGGTCTATCAGTAACGTCCGCAGAAACCACTATAAATCGGCCAAACGCAGCAGGTTGGCATCAAGGACTAGGAAACGAAAGGCAGGGTAGATCATGGTTCACGTTGAAAGATGTAGAGGGCAGTGTTTCGCAGTTTTCTGGGTCGAGTTCCCCAGATATAAATCAATGGATAGGAGAGTTGGAGGATTGTGCAGCTACAGTTGAGTGGAACCCTTTACAGTTGTTTGTGTATGCAAAACAGTTGCTTAGTGGAGCAGCAAAGATGTTTGTGCGTAGCCAGAGGAATATCAAAGACTGGGCAAGTTTGAAATCGGCTTTGTTGGAGGAGTTTGGAATCAAGTTATCCTCAGCAGAAGTTCATCGCAGGTTGGGAAAACGACAGCAGCATAAGGGTGAATCCTTGCACGAGTTCCTTTATGCACTTATGGAAATTGCAAAGCCCATTTGTTTGGAGGAAGAAAGTTTGATCGAGTATTTCGTTGAGGGTATCCCAGATGCTAGATCAAATAAGGCAATGCTATACCAGGCCAGAAACCTTAGGGATCTTAAGTTACAAATCGACGCGTATCAAAAATCACGTGGATCATCCAAGCCAGTTAACAAGTATGGCTTACAGGGTAGCAAGGCTGTGCACGACACAAAACAAGATGCGGTAGGTGGATCAGTTAGGAAATGTTTTCGGTGCGGAGATTCGTCGCACATGAAGAAAGACTGTCCCGTGAAGGAGAAATGTTTTAAATGCGATCAACCAGGACACCGAGCAGCGCAATGCAAAGCAGATGTACAGGTCAAAACAGAGAGAGCAACCAATGTCGTCCAGGACGATAAAGTCGTTTCACAACCATCGCGTGAGTCCTTTTCTTCAAGCTTGGAATTGAAATCTGTGATTTGTAGGAATTCAGAATTCAAAGGACTTGTGGACACAGGTGCTGAATTGTGTTTGATGCGTAGGCGTGTGTTCTTGAAGCTAGGCGTTGGAGTAGGCAGTCTGATGGGTCGTCAGAGAGTTTTGACAGGTATCGGAGAAAGTCAGGTGCTAACATTCGGAAGCTTCGTTACAAAGGTCGTTATCGATGGAATCGACATGTCGGTCGAGTTTCATGTCATACCAGATGACGATATGAAGTTTGACGCAATCTTAGGCACAACAATCTTAAACAGCATAGACATGATGGTAACCAAGTCTGGCACTATATTTTCGCCAAGAGTTCAAAGTGTTCAGCAAAGACCAACGACAGGATCAGACGATAACCAGGCAGGGCAGAGTACTTGTATGCAGCTAATTAGTGAATTCGAAAGTCTGTGTATGATCAGCACGAAAGACTCTAAGACAGTCTCAGCAGTAGATTTAGAGCACTTGAGTCAGGAAGTAGCTTCTGAAGTGGAGTCATTGATCGAAAGTTACAAGCCAAAAAGAAATCTCACTTCACCAGTCGAGATGAAGATCTTATTGACAGACGAGTTGCCTGTTTTCCAACATCCGAGACGATTAGCTTATTGCGATCAGAAAATTGTCGATGACCAGGTTCAAGAATGGCTAGAGGAAGGGATAATCAAGCCTAGTACATCCGAGTTTGCTTCGCCAGTGGTGCTTGTAGATAAGAAGAACGGGAAGAAGCGCTTGTGTTGCGATTATAGAAAGTTAAATGAAAAGATTGTTCGAGATAACTTCCCAACAGCTCAAATGGACTGTGTGATCGAAAAGCTACAAGGTGGACAAGTTTTTACAACTCTAGATTTGACTAATGGTTTTTTTCACGTGCCTGTTTCGCCAGAATCCCAAAAGTATACATCGTTCGTAACTCAGAGTGGTCAGTATGAGTTCCTGTTTGTACCCTTCGGTATAACAAACTCTCCAGCAGTGTTTACCAGGTTTATCATGGCAGTTATGCGTGATTCGATTAAGAACGAGGATGCGGTTGTATACATGGATGATGTGATCATTTCGAGCAAGAGTATCGATGAGGGCGTGCAGAAGTTGAAGCGAGTTTTGGAAGTGGCACAAGGAAATGGCTTGCGCATAAATTGGAGTAAATGTCAGGTGTTGAAGCGCAAAGTTAACTTCTTAGGCTATGTCGTTGAAAACGGTACCATCAAGCCAGGTAATGAGAAAACTCAAGCAGTTGCTGATTTTCCGATTCCGCGCGACAAGAAAGGAGTCCAAAGATTCTTAGGATTGACGTCATACTTCCGTAGGTCTGTGGAAGGATACGCCGTAATTGCCAAGCCGTTGTCCGACATGTTACGCAAGGAGGTAAGATTCGAGTTTCAAGACCACCAGTTAGCAGCATTCAAAAAGCTTAAAGAAGCGTTGATCAGTGGACCAGTTCTGAAGCTCTATAATCATTCGCTTGACACAGAAATTCATACTGATGCATCCAAGTTCGGATTTGGAGCCGTTTTGCTTCAACGAGATCCCTGTGATAACTTGTGGCATCCAGTTTTCTACATGAGCCGTAAAACCAAGCCATGTGAGGAAAAGTATCATTCCTATGAACTGGAAGTACTTGCAGTTATTGGAGCCTTGGTAAAGTGGCGGGTGTACGTTCTAGGGAAGAAGTTTAAAATTATTACGGACTGTAACGCCTTTACCATGACCATGAAGAAGAAAGAGATTCCGCTCAGAGTGTCTAGATGGGCGATGTATCTACAAGATTTCGACTACGAAATAGAACACAGGTCAGGTTCGAAGATGAGACATGTCGATGCGTTGAGTAGGGTGTCATGTTATACGTTGACTGACAGTTTGTTTCATCGTTTGCGGGAAGCACAGCTGTTAGATGAGTGGACGAAGGTGCTCAAAAGTGTCGTTGAGACCAAGGGCTATGAAGACTTCTACATCGTGAACGAAGTTCTGTTCAAGGATCCTAACAAAGAGTTGCTAGTAGTACCTTCACTCATGGAAACCGAAATCATCCAAAACAGTCACAAGCAGGGACATTTCTCATCCAAGAAAACTCAGGATTTGATTGAGAAGTCGTACTACATTCCGAAGCTAAAAGAGAAAGTAGCGCGAGTGGTCGATAGCTGCGTAGAGTGCATCCTTGTGAATGCGAAGGCTGGTAGGCAAGAAGGGTTCCTTACACCAATAGACAAGGGAGACAAGCCGCTCGTCACATACCATGTCGATCATGTTGGTCCGATGGAGTTAACCAAAAAACGATATAATCACATCTTCGTAATTGTAGATGCCTTTTCCAAGTACGTATGGTTGTATCCTACGCGAAGCACAGGGGTTGATGAAGTAGTGACTTGTTTGGAGCGCCAGGCTGTTTGTTTTGGAAATCCGTATAGGATAGTGTCAGATCGTGGATCTGCATTCACATCCCACCTGTTCAAGGAGTACTGCGATAGGGAGAAGATCCAACATTTGCTGAGTGCAACAGGCGTACCAAGGGGAAACGGACAAGTAGAACGCATGCATAAAATAGTTGTTCCGATGCTCTCAAAACTAAGCCTTGAAAACCCAGGGTGCTGGTATAAGCATGTAGGTAAGGTACAGCAGATCATAAACAACACTGAGCCAAGGAGTACCAAAGTTTCACCATTCAAACTGCTAACAGGACTAGATATGCGTATCATAGGAGATGTCCAGCTCAAGTCGTTGATACAGGATTGTTTGATTGCAGAGTTAGATGATGAACGCGACAAACTAAGGAAGGAAGCAAGGGAGAACATTCAGAGTATCCAAGCGGAGAACAAGAAAGCTTTTGATTCAAAAAGAAAGGTCGAAAAGAAGTTCCAGCTAAACGATTTGGTAGCCATTAAACGCACCCAGTATGGTACTGGTTTGAAATTGAAAGGAAAGTACCTAGGGCCGTATAAAGTAGTCAAAGTAGCAAACCATGGAAGATACGAAGTTGAAAGGGTAGGCGAAGGTGATGGGCCTTATAAGACGTCAACCGTCGCAGAGTACATGAAGGCATTCGGGACGAATCCTGCGTCAGGAGGGCCGATTGTGGGATGCGGTACTGGAGAGACAAGGACCACTAGAAGCGGTCTCACCTACTGATCTATTATCTTTCCCTTTCTGTACTCGATATTCCTAAGTTACTCGATATTCCTAAGTTATATTCGATACCCAGTTGCAACGTGAGTGCAAAGTGGCAACGCACCGCCATACTCACTCGCTGCCAGAATCTCGCAAAGTACAGTTCATAAGCACACGTATATTTTTGTAAAACCTAAGTTAATCAGTCGAATGTGAATAAAGCATATCATCATACTATTTAAGTCAGCGTCATCTTTTCTAAAAGAGGACCCTGCATAAATATTAATATATAATATTTGTTTCTGGATTACTTAACTTAAATTGTGAATTTCCTTATAAATGTTGTATTAAAGTTATATTAATTAGATTAATAATATCATAATTCTCATATGCTGGCTATTAAAGTTCATTGTAAGATTTATTATATTTTATACATATTGATCTTGGATGGTATAAGCAAGGAAATCGCTTGGAGCTGAATTTATATTGATGTAAAAATGCGTTGATCCATGGAGAGTATGGGGAATAGACCCCCCCACTAGGTTAAGAAAGTATACGTAATATTTATTTTATTCCAAATTTTTTATTTCTACAAAACCAAATTTTTCTTATATCCCCCCACCCCCGCAACACAACTTTTGATCCCTGGATGTAAGTAAGAATTTACCCAGATTCAGCGCTAAGCGGTCTCCGTAACACCCCCGTAAGTGTAAAATATATAATTCAACATTATCTGGAGGGGACTTCTACTTCTGCTCAGGCACTAACGAAGCAGAACGGTGAGTAGTCACGCAAAATTGCCGACGACGGCGCGTTGTTACGGGCCACGTGTTCCCGCAAAGTTGCAATCGACCCACAGAGCACAATGCGTCTCTGTGTCTTCGGTGCCGACTTTTCACCGACCATTGCCGACCAAAGTTTTTATTGGCTAAATTCCCTGCCGCTGTTCGCGTCGCAGTTATAAGTCAGTGCAGAATTCTTGACCTACTACGTGAGTTAACTTGGCTATTAAGAAAAAACTTTACCAATAAAAAATTCCGACGATTAGTTCAATATTTCTAAAGCACTAGGTGGACCTTAAAATAGTTATTTATTACTGAAAATATAGAAATACTCATTTTTTATAGACATACATACATATATCATAGCAACCATTTCAATGTCAAACATTAAAACTACCCGAAACAAAATAAAATTTAAGAGAAAACTAAACTAGTTGAACAAAATGGCAGCGTAAGTATGTTAATGGGAAAAAGAGAATTTTAAGAAAAGACTTTCCTTTCCACAAGTACCCAAGATTACAAGCCTGGCGATATTCCATACGAGGAGCAAGATGACCGCAGATTGTTCTGTAAATTCCACTATAAAGGTGTTCTCATTTTGCTCATACCTATAATACTTGGACCTATATTAATCGGACATCCAGTTTTGGTAAGACTGTGGAGAACCCCTTAAAATTCGAAATAACTTCTCTCTTGCAGGTTTTCCGCTTCCTGTACATATCATTATGTTTTTACATATTCTATATCCTAAATTTAATGGCTCGAGGAGCGGTAGCCTTTATCTACATCGTATTCATACCCATTGCGGGCATTGCGGCCTCTGGCCAGGTCGGAACCTCCTACTACAGCGATCTAATATTCTTGGTGTACGGATCTGTTTTCCTGGGCATTATGATGGACAGTGCGAGGCTCAGTGAACGCCTGGCGATGTGTGTTATCGCCATTGTTGGTAGCAGTCTGAAACGGTAAGATCTTAGGTAAGGAAACCCATCACTAAAGATATCCATTCCGCAGTCTTCAGATTTTCATGACCGGTGTCGTTTTTATTGTTGCCTTCTTGGTGCACCCAGCATTAGCCGCTGCCTTTTGGATGAAAGTGTCCCAGGCGGTGATAACGGAATACAATAATGTAGGCAATCAATATCTCAACTATAATTAGTTATAATCACAATTCGTATACCTTCCAGGCTGGCGTTGTGAAAATGAACTCTGATGAAAAACCCTACGAGGTTGGATCGTGAGTCTACGTTTATAATATTGTTCCAATTTAAGGTAATCTGCTAATCTGGTCCTTAGGAAGCCATATCCCACGCGTCCTGTAATCGGGATTTATCTAACCTGTTGCTATACCGGCACCATAGCTGCCTGTCTTTCCCCCTTCGTGAATCCCAACGGTTCCATAGTCGACGCCTACTGGGGGTATTTCTAAACTTGGCGCTTTTAAGAGAGACTTACCTATATTGTTTTTTTTCAGATTTTTTAGAACTTCAGGCATGATGATGATTATGGCGGGGCCGACCATATTGGGGCTGGTTGTAATGGTCCTTTGGATTCACATCCTCTTCCTCGGACTTTTCGGTGGCAGTGTGAAACGAGACCTGGCAGAGCTGGATGGAAATAGGGCGGGCTTCAAGCAGACCATAGCCGACAGGAAGGAGGCGTTGGGGCCCTGGCCCGTATATCCCATACTGGTCTTATTACTGATAATCATAACATTCTTACTGGTTGCCACACGCAAGCCGCGAGTCTTTAGGGGCTGGGGTGATATAAATCTTAAAATTGAATCGGGTTACTCCGTCGCGGTTATTGGCATGGCCATTCTATTTTTCGCGCTTCCGGCCAACTATTTATTCTGCAGGTATTACGTCTGCCGCCGGCCGACTAAGGAGGGCACTGCTCCCTCACTTCTCGGCTGGAAGGCGGTGAATACCAATACTCCTTGGGCCGATATCTTCATGCTGGGCGCCGCCGTTTGCTGCATCTTTTGTGCCCAGACATGCGGCTTTATTGCCCTCGTGGCAGAGTCCATGGGCAGCAACGAACCTAAACTGGATGGGCCGCAGTTCATTGCCGGGGCCCTGTTCGGAACCCTGCTGACTAATCTATCACCGGGTTCTACCGTGGCGAGGATAGCTCTTCCCACTATCTCAAGAGGGGTGAGTTATATTCCTACAAAGATATCACCACGGATTTGTGATCCAGCTTTTAAAATAAAATTATACTAAGCCGCATACTTTAGGAGTGGATACACACAGAAAAAATCTTTCTGATAGGTTCTCTCGATCGTTAGGCAACATCAAAATAATATCAAAATCGAAATGTAAGTTTTCTCGAGACCACTTGTATCTCTATTTTGAGATTGCTTCTTAAATTGAAAACATTTCATCTTTGGTACCATCCGTTCTCCTGGGTTGCACGTTTTTTCATTTAGGTTATACATTTCAGCATTTTATATTAAAAAACGCCAAAGTAATCTCAAGGCTGCTAAAAAATATTGCTGTCCCTGTCCAAAGACTTTCAAACGTGATCTGCTTAATAAGCAGTCAGCAAATTAGGAACAAATCACAAAATGTATCCTTCCATATATAACTACAATTGAGTTGATATATGATTTTTGAATCACTAAACCTTACCCACAGAACTATGAGAGCTAGATTTTTTCTGTAAATATTTTACTTACTCTACTTACAGGGAGCTAGCTTTGCCCTGCCGTTCGCCACCGCACTGCACAATCAGTTTTTGCTACCCGTGAGCTGCCCCGCAAACCTAATTGTTGCCGGCTGGGGCAATATAAGACCTTTCCAATTCGTAAGTACTTGGAGTTGACAAATAAATTGAGCTCTCATCCGCCTTTCTAGTTGTTGGCCGGAAGTGTCCTGGCGATTTTCATGTTCATTACGATAACTGGCTTTACCGCGTTGCTCGCTAGCAGTGCTATACCATTTTTCTTTAACTAACTTCATCGTTTTCAGTGCATGCTAAACCCCAAATTTCTGTTTCGATCTCGACCGCATTTAATAAAATTACCCAGTAACAAATCTGCATTGCAGTGTGTTGAGCTGCCTTGTTGACACGTTTAGCATACACAATTGGAACAGAAACTGGACTGGGATTGCTCGGCAACAGCTGCTCAACGGACATCTATCTCTAGGAAAGGTGCGGTGAAAACAAAATACTGCTGTCGTAGTTGTTTTGAGAAATATAAAAAGAACATGTATCATACTCCAAACAAACAAAGCCAAAACCTTCGGGCACAGGTGCATAAAGTTTTTCACTCTGACTTTTTCAAATGAATTTAAAATTGGATATTATGTGTAGTGCAAGACTTATATCCGATGTCTGTTTAATAGAGTTCAGCTAACAAGTAAGGCACATCTATTTAATTGTAGTTTGGGTATCTGATTTCAGAATTAGATTTAAGCTGCAAAAAATTATGCATACTTGAAAAATTGTATTTTTTTATTGTTTGATTGGGTGAAATTTTAAGAATAATTGTTTTGCGTATATGTAATCAGATGTGTTATAATAAATATGATAATAAAATACGAATTATATTTGAATGGTGTTTATTAATACTAATTAATCTTAAACAGGTATTTATTTCTTTGTATTTAAAGCGACTCTTAATAAAGACAAAATAGGAAGAACACAATGAAGATAACCTAATATAAACACGATATTAAAGAGCTGCCCGAGGGTCAACGCTTTTAGGCAAATTACACAGTTTCGCATTTAGGGTAATCCCCTCCTGGTCATTCGCACCTAATTCACATAGCTCTAATCCAAACATTGCCCACACAAGTGTTGGCACTAAATAATTCATTTGTTAATTTAGACGAGGACCATGGGCGTCTATATATGTAGGTATGTATCTCTCTAGCAAACTCTTTCCGGCTGAATACTTTCCGGTTCGGTGGTGGACCTATTCCGCTCCTGCTAAAGTACCTTAGCGGCTGGAGTTCCTGGCGTCACCAGCTTTGGGACACATTTATATTGAAACTATTTAAATATTAATTTCGTGGCACATAGTTCGTGAATATTCATAACACTCACGACAATTCAAAATTGCACATTTAATTGATTTCGCCAAGGTTAACGGCCGCTCTTTTTTGTCAGCGAAAATGTTGAAAAATCGATTACAACCAACATTTTGTTTAGAAACATCACCTGACATAGGGATATTATTAATAAAAAAAAAACAGAACTATTTATTGTATAAGTCCCTCTTGTTTTTCAAAAGCATTTTTCTGTAAGCTCATTAGTTTATTTATGTTTATAGTGTTTTCTATATAAAATATTGGCCCAATAAATATGCAATCATAATAAGAAATAATCTGCATTTAGTCTGTGTCACTTTGCCACTTCTTATTGTGATGCTTTTCAATTTGTTATAAAAATCCCATAGGCTTTCCTACTACTTAGTCAAATGCGAATTTCCATCTTTAAGTCATTGTGAACCCAAAAGGGGAGCGCATAAATTATGCATATATATTCAAATATCATGCACGCCTTAAGCTGATTTTTCCCGCTTGCAAATACCGAGCTCACTGGCATTTCCGCATTCCCAAATCTAGGCTCATTATCCTTCTTGACATCTGCCCAGGTTTCGAGGAAAAAATCGGCAAAAAATTATTCCCAGCTTATAACCATTGTGCTTTTTGTTTATACAAATAGCTGAAGACTTGTGGCTATACATTTAAATAGCGTATTAAAATAAATATTTATTTTGCAATTTGTCTATCGCATTTTTTTGTTATAAATTTGTTACATTTAATAATATAACATATAATATAAGCCATGTAGAAATCTATTTATTTTCAGTTAGTCAAGCTTAAACTGAAGATAATGTTCAATGTTTTAATTAAAATGTTTTCTATAAATATCTTTCCTGCTGTGCTGTCAGGTGCAATCGCGTCTGTGACTGATTTTGAAATGCCGACAGGATTGGAGAGAAACAAAAATTAAAAGGCAGTGTGATATTTTTGCCCATTGTCTTAAAACAAAACAATGCAAATTTGGATATAAAACAGACAGGTTTGAAAGGAAGAAAAAATTTGCGTCACTACAATGCGCTTTAAAACAAACATGGTGTTGGATTATTCACCTGCGGCGCCATTATTTCCATTCATTATAACTTTCAGAGTCGACTCTATATGCATGTGCTCCGAAGTATAATATCTTTTCTGTTGTTGTTATTTGGGTCTTCTTGGGTTGCATTGTTTGCTTCATAGACAGACCCCTAAGGTTTCAAGACAACTACCAAACATGAAGCTGAAGTCGCACATTGTCTTCTGCTAAAATGTGATCTGGAGGGGAAATGCAGCTTCTATGGATTTTTTACGCCTTTTTATTGTATAGTAATTCTAACAATAAAATTGAAACAAAGTATTTTATCCAAATAATAGGTCCACTTCAGGGAGCATTCAATAATCGCAACATATAATCATTGAATGATGAACCAAACCTTTTATTAAATTTCATAATTATGTCAGACAAGCTTTCAGAAACTCTTTTTTTTTAGACCTTTTTACTAAAAGCTTAAATTACAATCGAACAATTTATTATGTAAAATGTATTTTCCTAATTAAATCAGGCTTTTAAGTTTACATATAAAATCCGTATTATAAACGGCCATTCAGCAATACATTTTTTCATACCTTTATGTGAAAAGCCTCAACTACAACATAATGTTTATTATTAATTCGATTCATAACGATTTCCAAAACAATTAAACAGTTAAGATTAAATCGAATGTCTGACATTTGTCACAGATAAGAACTGCGAACAATACGCCTATTTTTTAAGCGCTGACTGGATGAGGAATTCGGGCAACAAAACACACATTGAAGAGGAAACTAATGAAATTAAAACGATTTTATCGGAGCAAATAAACAATTGCCGTTGATGTTGATGGCGTCGCGCATGTGCACACACCAATAATCATGATGGCAAATTGTATTAAATTTATGTTCTATGCGATAAAGGCCTCGTTTTTGACCAGTCATAATAAGCGTCCTATTGGTTTTATGATGTTTTTAATTTAACCGCCTAGTGAAAAAAGCGACGTTAAATTAGCACAAAAACAACGACGGCAAAGTCAGAAGGGAAAATTCATTTGCCGGCGGAAATCGGGCAGCCATGACGCCATTTTTCAAAATGGTTGTCAGTGTCCATTTTTATTTGCCTTTCCGTCCGTCAGTCAGCCGCTCTATCTCTCTCTGTCTGCCTGCCTATTGCTGTCTCTCTCTAGTGATTAGCTGTCACGAAGCTGCGGCGAAAAGCAAAAATGAATTATTATCGCGTTGCGTTCCAAATGTTGACATAGATTTAAATTATTTGTAACAAAATCAACGAACTGTGGCCGCTCCGCATCCCCTTATCTGCTTGGGTAATCCTTCAGTCTTCTCACGCCCCAAGGTCCTGTTGCTGATTTGATTGCCCAGCAAAATGTTTGAGCAAACACCACAAGACCAGCGTTTGAAATGCTCTTTTAAGGAATATCCTGGAATTAACAGCTAGGAGGCATATGGGAGGCATAATAATTTAAAAGTAGGTTGAAACCACTTATGTCCTTTAGTTCCCTTAATATATCTTTAAAACGGAAGTAATAAGGTTATTGTTATAAATCGAATAAGGACCTGTTTCTTGAGTCTCTGATATCTGTCTGCCTGATAATGTTAGAGACTAGATAAAGTTGTAGTAAAAGCAAATAGGTTTTCCCGACTCCATTAATTTATTTCAACTAGAAACAATTTCAAAGTGCTGTTAAGTACTGAACTGAGCTGCTTAGCGAAATCACAGGGATTGCTTGGATTATTTCATAAGCTTACTTTCGGGATTATAAAATTTAATATTATTATGCTTTGTGATTTCTGTCGGAGTTAGCCATCACATTTCTTTAGCAGGAACTTTTTTGTCGAGGAAAAGTTAACCGACACTCGAGAAACTGGACCTCTTAGTTCCATTTTTACATAGTAGTGTCTTTAATATGTAATATATTCATCTAGCCTGCTTTATGTCGAACTTTTAAAAGTTGGAGTATTAGATGTAAAAAAAATTATTCTTTTTCAAACATGTTTCATAGATGAAACATTACAGCCTTTTATTACAGATAATAAATCTAAGTCTTATATTCTAAGAACTTGACTAGAGCGTTTTTTTCTTTTACAAATACTTTTAAATCTTTGGTAAAGAATAAATAATATTCCATAAAGTCTTGCTTGTTTAAAATGGCTTTGGAAAATGTTCATCACGTCTTTCCTTGTAACAAGAAGAAGCAAACTAATAGGCTCAATTAATAAACTTTCTTTGGGCGTGGGAACTTGCGATGGTTGGTTAGCAAGTTTTCCTCCAGCCCATTTATTTCAAAGGCTGGTAGTAAACATTTCTTTGCAAATCCAAGACCGTGGCAAGGCCAATGGTATTGTCATTACTTTCACTGCCATCTCGGTGGTAATTAGGCTTCAGGATATAATTTCACTTTGACCAAGTTGTCATAATGAATATTTCTAGGTCAAATATAAGGGTTAGGGTTATATTTCTGTTTACTAGTTATGTCATTGTTTTTATACTTTCCCATTCTTTTTACCTTATTGTCATTAAGAATTATATAAGAACATGTCTTTGTTGGTGGCAAAGTTTTTCTTTTTCTTCCAAGCCATTGAAATTTGCCTACGTCTTTTCCGAAAACCTTGTGGTAATTTCTGATAAATACCCATTTTTCTGTTTGAAAGAAAGGGGAACAAAGAAAAGCTTGGATGTCAACAACAAGGATTGCTTTTCCATTTTCTGCTTTTATAGTATCTTCTCTTCCGTTCCGGTGTTCCCTTCCAACTGCTCATTACCTTGAACCAGCTTCAATGTTTTCCACTTGTGGCATTAATTTCTGCTGTGTAAGCAGATAAATTGCAAAATGTCAAAAGTTGTTGACAGTCATTGGCATCAAAATGGAACCCAGTCACTTTGCCGGACCCTGACTCTTCGAAAACAAGTGACGGTACCTATCAAAGAGCAAAGTAAACTCAAACACTTTATAAATTGTGCGGATTGACGCAGTCAGATTATGACTTAAGCATTGCAGCAATAAATATTTTCCTCAACAGCTTACAAATGAAAAGGTTGCAAAACGTGATTAGCGCTCTTAATGGTAAACATATTTATATATTATTACTTCTAAAGAAAAAGGGTATATCACATTCGTCGGAAAGTATTTAACAGGTAGAAGGAATCGTTTCCGACCCCATAAAGTATATACCTTCTTGATCAGGATCCCTAGCCAAGAAGATCTAGTCATGTCCGTCTGTCCGTATGAACGCTTAGATCTCGAAAACTATAAGACCTAGAAAGTTGGGATTAAGCATGCAGATTCCTGAGATTCCTGCGCAGCGCAAGTTTATTTCCAAAATGTGACACGCCTACTTTAACGCCCACAAACCGCCCGCAAACTTCAAAAAATCGTACATATGAACGCGGATATCTCAGAAACTATCAAATATAGAGAAGTGGGATCTCAGATTTAGATTCCGTAGCCCTGTACGCAGCGTAAGCTTGTTACTCAAATATGCCACGCCCAATCAAACGCTCACAAGCCGCACAAGCCTGTGGCGCCAGCAATTTTCGGAAATGTATTGGTCTCGTCAATACCTATCGATTGATCCAAAAACAAGTTTAAGTCTGTCTACCGTCCACCTAACCACATATTGAGATCACGGGTAGGTGGCGCTTTTCAATCTCGTTTTTCTGCTTGCATATCTCCATTTCTCTTTGGTCCCATTAGCTGAGTAATGGGTATCTGATAGTCGAGGCACTCGACAATAGCGTTCTTCCTTGTTAAAGTCTAGAGTCACGAGCCCCAATTGAATGCAAACTTATGGTAATGTTCTTGCCCAGTAACTTGGTCAAGAGTTTGGCAGTAACCGCTTCAACAGGAAGAACAACTCTATCGGCATTTCGTTGATCGGCTGCAACTCGAGTAGTGCCTCTACATCGATAGACAGACCCAGCCCACCAATATGACCTTCATTCAAAACCATGAAACCACCACAAGGCGGTGCAGAAAGATGTTTCCGGATGAGACTGGTAAGGCATGATACGGTCAGTAGGTAAATTTTGAGCTCAGTAGGGCGTGGAGAGGATACCCACCGCCTTCTTGTGGGTAATTAGCTAATGTGCCGCTTGCGGTGTGCCCACGCCATGGGCAACAATTACGGACAATTAGACGCGGCATTGATTTGAATGTTCGCGTCTCATCACATTATGAAGATTCCCCTAGGCCTAAAGCCGCAAACATTATGCGTATTACAATGCCCTCGGGTTGTTTCGGGTTTACCGATTATCAACTAATTAGAACAAGGAGGTTAGGCAATGGATGAGAAATCCAAGAAGGGATTTGATAACTTGGTTTTACAAGATACACATTTTCTTAAAGTTACGATTGATAGCCAAGATTTTCTTCAAATACATAAAAAATTCAGTATTTAATAGATGTCTGATTATATTTGAAACCCGTTGTAATGTCTGGGTTTCAGTAGTTCTCTGTTACTCCATTGGCTATAATTTTTCTCAAAAAATCATAAACATCTTTTATTTAACCATCTGACAATCAAGAGTCTCAAAAACCAGGGAGCTTAAAAAGTGATTTCACATATAATCATACGACTCCCAATTATATATTCTATTTATAATCACATTATCATTTGATTTTATTTTAACAAAGTGTGCTAAGATTCAAGTGTACATTTGTGATTTACAACAGTGCAAAGTTTACATTTCTAAATTTTGATCTTAAATCGAACTTGAAATGGTGGTAAAACTAATTAAAGGTCTCAAACGTGAGATCAGGCCCTGTGTTCTAAAGTACATGCCGTACTTCGTAATGTCGTATTACTTTATGGAAGTGCTTTACTCGGTGGTGAACACTCCCCTTGTGGGCAGAGAAAGAGCGATTGTGATGGATGTGAACGAGGTGCTTGGCCACTTCTACACCACCTTCGATGTCCTGCTGACCATCGGAGCCATCTTCCTCATCCTCGGAACCCGAAAGGAGGCCAGTGGGGTGACCCTATTGCTCATCGGAAGAGTGGTCCACCGACTGTTCTTCTCCATATGGACCATATTCTTCTATTTCCTGTTCACTGACAGCTTGGATATGGGCTCCCTGTTGATGCTGATGGCCGCCAAAATCACACTGAGAGATCAAAATGAATGGCCACAGATGGGCGAGTCGAGGTATCAGATGATGTTGCTGGGGGGAAGACTTTGCTTGTCCAGTTTGTTTATAATGTGGCTGGACGAGGGCATGGAAGTAAGTACTTGTTATAGTACTAAGTAATTAGCAATACATGTTTCTCCAGACATTTTTCAGCATCGTGTCAATTGGTCTTTTGCTCTTCATAAGCCTTGGCTTCCACTGCAAACTGTTTGCCTATCTGACCGTAGTAGCCCTGCTATATCACGATGTTTTCAGCAATCATTGGAGCATGTTGTGGGGCTGGAACGACACGCTCCTCTCGATGCAGTACTTCTCCCTACTCTTCTGCAAAATTGGCGGGTTCCTGATGCTCTCTGAACTGGGCGGAGGCAAGTGGTCCATCGATGGATTCCGGAACAGAAAGGCCGTGAAATGGGAGAAGAAGGGCAACTACCGGATCATCAAGAGCCAGGCGGCGGCCTAGGAGTTAAGTTATCCAGCGGATTGAGCCCTATCTTTACTTTTCCTCCATCGCCTTTCAACGTTTAGGGGGATTTACATAAACTTTAATGGGAAACACTTTACCAGCGGCTAATGCTTATTTTTATTTGTATCTCTATTTGTACACCTGCCTCTCGGCATCGGAGTGGGCACTCCAAATGCTCTTTGATTCGCGCCTCAGTCGACGTAAATTATTAAAAAGTCTCGAGTTGCGTTTAAGCGGCTTTCCCCACCGCCCACTCTTTCTATTTTGTTTTTTCTCGAGGCCGGGAAATTGGAACTAGCATGGGTAGATGTAGTGCCATAAAATTCTTAAACGCAAACAAAACGAGGAAGAAAAAAGGTGTAAGCTTACCACACCGAAGCGAGAATACCCTCGATGAGTATTGGGGTAGAACTGGCTAACTAGTCCCCGAGCGGATTAAGTAAATGTAGAAAGACCTTTTCGGCAGTAAAAAACATTCCACTCCCTTTTAGCCCTGTCGCAAACGTCTTCACTTAATTATTGTGACTTTAGCCTGGGCATCAGGGGGCAAAGGGCCAGAAGCCAGAAGCCAGAACCCAAGAGCCGACTTAAAAGGCAACACTGCCGTTAATGAGTTTCTGGAGGCGGATCAGCGCAGCTCGGTAAGATACCAACCAGGCATGCATTTAACAACCGCAAAGGACGCAGTGACCTTCGCTCTTGGCTGGAAATCCATTTGCATAAGCGGTTGGGGGCCAGAGTGGAATGGGATGGAACGGGGAGTCGAGTGCCCCACGGGAGAATCCAACGACATGTGGGCTCCGCTCCGCAGCACTCGAGGGCTGACCAGCCCAGAAAAGTGGAAAAGCCGAGGAGGGATATACGAAAAGCCCCGCGCTTTTCCTCTATTTTTTCCTTTTTTTCTTACTTACCCGCAATGCGTTACTCTTAATTGGAAAGCAGTTGCAATTTTGCTGTTAAGATCCGAACGTTAAAAGTAATTGACAGTATGATAAACAAGTAAACGGCCGAGTCCGTAGGAAACGGATAATCCGAAACCCACAATAAAAAGGTGGAAGCCCTGTAGCGACTGAGTAAAGAGCACAGGAAAAGAAAACTCACAGATTTGCAGTCGCATTGGAGTTATAGTTAGGATGGACCGTTTTAATCTGGTATAGGACTCTTCAGAAGTACATCTCTAACATGGTAGATAATATTTTTAAAATTACTCTTTCGAATTCAGCATGCTTTTAAATTTGTTGTGGGTTTTCCGTTTCCTTCCTTTGGGAATCTATTCGATTTTATTTTGACGATTTCATTAATCCTTTTTTGTATTTTTGCGTTCCACTAAATTAAATTTGCTAGCCATGTACATCACATGCATCACTTATTTTTGTGCAGCTGGGTAGCTAAAAATTCTGTTTTAATTTTCTAAATGAAACACCTAACCCCTACAAAAGGCATGCAAAAACGCAGTTTCGCCGGCCATATTAATAAAATAAAAGTTGGGGGGCCAGGAATATGGATAAAAAAATAAGAGAACCACTCGGCCAGCGAGGAATATACGATGGCGAAATGGGTCGCATCATGGGGCATTAGAATAACCACAGCCACAACAAGGAATACTGAAGCTGGTTTAATTAAAACAGCGCAACAAAAAGCTCGTGTGTGTGGGCAAGGTAAAGTGAGCACTGTCCTGTGAGTCGTATGGCATTTGCATAAGTAAAGTACACACAAAAATCTACAAATGTATGCATTTGCTGCTGCATTCAAGCCAGCAGACTGTCGCCACCGGAAACGAGACTCTTTAGCCCAACAGGAGTCAAAGCATTTAAGTTTATTTACCCGGGTCGGATTCAGATTTGGAGCAAAAGATACAGCCCGATCTGCAGCTGAATGGCCTCTGCTCGACTAACACTTTACTCAAATAGAGCACTCGTCGGTTAAGGGAACTTAACCAAATAAATGTGTATAATTAATTTGAGCAACTTGAGCTAACAATTCGGTAACAAGAGAAAACTGGGCTAAGTCAAATGCTGTGTGGAATGGCTCTGGAATTAGAGATTTAATGTTCCAATAATGCAAAAATATTACATGAAGAACATATGATTGTTAATGTCTTCAGTTTAATAGCTCTTAACTTAAAAATATAATTTTAATTCATGCATAAAATATTGAACGCTGCGAGTTTTCAGGAAAAACAAAACTAAGGACGGAGAAAATACACTTAATTTTCAGTTTTTAGAATAGGGATAGAGATTGAAGCACAAAGTACTCGCCATAAAAAATAGATTTATTCCAACCATAACCATAACTTGATGAACATCATGGCAGGTTAGGCAATTGCGTGTTGTCCTAAAAGGCACATTCAAATTTAAGCGGCTTTTCAATTTTATGAAATCAATATCACCTCAAAGAAAATTGTGCATAAAAATATTATCAAACATAATTCTTTGATTTACAAGAGGAAGGCAACCTTAAATTTTGAATACAGGCAAAAAGAACTAATTGTTTACATTTACAAAAATTACTTTTAATATGAACTATATTATTACACTAACATTTCTATCTATAAGGTTAGAAAAACAAACTTTATAAGAAACAACTGCCAATAAATTGGAGCAGGGTGATAAGAGCTTACAGCAAATTGAAGCTTGATGAGATTGGCCGGGAAGGAGAGGCCCCACTTGCTTGTATAATCCCTCCGAATTCAACTTTAAGTCTGAGCATTGTAAATATTTCACTTCAAGGTTGGTACACACACACGTACGGGGCGCAATTCTTCGGGGACCATTATCGTCCCGGTCCCAGCGACATCGTCGCATTACGTAAAAGCGCTTTTACGACTACATTTGAGCAGCCGCAAAGAGCCGGCCCCGAAAAGTAGGCACGGATATTGCGCCATCTAACAGGTTGACTGCGACCAGAGATTTCAGAGTGTGCAAATGGCAGCGACTGAGACAATAAAGCTTAGAGCAGCTCCAATGAGGCATCTGCACACTCATCCTACGCATTTCGCTCCATTTTATTCGCCTTTATTTTCTGCTATTTTTAAGCATTTTCCAATCAACTCCAAAGCTGGATTATTTCGGTGGCGTGACATTAAACGGCTTTTCAGCTTCATAAAAATTCGCTTCGCCATATTTGACGCTTCTTCGTATTTTCTTCGCATTACAAAGTCATTTCGCGGCAATGTTCACCAATGGCAATTCAATAATAATGCCAGTTTGCCGGGTTATTAAAATTTCAAGCAAACATTCATGCTGACTTTGACTTGTGCCGAGTTTTTCTTTCACCCGCCGGCTGCCTTGGCGTTTTTGTTTGTGTCCTTTTTCTTAGGCGCCAAAATGTCAGCGACACGTTTTCCTACAGCGGCAATTTATCATAAATATGCAGGCACATACATATAGGGAAACCTCGCATATTTACTTTATACATATGTGAGGCATGTAAATCCTGGTCGTGCCAAGCGTTCGGTGCCCTTTGTTTATGCCGCTGTCATGGCTCGTTTAATTCAACATTAGCGCCTTGCAGCGGTCCGAAGTGTTTTCCCGGGGTTTTCCCCTGGCTTTCCACAGTTTTCCCGGGGTATCCACGGCTTTCCTCGTTGGAACCTTTTGTGCGCCCGCGGCCACTTTTCACGCGCTTTCCCCAGGTCGTCCTGCCCTGTTTAGTGCTCATTTTTTCCAAATTGTCAAACTGTCAAATAAATTACACGCGAAACCGTACAAAAGATCTGACGCAGTTGGGCTTCCTTTGTTGGACTCAACTTTTGTGTGGCATATGCATAGGCTCGTGAGCACATAATGTGGCCAGTCTTTGTGGCCGGCTTTGATTGTGGGCTGGCCCGGGCCGCAAAAATGAGCTTTTCATATAAGTGTTCGGGATTCGTTGTCAAGGCGGTGGAATATTTGGGGGAACCTGTTCCATCGACATCTAGAACATTAGTGCTTTCGCAGTTGAAGTGTCTTTAAAAGTCCTTATGTTTGACATATAGTGAGGCAGGAAACAGGGGACAAGGCTTCCTGGAAAACTTTTTGAAGATGGCTTTTAAATAGAAAACAGCTATATTTAAATAAATTTATTTAAGTCTTTGGAGAACTTTATATTATGGCTAAGGTAAAGGCTAATTCATTTTTGTTATTTAAAAGATTTTTCTAAGCTTTAAGAGACAAACCGCTGTTGTACACTGTTTATGTGGCGGCAGAGAATGGGCAGAGATTTCTGCTAGGCCCGCATTAGAAGCTGTACAAAATTTAAATTAATTAATGACGCTTTGATCTTTATATTTTTTAAGGAATACAGGAAAACAACGGGTCTGGAAGAAAGCGATATTAGATTTTGCAAGTATTTTATGTGCTCTATATTAATATTTGGCCAAGACCCGCATCCACACACTGTCATCGAGAACTTCGCTACACGCTCGTCTATGCAAGCAGGCACTGGCAATAAAGACTTGGCCAAAAGTCAAGCGGATTTCGGTGCGGCAAAGTTTGTCTAGGCAAAAGCCGCTTATTCTAGTTAAATAAAAGTGCTACAAGAGCTGAGCCCGCACACAGAAGCACACATAGATGCCCGTCTGGAGCCCCGAAACTCATTGCGAATTTCTCCAACCAGACTTTAATTGCATTTCCACTGAAAACTTAAATTATGCCGGCATTGTGCCACTGCAGGAGGGCCGAAAGTTTAATTCACGCCCAATTTAAACGGATTTCAGACGCTTGGAAGCGTTCCAACTTTAAGTCCCAGCCCTTTGTCTTCGTCTTACTCCGGCACTCACCTTTGCGACTTACGAAAAAGGACAGTCTATTTATTTATGCCAGATGTGCTCCCGTCTTCTGTTTGGTTTCCCACACGGTGGCTGGAATTTAAATTTAAATATTTAAAAAGCGGCTCCCAAAACCCCTGTGTGCGGGGGCTAGAGCCCATAAATATGCAATGAAGTTTGAGCGGTTTAAGTTGAAGGCCTTTCTGGTTTCGGCAACGGATTCGAAACGTCGCCGCCTATTGAATCAGTCGAAATTTTTTATGAGTTTTTAACTAATACCAACCGGCGCCTTGAAGGTCCAAATGGGGAGGTTAATTAGTGGCAGCTGCTGCCTTAAATTTCATTATGCCTCCTCAACCTCAACCTCGACTTCTGACTGCATTATCTCCCAAGGAGCAAACTTCAGCACACATTTCGGCCCCACGAAATCCTCATCTACGGAATTCGTAAAAAGTTTAACGTGTTCTTAAACTTGTCCGCCGACCATCGATGGAATTTTTTTGTTCAACGCAGAAAACTCTATAAAAGTTTCAAATTGTTACACGGCGAATGACACGCGCTGGAGTTCCATTCAAGACCACCCTCAATCCCATTCCCGTCTAAATTCCCAGGACCTGGATCCAGATACCCGCATCCGGTGGTCTGTGTGTTAATCTGTTGAAATTTGCGTTTTAATAGAAATGTGTTTGTGTGACTCGGGGTGTGGGCTGTGGTACTTTTACGCGGTTGAGTTTTAAAAATATTTTCCCTGGGCCCAAGTTTGTGGGTGGGTCTGGTTGGGGAGGAATATAAAAATGCTTATTGCCTTTAAGTACGTGATTTTGCTTTGGAAAATTTTGGCACAAACGCGCACACATTTTGCGAATGCTGCGTTGACAGATGCATTAAGCGTATTGGTTTTACGATTGACGTCGAGCCCGTACGAATATAATTTAATTAAAGTAATGGCCACGACAATACTGCCCCAGAGGCGTCGCAAAACTAACGAGGATAAAGCGAAGAACCGTGTTAGCCTGGTCCGAATTATAAAGGATTCGCCAGAGGACGGGGTTCAATGTGATTCAAAGCATTTCGCAGGTGGCCCAAAAGGTTGGCTCCCATAAAATCATCTGTGCAAACAAGCCCGGCTTTTCAACATTTTCAGTTAATTAATGGTAAAGAGCTGGATATTTACTTGTTATGTCAGTGAGAGTGATTACAAAATAATAAAAATATTGCACGTCGATTTTTTAATAACAGAAGCATTACAATCGAATATAAAAGGATGTATACAATCCAATATTAATTTAAAACAACGTTGGAACAGTGAATATATGAACATCTTATCGTAAACATTTTACAATTATCCAAGGGTTAATTAAACTGCTGTTCATATATTCGGGAAAACAAAAAGCATATTAACGTGAAATGAGTGAAACAGTTGCCACAAACACAAAAAGTCAAAATTGTAAAGGGGATTAATTAAGTGAGAATCATTTCACTTATCTTATTTGTTTATACAAAATCATGAACGACCACTGAAGATTACACTTAATTAATTTAAAGTCATTTTCCCAGAAAATCAGTATTGTAAACATTATCAAAAGGAGTAATAAGATTTCAATGAAGTTCCACAGTAGGTTTTCCTGGTTGATTGTCAACTTGACAGCTTTGATTGAAATTTTGCAATTCACGTAGAAGTTCATTCATTTGCATTTATTTGTCTATCTGGTTACAGAAAAAATATTTGCTTGGCTTGATGCTCCTAAGCTGAATGCATAACCAAAAATCTATTTGTGATTTGGCCCAGTCAGCTGGAAAGGTCCAAAGACAATGGCAGCACCAGCTTCCTTGTGGTTGCTCTTATTGTTGGCTTAACCGGGCACCGTAATGAACAAGTGGAACAATGGACAATGGGGGCAAAATAAGAGAACAAATTTGCATGAAGCCACGTCTAATGAACATACGGAAAAGAAGTGCTGTTCCGAGTGCTGGACTCATTCAATTGTGCAAATTAAAGTACCAGATTTTGTCATAGAGATAGATACTCGTGCCTTGGTACCTCCAAAAAAAGAATAACAAAGACCAGCCGAAACACGTGCTGCAATCTGAGATACGGAGGTGTACAAGCACAATCATAATGAATTGAAAATGAAAACTCTGCCCCAAAAACGAACAGCACGCGAAGTATGCCATAAAAATCCGGCGCAGAAACAGAGATAGTAATACCCATCGAATGGATGTGCTGTTCCCATATACGGCTCATTCATCTCCCGCCTGATGAATTACATGCCCTGGCACGAATACATCATTCCATAACCCGAGTACAAAGTACAATAAACTTGCCTGCTCGCTGGCAAACACAAAAACGTTTTAAATTTCATTTTCTGATAATGCCGGATCCCATACCCCACACACACACTCGGAATTCATTTGACAACTTCGTCAAAAGGTGGCCTGGCAACTTTGCCAGTCGGGCTGGAGTGTAGTATGGCATACCTTATGTATACCTTATGGCCTCCGAGGACGTCGAGCTGCAAAAGCAGATTTGCTGGGCCACAAAAAGGTAGGGATGGTGATGGTGAAGGGGACTCTCGGTCCCCCGCTAGATAACTCATCATTGAGCGCAATTTGTGTTTAACAATCGTTGGTAATCTTTATTGGATGTCAAGGCCCACACACTTGTGCTAGACTCATGGCTGGAGTAGGTCCCTGCCAAGTTCTCCACTTCAAGTGTCGAAGCCGGTACACAATCACACATGTATGCAAAGCTTTCTTTCCCATACTTTCCTTCCCATCTCCTCTGCGCCCAGCAAGATGTTTTAGTGACAACGAAAGTGTAATTGAGTGCCACAGAACAGACAATTCCGACGCTGCCAAGTGGACGTTGCAGAAGCAACAAGGAGCAGGCAATCGAAAAAATGCTCAAGAAAATTGCCACAGCTGGCAGAAGAGTTGCTATTCAGGGCTGCATAGGTCTGAAAGGCAGTTGAAGGATAACCAGAGCAATCAGAGTTCAAGAGCTCCCCCTGAAAAGGTATTAAACAACAGATTTGCAAGGATATAACTATGGGATTTGATAGGTATCCTTAAATATCATAAATTTTTTTCAATTTTAAGCCTTAGCATTCGAACAAATGTTGAAGAAGAATTGCTCTTATCTTCTCTGCAAAGGTCAGAAATAAAGTTGAAGGCGAAACAGAGCAATCAGGGTTCTAAAGTATCTTTTTAAAAAGTATTAATCAAAGGATTTATAAGGATATAACTCAGAGATTTAATAAATAACTTTAAATGCAATACATATTTTTAAATGTAATGCTTTGGAAATCACAAAAATGATTAAGAAGAATGGCTCTTCAGGGCTGCAAATGTATGAAAGAAAGTTGAAGGCGAAACAGAGCAATCACAGTTCAAGAGTACCCCCTAAAAAGCTTTTATATAAAGGATTTAGGATATAACTCTGGGATTTGTTGGGTAACTTTAAATATACTACATTTTTTTTATATATTTATATTCGAAAAAATGTTGAAGAAGAATTGCTATTCAGGGCTACAAAGGACAGAAAGAAACTTAAAGGCGAAACAGAGCAGGGTTGAAGAGTTTCCCCTGAAAGGGTATTATTCAAAGAATTTATAAAGATATAATTTATAATTTTTTAATAAAAGGTATTAAACAAAGGATTTAGGATTTGTAAGGACAAAACTCTGGGATTTGATAGGTAACTTTAAAAATAAGACATATTTTTGAAATTTTAAGCCATAGCATTTGAAAAAATGCTGAAGAAGAAAGGCTCTTTGGGCTTCAAAGGTCTGAAAAAAAGTTGAAGGCAAAACAGAGAAATCAGAGTTCAAGAGATCGCCCTGAAAAGGTATTAAAGAACAGATTTTTAAGGTTATAACTCTGGGATTTATTAAGTAACTTTTATTATTAAATATATATTTATACCCGTTACTCGTAGAGTAAAAGGGTATACTAGATTCGTCGGAAAGTATGTAACAGGCAGAAGGAAGCGTTTCCGACCCCATAAAGTATATATATTCTTGATCAGGATCACTAGCCGAGTCGATCTAGCCATGTCCGTCTGTCCGTCTGTCCGTCTGTCCGTCTGTCCGTCTGTCCGGATGAACGCTGAGATCTCGGAAACTATGGGAGCTAGGCTATTGAGATTTGGCGTGCAGATTCCTGAGCTTCCTACGCAGCGCAAGTTTGTTTCAGTAGACTGCCACGCCCACTCTAACGCCCACAAACCGCCCAAAACTGTGGCTCCTACAGTTTTGATGCTAGATAGAAAATTTTAACTGAAATGTAATGTTCTCATCAATACCTATCGATTGACCCAAAAAAAAATTTGCCACGTCCACTTTAACGCCCACAAACCGCAAAACCCTGTGACGCCCACATTTTTCATGCTAGATAAAAAATTTTAACTGAAATGTATTGGTCTCGTCAATACCTATCGATTGATCCAAAAAAAAATTTGCCACGCCCACTTTAACGCCCACAAACCGCAAATCCCTGTGACGCCCACAATTTTCATGCTAGATAAAAAATTTTAACTGAAATGTATTGGTCTCGTCAATACCTATCGATTGATCCAAACAAAAATTTGCCACGCCCACTCTAACGCCCATAACGCTTAAATCTGTATACCGCCGGTAGGTGGCGCATTTTAATCTCGCTTTGCTGCTTGCATATCTCCATTTAGCTGAGTAACGGGTATCTGATAGTCGAGGTACTCGACTATAGCGTTCTCCCTTGTTTTAATTGTATGCTTTGTTATTCGCAAAAAATTTCAACAAAATTGCCACAGAAGGCGGAAGAGTTGCTCTTTAGAGCTGAAAGGGCTCGAAAAGAAATTAAAGGTGAGACAGAGCAATCAGAGTTAAACAGATAAGTTATTAAATAACTGTGGCACTAAATAGGTAACTTTAAAGGACAAGTCAATAATAAATTTTATAATATATCTTTTTAAATCAACCTTTGATTTGAAGATATATTTATATGCAGCCCTGATACCTATCCAACCCCTTGCCATTATGAGCTGTTCTATTTGATTTTTCATTTCCGTTGCGCAGCTACATGTGCATTGTGCTGGATTTGTTGCCTTTAGGCTGTCGGACGGCCAGGACGAGCAGGACGAGCCAAGGAACCCAGGAAGCAGTACGGCATAGTTGGACATGTTGCACATGACAAGCCTAAAAGTTTTCAAGTGCTGCACGGCGAGGGGCGGGCACGCAGGCGGGGGCGTGGCACTTGGGTAATCAAGCACGACAGCAGCTGCCATTAAGTTGAGGTAAGGCAAAAGCTGGAATAACGGTTGCTACCATTTTTCGGGGCCGACGGGCGGTGAAAGGCGGTAAATGGGTAGGGGCAAAAACGAGTTTTAATTAAAATGCCTGGCATACTTTAAGGCACGTTTCGTGCTTTATGTCTTGGAGCCTGCTTGCCAAGCAGGAACGACGCGAAGAATGGCATGGAAATCGATTAATGCGATATTCAAAAAGATATATGCACAGGGTTTGACTTCATATCGGGGCTTAAGCAATTTGTTCGTACTAACAAAAATAAGTAATAAGATTTAATGGTTTACATCATCAGGTATCACTGTGGACGGCAGTCCGATGGCGACTACTGTACATACAGCAAAAAATTAAAATCTACTGTGATATTCCGATCTTAATGATCGAATGACTTCTCATTTGTTAAAATCCGATGCTATGTTCAAATGGTATACGCAAAAAAAGATTTTGGAGGTCTCTCTAAATGAAAATTTTATTTTGCTTGTCAGTTTGTCCAAAAAAGTTATTTTAGGGTCCTGGAAATTTAAGATGATATTAACCAGCTTAATATAAGAATAGTTAGTTCTACCACTTTTGGAACTTGATAGTTTGGCGGGAAAAGTTATAAATGGCTAAATTTCGTACTCTTGTAACTTGTGAATTACTAAAGCTACAAGCTTATGTTATACGTCGTTAGAAAAGTATTTTGAAATTTCGGCAAACTGAAATTTAATTTGCCTGTGTTTAGCTGAATGATTTTGATAAAGCGTGTCGAATGAGAAATATTTTGAAAGTGTATTTATTTAGTAGATTGTATAAAACATTTTGTTTTTTTGATCGTCACTAGATTTGTACCTAGTTAAGAGGTGTTTTTGCTTGATTTACCATTACTGAGAAAAGGAACCGCCTTCATTATTAATATATTTTTACGATTAGACTTTTAGAAAACAACTGCATACACCAATAAAGCAAAATATATTCATAACCTCAAAATGGTTAAATAATGTTTCAATATTAGAAACCTGTATGAAAAATAATTGTGATTTTGCCATGAGTGTCCATTTGTATTTCTTTAATAGTAATCCATGTGACAAATGATGTTGCCATCAAATTAAAAGCTCACAAAGACAATACAATAGCGCCGACAAAATACGAGCTATTGGCGGTAAATCGACTGACATTTTAGTAATATCTGGCCATCTATCAACTTGATCTGTTAATTCATGTTGTGTTTGCTCGCCATACACATGTACGCCAATTCAACAATGGCCAAAAGGCAGTAAATTGTGTTTTTTCAATAATTAATATTCGAGCGCACTTCACGATGCGTAATGCTCTCGCTAATTCAAATGCATTTTGTTGCAGTCGGGCAAACAATTCATTTCAACACCACGGGCAATAATAACTGAGTTTGGCTAAAAGCCTGTGCGAGCGCTAATTGAGTTGGCCGTGTCGGGAAATGGTGGTTGTGGAGGTGGTAGGGTTTTTTGGTCGGATGGCCAGTGTGGAGCCAAATTGATGTGCCTAAGCTCGCGTTTATGGAGATGTGCGAGCATCAACGGACTTTAGTTAGTTTTCTGTGCCAGTGCGTTAAAATGCCAAACTGCTGACTCGAAATTTGTCACGCGCAATCAGCTGCGGCGGTAAGTGCTGGCCGGCCACGCCCACTAGGCGCAGGACCACTGCCACTGCCACGCCCACAGACACACACACACACACACACACACACACCCATATGGAATATGCATGGGCGTGGCATCACGGTTAGCTGCTAAACCCGCACTCAACATTTTCAAGGTTTCCCGCCTCGCTCGTCACCAATAATGAAAAGTCTATGCGCGCTTTTAGTGGCCCAGTTGACAGCTGCCAAAAACATTTCTATGGCCCTCTTAAGCCGCCATAAGCCATGCATTTAATTAAACAGCGCAAAAATATTTAATTGCCAACCGCTAAAACCGGTATAGAAGCCATATGGGAAAATGTCTGAAAAGGGTTCGGCTTAAAGGGTTCTATTGGTTTATTTCAAACGTACAGGAAATGTCTTGATTTGCTTGCAATTTACAATCCAAAGTCAAAGATTCTCCTTTACTAAACGGATTATTTTTCGTTCCTCCACAGCTGGTTAACAAATTCGATTAATTAAAATCATAAAAGGCACAATTATCTACCAGTCTCCAAACTGTCAATTTACCAGTGTTAATCAAGTTTTCACACTTAACCGCCAAATGGCAGCTGAAATGAACATTCAATTGGTAAATCAGCCGCCTGAAACCCATCGTCATGTCACGCTTCTAGCTAAATTAAAATTAATTAATGGCATTTGTTTCTGCAACGGTTGTGCGTGCAAATAATTATTGAATTCCGATTGTAATTGATTTTCAACCAGAAATTCACAAAATCCCAAAGCACCAACTTTTGAAGCGGAAGTTCTCCTAGTTCCCCAATTAGGCACTAAAAAGT
This sequence comes from Drosophila suzukii, assembly GCF_043229965.1. NCBI lineage: Eukaryota > Metazoa > Arthropoda > Insecta > Diptera > Drosophilidae > Drosophila > Drosophila suzukii. Next base: position 21,026,619 of record NC_092080.1, on the reverse strand, counting down.
TTCCTTGAATTCGAGACATAAAAATACTAAAAATTCCATCGATGCGAGAGCAATCAATAAATCCCATTCAATGGCATTTTAAAAACATCGAGTGCTGCATATACAATTTGTTGGATTTGATCATCCATTCTGACGAGGGTCACGCACGGCTTTTGGATTCAAAATTACGTATTTCACATTGGTGAATCCAGGGCACAGCCCACATATTTGCCAAACAGATTGGTTTGCTATTTGCGTGTGTGTGATTTTTGTTTTCACTTAATTTCCTAACGAAATTTCTTTGTTGAATTGGACATTATAATAGCAACATGTGGTTGGAATATAGGGTTCTAAAAGCAAATATTATTGCACAGCTAATTCAAAAACAAAAACACAAAGGACCTGATAACTAAAGCAAATGTGTTGATATGGGATTTGAGTATCCATATTATCTACAAATGTAAATATATTTATAGGATAATGTATCAAATGGTAAGCGTTTGATTTGACTTCCATTTGGTCCCTAAGTTAAGAGGTAAAATATCAATTCAGTTTGTCAAATATTAATTTCAATGATAGTTTTGGATAATCATCTTACTATCCGTTTTAAAATTAAACATTTTTAATTTAAAATATATTCAATTTAGTGTATACTTTAATTTTTAATTAATTTACATTTATTAAGGTGTTGAATGACTTACTTTAGGGGATTTTTAATCAAGAAAATGATAACAATTGTATTTATAACTTTTTAATAAAGTGAAAAATAAAAGTAAACTAAACTTGTTTTATAGTTTTTCCCATGCTTACAGGCATCTGTTTTCTTAAAAACTGCTCGTCACTTTCCGCATCAGCTCTTCAGCTTACCCGACGACTTCATCTGCTGGTGTGCGCTGTTCAGTATTAAGTATACGCCCCGGGCAACAATGATGATGCGAAGGATTCTATATTTTAGCTTTCAGCGGGGCAGGTGGATGGCGAGTAAATATTACCAGTCCGGACTCCCGGACTCCCGGACTCATCATCTCTTACCGCAGGATGGGTTACCCCATGGCTCCTCCTTTGTCTCCCCTAACACGTGGTCCCTCCACGTCAGCGCACGTGTGTACATTTTTAATTATGCCAGCGCACACAGAGCGCCGAGGTGAAAACAGAGCAGCGTGAAAGTCGGGCAACTAACTTATTAAAAAGCACTCGCCTGGCAACGCATATATTTGCCGAATAAAGCGGAAATTAAGGCAAACTAGGTGCACCTTCTTCCTTTTCCAAGGACGACTAGGCCATCCTTTCGCTGGCAATATTCAGCTGACCACCTCGTGGCCTGAGGAGTCACTCAAGCACATTTTCCCGCAAGCGATTTGCATAACCTTAGGCAGATGCCTATGGCTGTTGCTTCCCATTGTATTCCTCTAAGAGCCCGAGTAATAGAGAAATGCTGGGGTAAAACCCCACGAAATCCTTCGGTAATCCAGCTTACTTACTGGCTGACGATGATAACCTAAAAGTGTGCAAAGCCTATCAAGCTGCACAGGCCATGAGCAACCGAATAAATGAAAAAATCCAAGTAGATAGAATTGTTTGTGAACTACTCGTAAAAATGTTACTTCCATAACTGGGTTGGAAATTGCTTAATTTGACGAGGCGGGTGTACGAATCGAGTATATCGACTATGGGACACTGCGCAGCAAATATACCATTTTACTAAAGCACATTATTATCCCATAGGTGGTTTCTGAAACCAATAGATTGTACTTAATTATTTTAATTTCTTGTTTTTTAAGACCATTAGCTTTTTATTTTGACTTATTATATTAGGTATTTCTTACAATTCTATAAAGGAAGATTACCTATTCCCTATTACTACAAGGTCTTTTGCTTTAATACACTTTGTACCTTCAATTTTTGGCTTGTCACGTACTTATATACCCCCACTACCCTAAAATCCGACTGCAAAACTACCCTCCATAAATCTCGAGAGCAGTGGATAGGGACAGCTCGGGCTGGGCAAAAAATTATTACATGCCTCATTTGCCAGCGCCTTGAAGAGTCTGCTTATTATATTTTGATTATTTTTGGCACGCGTGTTTCGCAGAACCTCAAGGCAAGCAACTCCACACCGAGTGCTGTAAACAAATTCGTAAATACGTAGACTGGTCAACGGGGCGGATGCCGAATTTCTGGGATGGAATGGGCCAGATAAACAGGCCAGCTGGGTTCTTTTTTTCGGTTGCATAATTTTTTCATTTTATTTCGGACTCGTTTGGCCCGCTTTTGTCCATAATGAGATATCTCTATTCTCCTTTGTTTCTTTTCATCATTTTGTGCTACACTCGGTCCATTGTGTTCCTGGTCTGCACGGTTGTTGTTTTTGCATTTCGCGAATGCCGCTGGGAAATTCCTGAAACCAAAAAAAAAGGAGGAAAAATGTACTGGGCTCAAATGGCAATGATGGCGTCGAGGTGGTCTTATTAATTAGGACACGCGCCCTGAGTTATATTTATTCTCTAATATTCTCCTCTCTATATATACACTTGAACCGGAAAAGGGACGGCGGTTTTTGTTATTTAAATGCAAGGCCTTTTTTTAGCCAGCTTCAGTGCCAAATTTGATTTTCATTAGAATGCTCAGCGACCAAAAAAAAAATACAATAATATTTGGTAACACAGGGTAACAAGTTATGGGTTTTTAGTCCCCTAGAAACCCAAACAAGATCTAAAGAGGGTACATTCTAAAAACAGAACCTCATTTACTACTTTTTAAATAATAACAGTCTTAGATTTAGTCCAGAACGGGAATTATGATTTAATCATGCAGTCAAATCAATAAAATGATTGAAAAACTCTAGGATCTTACACACAGATGATACCATAAGGCACATCTCCAATGTAATAGGCATCAACATTTTACCAATGAAAAGTAGGTAACTAGAAAGTGTTCGGATTCAAGAAACAGATTTATTATTAAATAAAATCCAGTAACTGCTCGAGCTAAAAATTCACAAAATCTTTAAAATTATCCGAACGCACTGTTTAGCGATGTCCAGATCGAGCAAGGGTTTTGCCCGTTTAGTAAATCCGGGCGTGATACTCAGCCCGGATCTCAATCAGAAGATATTCGAATATGAGGCCATGACCGCCGAGCGATCTGACCTGAATCAGGAAATTACCAGATTGCGCAAGCAGCAGGAGGAGACCGAGGATAATTTGGCAGAGGCGCTGGCCGAGGATGAGTTTCAGTGCAATTTGAGGGGCCAGCAGTTCACAGGACCCAACGAGGATGAGCAACAGGTAATCCTCAAGAACCACCTGGATGGAATTATCAACAAGCTGGCTGGCAAGTATGAGCGCATCATATACCTAGATGCCGACATCAGGAAGCTCCAGCTCACCATCGAGAAGGCCATCATGGTGGCAAATGAGGAGTCGGCAGCCGCAGCCTCGATGTGAAGCGGTTTTAACCAATTTTTGCACTTCCATGTGTATCTTAAAAATTTTCGTTCTCTGAAAGTGGTTACAAGTAAGAGTTTTCCAGTTATAAATCAAATAAAATAGTACCAATAATACAGATGTTACCATTTTCAGATTTCCCTCCCTAAAATTCTCTAAAGTATACATTACATTTCCCATCTCATTTCGCCCAAAATCTCTTCATTTATTTTGCTGGCCATCTTAAATCATTCAGTGAAATTAAAGCCGCAACAATCTCATTTCCGGTCATTTTTTATGCACTCTCGCACAGACAATCCAGCGAGGAGCAGAAGACATTGCAAATTTAATTGCGTATACGCACTGTTGCCACTGCGGGCGCGAACACAGCTTCCTCCACGGCAGCAGATACACTCTGCTGACTCTATCGTTAAGTGCATAAATTCAATAATGCCGAGCGTCTGGTGGTGTCAACGCGCTGCGAAAGATATATACTTGTCGGATCGATAAAGCTACAGTTTGCAATTTATAGAATTTCCCGTGCAATAAAAATTGCTGCAATTAATTTCATTTATTTAAGTAAACTTGGGCTTGCAAAATGCTCTTATTTTCATCTAAAATAAAACCGCAAAATATTCAACAAACTCGAAAAGTTAAACCAAGCCAAGACAATGCAATGCCGAGCTTTAAGTAACTTTAATTGCCAAAAGAACCACACAATGGGCCCGAAGCAATTACGCAAGGCTGATGTAAGGTCCTCACTGCATATTTGTTGTTACTTCGTTTTGGTTAAACATTAATAGCCCAAGATCCCAGGAGAAGCTGCAGCTGAAGATATATTTGAACAAAAGCGGACTATTTGGCTTTGTCTTTACTCTAATTAATTAAATTGAAATGTTCGAGGAGGTAACAATTTCAATTTTGTTTTAGTGCCAACCAGACTGGTCAAACAAGCTAAATGCAAATTTTCCAACCAGACATGGGTCCTAACGAGAGCATTTGCATGAAGTCAATCATCTCGACTGGTCACTGAACCGAGAATAAGACACTTTGGGTCTGTGCCTTCAGTTCACTGTATCTTGGCGCTGTGACTCTGATTGCCTTTCATCCCAGTCAATTGGAAAATTCGCACTAACAAAGCATTATTTGAAATATTTTTCCCAGGTAAAAGAGTTATTGGGAAAATACTCAGGATTGGGAACCGAAGATTACAACGGGTCTATATCACGATTTTTGCATTATTCAATCCATTAATAATTTTTAGAAATCCATGAATCTCTTGGGTAAGCATCAACTTTCTCAATTATTATCCGCTAATCGCTTCCTAACCAATCTGAAGATGTTGGGCTCATCAATTACAATTGCCACAACTTAAAAACTTGGTTCATAATTTTTTGAAGGTCATCTCTTAGCGTCGTTTGTCTTCATTATGATAAATTGACGATGCGAACATATTTCATCTGAGCGCTGAAATTTAGAACGAGGCGATAATGAGATGTTATTAATATCAACTTGCGACTTATTTAGCGACAAACCCCTTCGGTCCCACAAAGCAAATGGCATTATGCAAAAAAGCGATGGGTATAAGAAAATGTTTAGACTGGCCCGAACCCTTAAAAAAATAAGCCTCCTCTTGTTGAGAAGCCTTCAGAAGTGTCAAGAAAACAAATGACGGTCAGCTTTTTTTGTTGTGTTCCTAAGCCAACCTCGAATAAACAGGAGCATGAGCAAGTGTTAAACCTTCTTTTCTTCCATCGTCAACGATGCCTTTTTTAAGGCCCTCGCCTTGAAGCCTTACACCCATGGGTTTGTAACTTGAGAACATAAAAGGGACTTTTGCACAAAAGCATCAAAATAAGAATGATGCGTCACAGAAAATTCATCTTATATACTTTTTTTTTGTAATTACCCAGCAACAGATTTAAGGTCGATAATATTTGGCTATTATAATCTACACAGTCCGCCAAGTTGAACTTTTGTGACTGTTCAAAACGTAAATGTTTATAAAAGATTATGAATATTTTAATACTAAATGCTTGAATTGTTATAGCAACATTTTGTTTTCAATTTGCTTGCCAAGCATAAGTAGCCAAACCTGTTTGGCACACCAAGCAATACTAGAACGAGCATAAAATACGGCCATTCCGATAAGGCTAGCGATAAGAAAATTGTCCCACATAACAATGGGCTAAAAGGAAAAAACCCTGGTCGCAGCCGTTACACACATAAATCAAGTAAATGGCAAACAAAAAGTGTCCAATGTAAACCACACAAAATGTAAGTAAATAGTAGATGGAACAACCCGAAAGTGCTTATAATTTGGGATTTCTATGCGAAAAAGCGTTCAGAGAGCGAAACTAGTAATATAATATAATAAAACAATTCTCTTAAACATTTCATTGAAATTTTCACCAAAGACTCAACTTAAAGAGGTATAACTGAACTCATTCCTTGCTACATCATTATTTGTATTATTTAATCATATTCTTTATAATCTCTGTCTGAGTCTGCCTTTCAATTTGTGAGTTGCACAAGAACGCCCTTTGTACAGCTTATTCAATCACATCAATTTAATGGCAATTACATGTTCTAGGAGTTGGGAATGATAATGTGCACTTGGAGACCTCCTTTGCCTTCAGGCCCCAGCATATTGAATTCCACTCTGCTAATTTGCGTAATTGCGCAGCACAGTCATCATGCAGTATGCGGATGCAGTAAGAAGTTAAGTGGGGCGACAGGGCTTAAACGAGGTAACCACTAGCATAAGTATCTTAAATGGTCTAGGGAGTTCCTATTCAGGAGCTAATGAAGAAGTATACTATAAAATAATCTAGGGAACACCAACATTTTTAATATGCTAGTGCCTAAAAATTAGGTGACAACATCCCCTAGAGCTAGTTAATAGCAGACCCATAGCCTGTCCGTATCCAATTTCGACCTTCATATTTTCCGACTGCTCGGGGAAAAGGCCAGCCCACCTGGAGCTGCCAGGTGAAGCCCAATTTGTGGCTGGTCAGATTTCGTTAATGGCGTAATACGAGCAGCATCTGCAGTTGCAGTCGACCGCCGGGGCAACAGTTTTGGCAGGCACATTGAACGACGGCAGCTGGCCCCCTGACCCCTGGACTCCTGGGCATCCCCTGAGCCCCTGAGCCCCACAATCCTGCCAAGACAAGTGACAATGACAAGTGCCAGTCTGGCAGGTGGCAATTTTCCGAATTTGCAGGTGACAGGCCAACGTGACCATCAACAAGTTGCGTCTGCGGCAGATCATTGCGGATAATTAAATACTTTATGTGGCCCAGCGAATGGCCAATACTGGGATGCGAGTATTTTTAACACTGCATAAAAGTTATGAACGTGGCGGCATAAAAATTAAGTCATAATGCGATTTGTGGCAATCATAAAGCGCACAGCGAAACGGCGGCAACTACATTGTGTGCGATTCGGGGTCATCTTGGCGGAGACGATAAATTCGCTGCCTGTCCCATAAAACGGAGCGAGTGCGATTGCCGGGCTCGTAAATCGACACTTGAAGGGGCGGTAATAGGGATCATAAAGTCCGAGAACAAAATAATCAATTTGTACCCGAAGCGTTTAATAAATTGCAACTAAGCTTGGCCCCGGGCCCACGTGTCGTATGCGTCATTTGCGAAGAGTTGCGAAATTAACACGCATACGACGGCACTTAATTTGTCACTAAATGGCTTCCCAAGACGGCGTCGCAAATGCGGGAAGTGTGGTAAAAAAGGGGGCAGTACACTTAAAAAAACATGTAAATTGTTTGTACTTTAACTATGAAAGAAGCTGACTAAATATTACCCATCTTTGTATTTTTGATTAGGGGATAGAGGTGCAGAAACATCGATGTTTTTCGATGTTACATCGATGTTTGCCTGTTAAAACATCGGAAAAAGCGATGTTTCCTGCACCTCTATTAGGGGAACCCCAGTTCACCTAAGCAAATCAGTTATATAAAATGATGTTGATAAATGATAAGCAATTTTAGTAGTGACACTGCAGTAAAATTCGCTTTGCTTTGATTCCAAGTTTCGAGTGGATTACATAGATGAGCCTTACATATAGATGAGTACTTCCGTATTAACATGATAAATCGCCGAGACTGCTTTGCAAGTCCTTTAAATCTATTGTTTGTCTTTCAGTGTAGCCATGTGGCAATGTGGGGAGCAACACGTTGTGTAGCTTAAATTGAAAATTACAAAAAGCGAAACAAGCGAGCACGCAACCCAAGGAGCGCCTTCAAGAATGCCACGATGTCCCAGTGAAGCCGCAAGGGCGCGTGATGTGCGGACATCCTGTGGGAGGACGAGGGGCTGGGGTCAGAAGTGGGCGTGGCACAGACCCTTTTGAGTTGACGGCGGCGCATATGAAAATTTCGCACGACAATTTATTGCCCTGCTTAAGAAGCGTGCGTATGAAATAATATACATACATTCAAGGAGGACCCAGCGAGGCCATGTTCGTGCCACAACAGCAGCTACAAAAGGCGGCTTGCTGCTGCTGCGGATGCTGAATTTTAAAATGTTCTTTAAACAATGTTCCCAGAACTGATGGCAGCGATTTGTTCGATGTTGACAATGTTGTTAGGGGCGGAAGTCTCAGATGGATCGGCGGTTGGGGGCCAGAACCAGTGGCTACTTAAAGCTTATTTGTGGCTTAAAGCTATCTAATGGCCATGTGCGATGAGTGATGAGCTCATCGTAGTAGAAATTTGTTTAATGTGATTGAATTAATTAGCTGAAATGAATTGAATTATAAAGCTATAAAAAGGTAAATTACTATTTATTGCGTTTGTCAATAACAACAATATTAGATCAAAGATTGAGGAAGCATTAAAAATATTTATATCACTAGGGCTTTGAATTCTCATTTAAAAGTATCTTAAAGTATGCAACAACATATCAAATATTCAGAAAGACAACATTATTGTTTTTGCTGCATACTTTGGGGAACTCTTATAAGTGATTTCGGGTCCCCAATGTGCTTATATGCTTAGACTTACAAGAGAACTTACTTACATTTACTTAAACATTCTTTTTTAGATTTTGGATGAGCGATTTTCTTTTTCCGTAAATATTTCTTGGGGACCTTTTGTTTGGCACATATTCAACTCAAAAAGGTTATCGAAAAGTCACCAGAGTTTTCAATTATTTGCAAAGATGACCATCCTGACAGCAGCTCTTGCCTGAGCTGCACTCGCACACAAAGCCGTTGATGTTTACAATTTCTTTTGGCCGCAGGGCATGCCGCACTTTAGCCCGGCCCCAAGAACAATGAATATATGTAAATACACAGAGTACACATATGCAAGCCCGTTCGGTTGAAATCTTAAACTACATAATGCCAATGGAAACCGAAATCGTTGCACTTGGCAGCCAACGACCCAGAAACGGAGGGCCGGCCGGCCGGGGAGGAAGGAGCTGTGGACAATGGCAGACAGCCGGATCGTCCTGGATTCGCCGGTTCCAGCTGACCAGCCCCAGGACTAAGTCACGTCACGGAGCCTTCATTGTTTGCAGAAGTAAGTAAGTGTACATAAAATTTATACGTGGACCACTGATGCGGGCCGGGGAGCTGTGGAAATCCATGCAGATGTGCCCGGTTCCTTTGGTTGCCTTTTGTTTTCCCCGCTCCTTTGTAATAAATGTGTAAGATTTCATACATATTTCAGCAGACGTCAGAGTGAAGGGTAGGAAGACTCTAGCCATAACAGTCAAACTATCGCACAACAGGGAACATTTACGTCTTTCCGAAGATGGAAAATCGAAGAGCTGCAGTTTTCCGTCGCTTTTTCAGGCAATTCAATTTGCAATTACTTTAAATGGTTTTATTTGATGCTTTGAATACATACATAATAGAGGTATTTCTTAAAATACATAAAAGACTCTTCCATTTGAATCTTAAAAATAGATGTACAACATTCAAGTCCAAACCATCACTTGGATCGATAAAGTCTCTGTATTGAGCGATTTTCCGGTTAAAGTCGCTGGCCAACATGTCGAATGCGCAATATTACTTAGTAGCTTCTTGTGTCAACTTATGCAAATAGCCGGCAATGAAACGGAATAAAAAAACACACTACGGATTGTACAAAAGGGCAGGGAAAACTACAAGTAATAAAAAATGCTAATTTAATGTTATTGTTGCTGTTTGCTTTGTCTTGCTCTTATTTTGTTCGTCGTTTTGACTTTGTCATGTCATTTTGGCGCTTCCTTTGGCTTTCATTTTTTATTCCATTCCGTCGTTGTCTTTGCCAGGCTTTTATCTCCTGCCCGTTTTTTTGTTCCTTTGACACAAACAGGAAATGATTTATGCAGAATTTCTCGGCGCAACTAATTCAAAACTTGCCACGCCTCAGTCAGCCCACATATACGAAGTTTGATTGCCGCACATTTTTTCCGTCCAGTCATTTGAGCTCATATCCTGATTATACCCTTGGAGCCCTGCCTTATTGAAATTTCCGCTCACCGGATATTGGAGAACGCCATTTTGTTATTTATTTGGGCCCTTTCTACATTCGAAATTCGTAACTTGGCAGTGCGGGATATAGACAACGTGAACCTTCACCCTTTGTTGTAGGGCGGCACACCCGAGGCCAGTAATTAACTAATTGCAAGCGAAGAAATTAATAAAAAATCAAAATCGCATTATAGGTCAGACCTGCCTCTGCCCCCGTGTGGAACTCCTGGCATCCAGAAAAAAGGCAATCAATTTGATTGTATTTGATGGCTCTACAGCTCCAATGTAGTGGGCCCCCCAACCGCAGAAGCAGGACCGTGGGCCATAAATCTTGGGCGCACTTGGGGCCCTCCTTCGCCTTCGGCTCCGTTTCGGTCCTACTAATCCGTATCCTTCCCCGAATCCTCCCACTGCAATTCGCCTGAGTGTCCTGCTGTGCAGCGAGTGTTTGGCATCCAGCAGCAGGCAGCACAATGTCCAAAATGCACACTGCAAATAATACAAAGGACCAAATTGGGAAAAAATGGGATTTCGTTTGGGCGGAGCCTCGCAATTCGGATGCTCTCACCAGAACCCAATGGGTATAGCAAATTGCCACAGAAGATTTAAAGTAAAACCGAAATTTGATATTGAGTTGTAACGAATATGTGGTATTTAGGGGTAGAGCGTGGCAGAGCGTTATAGACATGTGTCTGGCACATCAACACGTGTTCCGTTCTAAAAGCATACATATGTAGCATAACCAAATAAAGCCGAAATCCCTCTGCTAGTCCACAATAGAATAATGGGAAGTAAGGGAAAGGCAAGCTGAGAGCTGGGAAACAACAAAAATCAGCTTCTGATGCGGTCCTGTTCCCCGGACAACCCTAGCCAACCCATCTAGCCCCACCTGACCCCTTGGAGGACCTGAACCCATACTCTGGCCATATTGCTTCGCTTCGCTTTGGTTCGCTTCGGATGGCCCGGGTGCATTAAAAATAAACGACTGTGGGCAGCGCTCAATTTGGAATGAAATTGGCGCAAATACCAAAAATTTATACAATGGCAGATGCAGCAAAAAGGAAATGCGAGCAAGTTGGGATCCCAGGGCAGGGGAGTTCCATTCCGAACTAAAGAGCACCAGAGCACAAATTGAAAAGCCATACAAATCAAATTGGGTGGGTGTGAGCGGTAAGTTTATTGGACGACCACGACGTCGACGACGCCGTGTGTGTGTGGGTATGCTTTATAATTTATAAGCGGCCATCAGGAGCGCTCATTATGTGGCACAAAATAAGTAAGTGCCACTCGTTTGTATACAAAGTAAACAGCGTGGGAAAATGCATAAAAAGTGACCAGCGATGAGGGTCATAAATGAGCCTTGAAGTGCCCGAGCGGATCGCACACACCCAAGTCCACATCCTTGGCGCCCTGCCTCCCAGGATGCCCCATGCCACCCGACACACCAGTCGGATATGCCCTACAGCTGTCCATCCGAGCGGAGAAAAATTAGAGGTAAACGAACGATAATCTCGGAAAACATGCACAGAATAATTTATTTCGAGCTTAAAGGGAAGTTGGTAGTTGATATCTAAGAATGTGGGACTTTTCACGAAATATAGAATTTAAAATCTTTTTATCTTTAAAAAGTGTACGACATTCATTTGTTTAATTTTTTGCAAATCTATATTTAAGAAATAAATAAATTATTAATTTTTGTAAACTAAAATTTGTTAATAGCAGTGGCGGATCCAGAATTTGGTTGTGTGAAAATGGGTTCATTAGAAATCAACAAGTTTGGAATAAAATACATTTCACAGATACTTTTAAACCCGAGTGGGGGGGGGATCTATCCCCTATATACCTGAATTCGAGCATGGTTAATAGATTCAGAAAAGTATAATTACCAATTAAAAAATTATTTCTCGTTTAATTGTTTTATTAAAAAATGAAAAAATATTAAAAATAAATTATCACGGTAATTCCGGTACACTGATAAAAAAATAGACAGAAAATAATACCACTTCTTTTCAAATTCCGAATTATATTTAACTTAACCCTGTATAACCAATATATATTTTAAATTATTTAGTGGAAAAGTGTGATATACTAAAATGAACCTGTGGTTATCTATTTGATCCTTACACTTTCACTTTTTTCTGTTACTAATATTTTTTGGATACCAAACAAATGAGCTCGCTTTTAACATTTTGGTCGGGTGAAGTAAGACGACAATCGTTCCATTTTTCCATAAGTTGGATGGCACTGTCATGTGGCCTTTAAAGTTGTTGCGTGAAAGCATCGAACTCTTATGGGTCGTTTCTTTTGTCTTCTCATGCCGCCCATTGGTTGGCCCCCGCGATAATGCAATCAATTTGGTTCCAGTTTGCCAGTTTGTTGTACTCAATCCGCCTTTCGAAAATCAAAGGATGCAACGGGGAGTCCGGCCAGTGATTGCAATCTCGTTCGATCTCATTTACCCTGAACCGTCCAAGACATTTGACCCTGTGTCCCGAGCCATTTTGGACCGACAACTGAACTTCCAAGACCAATTTAAAGGACCTTCCGCCCTATCAAAATGAACCTCAGCTATCGGCTCACTGCTGCATAAATTATTACCCCTCCCGTTCCATTAATAGATTTTTCACTTTTTCAATGCAAATAGCGTGGAGGAATCTGCGAGTTCGGCAGCTCATTCGAAATCAGAGAAGGAAATGCAAGGAATTCCGAGCAAAATTTAATTACTCGAGCTGAACTCACTGCAGGACTGCCGAGAGGACTGAAGGCTGCCTCGCATCCAAGAGCTGCAGTGGCACTGGGCTAGTAGCAAAGTCAGTTCGTTTCATTTGTTTATGCATATTTTACGGAATGAGGGGGCTGCACATTAACAGTCAGCAGTCGGGGTGAAAGCGATGGGGTGAAAGGACCAAGAAGCAGAAGGCTCCCCGGGATCCTTCGGCCGGGAAATCGTGGGAGGGGCGGTGGTTTGCCAGCAGAAGTCGCAAGACAGGCTGTTGCCACTGTCGTTGATGCCGCTCCTCTTCTTTTTGCCATTGCTGCCTTTCCTCACTGCGTAAACAGCGAGCTCAGCTCTCTATTCGCCGCCTTAATGACCGTTCGACACCCATCCGTATACGCACCGTGGGGCAAATGGTTCAGGAACTAAGTGAAAAACCAAATAAATATTGCAATTAAAAGTATGCTATAACATTAGAGAATACATTTTTTTGGCAATTATAATTTCCTAAATATTTACATCTTTAGTAACTACAAGATATTAGATACAAATTTTGGGTAAATACAGAGCAAAAGATGTGATTATTAAGATTTTTGTTAAAAATACTAAATATCTAAAAATACTAAAAATAAAAGAACTCTATAATGAAGTACCTCGACTATCAGATACCTGTTACTATGCATGTATTACATAGTGTGTAAAAGATAAAAGGCAGAGTTTCAACCCAATAATACCAATATTTTCCAAGTTATGAGTAATTGAGTTAAAAAGAATTTCCATTGTTAATAGAAGTTGGTCAACAGAGTAAATGGTATTTAATAGTCGAGGCAGTCGAAAATGGCGTTCCTTCTTTATTTTGTAATATCTAATGTTGTTATAAGAAAATAGGTTTTAAATATATTTGTTCTTGTCATTAATACTTTATTCATAATATGTTGTCATTCCTTGTATTCCTTGTTATATTCCCAATTCATTCACAGTCGCGAGATCTAGGACCAATGTACTTCCTCTGCTCTTCGTATCACTCCTCCCCAGCCTTATCTCCTTGACCTTATGCTGCGTTTTTAACGAACTTGGAGGTGGGAGTGGCCGTGGGTGGTGGAATCGTTTGCATATTCATTGGTCAGCAGCCCACGCTCACAGCATCCGGGATTGAAGCTAGTCCGCGGGGGTCAGGAGGCGTGGCAGTGCTCATCCACTTGCTTTGAGCGTAAATATTTTAAGTACTTTAAACAATTCATTAATTTACATTTAGCTTTGGCCATGTTGTAGAAAAGTTATCCATAATTTGGGGAGCAGCTTGAAGAGTCGTTGGAAGTGCCAGATAAACGCTAGCAACGCTTGCTTCTAAATCAAATGGAACTTTATTGCGAACATGCTTGAATTAAAAGGACTGGTTGAATTTTGAACTACATGAATTAAACTAGTTAATGGTTCATTGGGATATGTTTAAATGTAATTTCAAGCCTTTTAAAATAATGTTATATTTACTATTTTTACTTACACTTGAGGCTCTTAATATTATTTAAACAAAAAATGTATACCTAAGTCACGAATATTTTGAGAATTTATTCGATTTAAATCCAATCAAAAGATATTTTTTAATAGCCTAAAATGCACAAATCCTATTAATTTCAGTCCTAAAACTGATTCGAAAATCGTTTATTTTGATGACATTCGTTTGGGAATGTGCGACACTTTTCTCCATTTGAAGGTGTTTCGCAAATCGATTGAAGAGGCTATCACCGCTCCGACTGAAAAGAGAAAATTCTCCATGGAAGATAAACTCTTAAACATCTGCCGGTAATTGCCAGAAGCAACAATACGGCTCTATCCACCCCATCTACCAATTACCATCAGCTATTTGCGCTGTGCAATTTTCCATTCAAACCATCAGTTGTGCTTATGCTGCCCCTTATCCCCTGTCGCTTCTGCTAATTGCAACAACAATCGCAACGGACTAAACCGAATCCGAGATAGAAATGGAAATGGGGAAAAAGCCGGACAGCAACATCTAGGCCACAAGTCGAACATATCGGGGGCGGGCAAAAGGATCTGAGGGGATAACAAGATGGGCGCATTTTACAAATTATAATCGTCATTTGTCATGGAGGCACTGCACTCGGCAAGGACTCGCCACTCGGACTCGGGCCTTCACCCAGTTTTGGACAGAAATCGGGGGTGGCGCAGGGTTCCTTTCTGATTTTTATTGACACATTGAAATGACAGGGGATAGGGCAGGGCAGACGATGAAAAATTGCTCAATAAAGTGAATTAGCAATGCACTTAGGAGACGAAATGGAAACAATTAGTAGGTTCCGCAGCGCGAAAATATTACGATTTTCCATTAAATTCTAAATTATCAATGATAACCAAATGTCATAAAACTTTGATTACTCCCTAGATTAAATAACACTGTTGCATACTTGGAAATAAAATTGTTTGAAACAATGGTTTGTAAAACGTACAACATCAAATAATTTACTATAGCACTAGCAGTAAATTAACGTACTTATTCTCCACATTTCTATAAAAGAACTGGAGGGTTAAAAACTTTACGATTTGTATTTATGAAAATTCTTTTACTTAAATTTAATGAGGATTTTCATATTTTGTTCTCATGACCGTACAAATAAGTTTTTTATTTGCTTTGTTAACCGAAATGCGGATTCTGATGCTCTTTTTAGTACTTAGTAAGCAACGTTACATTATTATTTTTCTCAAATAACTCTGATCTGCGGTCGCTGCTTATCACTATACGTAGAGAAATATTCAAGTACATTGTTCTTGAATTGAGAACATTCGTTCTTAAAAACACATTGGGTTCAATGTTCTTAATATCAGGACAAAATGGTGAGAAGAGAAAAGTTCAATTAGGTTTATTTAACAACTTTTGGATAAATATACACTACTGACTGGACTAATAGTTGTGTTATTGAGATAAACAATGTAAGTACCGAAAATTCAGCTTGATTCAAGCACATTAAAACTATTTTCTACTTTAAAAACATTTTAAACTTAGATGAAAACGTCTGAATTCTCTCTGTGTAGTCATATGACTATTAAGTGTGTCACATTGGATATTTCAGGGGAATATGTCGTTGCCATCCTTTTTCTGTTCAAAGGTGTAACCCACATTGCATTTGATGAAATATAAATTCGTTGCCGATGGTTTTCGATTACGCCCTCCGCCGGCAGCGAACTCCAAAGAGCTCCAGGCCGTGTCGACACTTGCGACTGGTATCCAGCAGAATTTCGCCAAAGGCGTAGCGCATGGTCATGGTCAGGTCCTCGATGTTTCCAATGTCGCAGTTGGCCATCAGCGGCCCGTTGGCCAAGAGTGCCTGGCAGGCCGTTCCGGGCACCAACCGCTCATCGAATCTGGCGAGGGCAATGCAGAATCGCAGCTGCTGGCGATCCATCAGCCAGCGGATCACCAGCTGCCAGTTGGCCCCACTCCAGTCCAAGTCGTCCTCCAAGCCAGGAAAATAAACCTGATTATTGGTTAAGGGTTCGGGATCGGAAAAGGGAGCCGGTTGCAGCTGAGAGTCCTGCAAACACAAGCTGAACAGAAGGATCAGTTTAATACTAAGGCGACTCATTCTTAAAAATATAACGTTGGAGTTCCCTATAAAATTGTATTCGACCAATTCGCGTCTGAGCTCAAGCTTATTTGATTTTAGACTGAAACCCATTTAGACGTTCAAACATTTCTACGTGATATGTGCTTGGTTCTTCAAATGACAGTTTTCAAAGCCAGCACGATTGCAACTTAAGACTCAGAATTTCAGAATTTCAATACTACGCGGGAACTTATCTTATTATTAGCTTTGTCAAGTTATGAGCTAATTTAATTTTAGATTTTCCTACCACTTTCACTATTTGCATTGTTTACTTTGAGATTTTTGCTATTACTTTTTATAGTAAACTTTGAGTCAGCTGGCTACGTGACTTCCGCTTGCATTTGAGTGCAGCACATGGCTGACTTTATTTTTTATTCCATTTTTTTTGTTCAGCATTAGGCATGAAATTACGTCAATGTTTGCCAGCAAATATGTATTGGTTAAGAGTTGACTCATTAAAATCTAGTCAACACGTAAACGTTGAAGTTGAAAACATCAATACATAAATTTGTAACATTTTACCAATTAAATTTCTGTCAGACAAACTAAATAAACGTTGTAATTGATATTTCATTTACACAATGTAATTAAAATAAATAACTAAGTTATGTGCCAAAAGGTCCCTTAATTTGATATTTTACCAACATTTGAAGCAACATTTGAATTGTGAAATTTAAAAAAACGACGTAATTGTTAATAATTGAGCAGCAACAAGCCAGGCAAACAAAAAATATTTTTATACCCGGCTGGAAAAACGCATTTGGGTGACACAGCTGTAAAACATTTGCATAGATATACAAAATCCGCCATAAATCCTGGCCAAAAAAGTCAAACTAATAAAAGTCACGGGGACGTGCAGAGGTGGATTGGTGCTGTTGAAGTTGGGATAGTGGAGCTATGTATATAGGGCTGTGGGCTCCCGATTAATTGAAGCAGGTCAGGGGATATATAGAGGTAATACCCACAGCTGTTGCCGCCTCGCAGCACAAAAAAAAACTTAAAAAAAAGGACCAAACGTGCTGAGCCAAGCGGCAGACAAACATTGAAATTATAATTTTTTAATAACAAAACATACACACACCGACACACAAATATTTCTAGTACGTTTTTGGCCAAAAGGCTGGTGGGCGTGGCCAACGCCCACTTCGGCCACAGCTCGAAAAATGGCGCAAGGGCCATTTGACTATTTTTTGTTGTCTGGGTCCGGAAACAAATTACAGCAAACAATTTAAAAAATGTTTGCAAACAAACAGGAACCAGGAAAAGAAGCAACAAAAAGGGGAATGACGGAAATGTTATCTGGGCAACAAGACAACGGGCACAAAAGCGGATGTACAGTGCAAGGACTGTCGGCCAAATAATTTTGTGGGTGATGGGAAAACGAAATTATTCGCCAAGCGATTTCTTTTTATCACAACTGGGAGGGGCGCCCAGTGTAGCCAGGGTCCACTGTACTGGCGGAAAGGCTTGGCCAAACAACAGTCGGCCAAGATAAAAGCCTTCATTGTTCGCCGGCCGCTTCCCCGGATGCCTTTCTCTGCTCTTAACCTTTTCGTTTCACTTAGTTAAGCAAAAATGAACTTTTTATTAGCAAAATGCATAAATGAATAGAAAATAGTTAAACAAACCCGAATGCAGAGCACGCCCGAACTTCTGCCAGGTGCAGCACCTGTGGTCCCCGAATTTCTGCCACTTCTGGCGTTATTTTTGGTTTTTGCTGAGCTCGGCGGAAAACTCCGGTTCCACTGCCACCAGCACCTTGGCCAATAACTTTTGCGGCCAAATGGTGTGCCTCTGGTTCCCCAACTGGATTTTTCCAGCTCTCCAGGCCATATGTGAAATTATAAAGCGATTACTTTGGTAATAATAGATTGCTTTAATGGGCAAAAGCAAACTAACTTCGTATTGGCCAATCAAAGACTGCAAAACTGAAAGAAACCCAAACCATTTTTAAAAGCTTTGCAATTATTTGGGCATTACAAAGTTTTATAACAAATGCAGTGCCCAGCCCTCCAACACAGGGGGCGTAAACTTTTTGCGACATATCAATTAACAAATAATATACAAGCTGCCAAACAGAAAAGCCCAAAAGGCAAAACTATCTAAAAACTTGCACATGGGAAACTTGTTTCGCCAAAGCAAATCAGAAAGTCATCATCAGTACGAGTGCGGGGGAACCCCCATTTGCATTTCGGGCCGTCGAAGGAGTACGTACTACGTAGACAAACTACCGGAATGAAGAGACTGAAAACTGAGTACTGAGAACTGGGAACTGGGAAGGAGGATAGACCATTTCTGCCTCTGCGCACTTTAAAAGTAATTTATCTTTTTTGCGCCCGTCCACTGGGTATATGCTACATGCAATTTGCATAAAACTTACTTGCCAGGACCCTTTCGGCATTAAATCCACTTTGTCGCCATCTCCTCGTACATCAAACTGAGCTGCTGTTGCTTTTCCCTGCTGTTAATTGCAGCCCTGCTGGCGAATAAGTTTTCAATAAAGCGGCTCGAGAACGGACCCATGCCGGGCTCAACAAACTCTTTTGTTCCATCACTTTCCTAATGACTGGTGTGTGTTTGGCTGTGTTGGCAAAATGTGTCAACGGCAGCTGCAAGTGGCTGAATGCATCAAAGCCAAGTTATCGTGTTCGGTAAATGTGTTAAGCGCCGGCAGGACGACAGGATAGTGGAAAACAATGCCAAAGTTGTTCACGAGCATAAACGGCTTGAAAGATACAGATATTTTATAGATGAGGCATTTGACAACTCTAAGAAATCACTTATCCGCTGTTTTGGTAGTAACAAACGAATGATAATAGAAAAAGTTTGAAATCACAGTAAACAGAAACAAAAACATTTTTAAGATTCAGCAAACAACATAAATAAAATTCTGAAAAAGATTTAATGACATTTGTAAACGTTTGTTTAAGTTCTAGAAAATGAATTAAAGAAAGCTTAAAGAGTCAAATATCTCTCCATAACATTTTAGGACTGCCACATGTTTTACAAGGATTTTTAAATTAATAAACAGTATGCCATTATATGTTTTGAATCCTACTAATTTACTAAGTACATAAATGAATCAAAAATACTAGTTTTTTTCAAAACTACATTCGCTCTGTGATAAAAATGTTATTTTAAAGGAGATGCGCTATAATTATTATTCGCATTTGAGTAATGCATTTTTTTAATTGCAAATTGCAATTGCAATTATTAGCGTTGTTTTGTATTTTTCATTACTCTCAGGATTGTCCTATCAGTGCTTGACACAATAAAAAATATTAAAATGTAAATATTCATGACTAGATTGACAGATAATTAACACAACACTTTATTATTATTTCTCTATTTGTTCCGAAACGAAAACCAGCTTTAATAAAGCAAAGTGCTTGCACAGCAAATGGGAATATTTTTAATATATAAAATGTTAGGCATTTTTACAGCCACTCTTTAACTGGAAGCAAGGAAACACACCTCATGCATAAGTATTTGATTTTATATTTATAACATTTGTTTGAGGTGATGGTGCAAATAATTAAATACAAATAGAACGCGAACAAACACAATTACAAAACACAAATTCCCGCAAAAAGTGATATAATAAAGCGCCTAAAAGTCGGCTGTGGAAATAAGGCAGTCGAGCGAGTGTGCGAATTTCCACGTTAATTATTTAAGACCGGGAAAAGCACCCAGCCCCACCAACCCCTTCCCCAGCTGTCGGCATATTTGTTCGCGTTCGGTGAACGTATTTTCAATTAACAGAAAAACACTCGGATGGCACGGGTCCGCCTCCCAGCCGACGCACAACTTTGATTTGTTTAATTAAATTACACTCAGACAAAGGCTTTCAATCATTCACAGCTCTCCAATCACTCATTGGCTCAATCACGCGCTCAACTTCAACGGAAGTCAATATGCAGCTGCGTGAACGAGTGTGTGCCAGTGTTTGTGATTTAGAAACAACACGACCTACACCCAAACCACTTCACCACCCAGTACAAGTGATGGCCACCAGAAATCAGGGGGTACCTCCTTTTTGTACTTAGCCCCACAAGTGGGCACAAGTACATTCTAACACTTATACAAAAGTATTTTGCGAAAAAAGATCTTCATTTTGAGGAATGAATCTCTAGTACTTCCGGAATAAAAATTCATGGTTGCATACTTGTACATAACCCTCATTTCCTACTTACAAGTGATATTCACATTTAAAATATATTTTGTATAGCATACTTTTTGGAACCCTGGCTAAGTACCCCAAAAAGTCGTTTAAGTCTATTTCATTCTTTCGCTAGCAGTTCCGTTAAGAAAAATGGTACAATTACTTAGAATTTGTGTTTTGCAAGATAAATAGTGGTGTTTAACATTGTGTTTGAAACAATTTCTAAGAAGCCCGGGTTCGGTTGAAATATTGTCAAATACATAATTGTTCCAACTTTTAGGTCCTATTTCACAGAATCCTTGTTTAGGGAATGGATATCTGATCATTCATAGAGGTTTTTGGTGTTACGCAGTATAGTCGGTTGCCCCAGTTTTCTGTTTCAAAAATGGTTTGAAGTAGTCCTTCCCAATTTTTATGTTGCGAAATTTAGTAGAATCTCTGTTATTTTAATGTGGAGGCTACTTTTTGGGTAAATTCCGAATTGTCAAAATGTAATGTACATAAAAACCTAGAGAACTATTTGGGATATTTCAGCATCCTTTAAAATTAAAATTTTTAGTATTCGACATACACGGTTTTAAAGAACGAATGTTCTCAATTCAAGAACAATGTTCTTGGATAGTTTTCTCTGTGTAGTTGATATTGCAGTTGTCTACACTTTTTTAATGAAAATTATATAACTCTAAATTCTGAATTTTAAATGATTGAAAATGGTAGAGCTTACGTTTCATAATCATATAGTTTTTCGATTTTTGCACAGGCGTACCGAAGAAGGTGTACCCATGCCATCACTGCCCCCCGCCCCCACCCACTGTCCCCACTTCTGGGTATTTGTAGTGTGCTCCAGTACAACTTATCCAAATGCAGTGCAAACCGTTCGCTCAAGTTTGTGTGTTCGCTGTTCGCACGGCTCAAGAGAGCTGCCATGGAAGTTGGATTGAATCGTTAATTAATGCATGATAAACTGGAGAGGCAAGGTAAGCACATGACGTGTGTTGTGTTCTGTCCGGGAAATGAAAAGCAGGAAAATAAAACAAGAAAGGAAAAGCCGAACAAAGAGTATGCAAATTTATACACGCCTTCATTTAGCCGCTTTGCTTGCGCTTTTTATTTTGTCCTGGGAAAAACAGCTCTACGCATTTTGTTTACACATCCCAACTTTCAGAAATTGAACCAGCCTTCAATTTAAGAAATTGAAAAACCAAGGTTGAAGTAAATTCGTAAAAATAAATAAATATTAAAAGAAGGTCTTGAAAACCCTCAAAAGATCTGCTGCTAAAGCAATTAAAACAAACAATAAGCCAAATCAAGCAGAATATTATTTTATGAGTACAGCTCTCACAGCCAATTTCCATACTAAATTTAAGTTCGTTCTTTGCAAGCTCATGGCTGTTCGGTTTTAAAGAATGCTTCCTCGAAACAATAAAAAAACGTTTAAAAGAGCCAAGACCAAATGCATCGTGACCTTGTAGAAAATGTGCGAGTAACAAATAGTTTTCCCCAGTCCGCATGCCACTTGCATATGCTGAAAAATTTCGCTAGGGGGAATTATTGGGGAATGGTTTCGTAAACATCCAAACAATTTTTCAAATGTCAAAAAAATGTTGACGTTGGTAAACTACTTTACTTCACATTAAGCACATGAAGTAATGCCATACATGGCAATGTTTCTATATAATTGAAAATATATATGAATATAAAATTTAAAAAATGTAAATAACTCTCAATGTTTCTAAAACTAATAACGACCTTTCTTTATTAAACAAATTAAACTATTCAGCAATTTAGATTCGCTCTTGACGACCATATTTCATCTATTTTTGGTTGAATAGCCCCCATTTTTCAGGAACTAACTAACTGTTGACTAAACAACGCCGAATAAAAAACTGAACAAAACAAAAAACTATTCACAGCTTATCGGCAAACAATAGACCATTGAATAAATATCAAAAGCAAATAGCCATAAATATTTTTCTTTACCCCATTTCTGCCCGGTTTTTTGAGCAATTTTTTTTTATTATATTTTCACTGTTTTTCCACATGGCGGGAAAATATTTTGAGCCATTGGCAGCGGCGAGTGAAGAGCCGAAAAAAGGGAATCATTTATGCCGCTTTAAAAGCCACAATCCGCAGGCCAGAAAGCCAGGGTTCCTGGTTCATGGTCCATGGTGCATGGTCCATGTACCGGGGGATTTGCAGCCGGGGCAAAAATGGCAATACGATACATAACGCAATAATGGTAACGTGTAGGCTTTTACGACACCGACATAGAAAACGCGAAAGGCGCGAAGCTTTACGATGCCCGCATCATTTGATTTTATTGCCAAGTGTTGGGGGGAAAACCAGGAGTCGGAGCAGACAGAACCGTGCCAACCAAAAGGGGGATGGGTTGAAGGGTCGTCCTTGAGCCAGTTGTTTCTGATTAATGCCATCCGACTTGAAGGATGCAGATGCAGCGGAGCACGGCACAAAATGCAAATCACCCGGCGGAATAATCAAATCGAGAACGAAACTGAGCAAAACGGCATCAAAGTTGGCGACGAACGGAAGCTGCTCCACAAAGGCAACAAACAACACACAATTGCACAGTCCGAGGGCAAAGGGCGAACAAGGCGCAAGTGTTCACCTGGGCGGGCTTTCCCACGCCCCCTTTTAGAGACCCCAACCCCAAAAAGCCACCCCCTTCGATGTGCAGGGGGTGGCAAGGCCAGCAAAATCAATTAATTTAAAAAATATCCATGCATTTGTTGACATTTCTGCAGTTAGACTACCTGGTAGCCCGTAGAAATCAACAAATATTTGCATAACCTGCTCGTTCGCCTGTCTTCTGCCTTGTTTTGCTGCTGTGACATTCCGCATTTATTGACATTTTCTATTTACCAGGCCGGGCTCAGACTGTCTCCCCGTTTTGACAGTTTATTTCGTAGGATATTTGTGTCGTTGAACGCCGGATGGGAATTTGCTGAATTGTTGCATGCTTGCTGGCATGCGAGACATTGGCATGTGGCAAAGATTGTTCGAAATATATTGGAATCCCATCTGAAAAGTGCCCTGACTCGAACGGATGTCGGTTTCGGTATAGAGGGGATGAGGATAAGCGCAGTTGATTGAAGCTAACCACGTTGAGTAGAAAAGAGGTGGTGTGTGAATCATATATCCTTACTGCACGGCAAATACTATGCATACACAACTATAAAACTATGAACTATCAATTTCAATTACTTGTTTAGCTTTGGTTTTAAAATAAAAATAATGATTTCTGCGTTTATTTTCGATTTTTATTACGCTAAAAGCGTTTAAAGTTCGTTTGCAATTTAAAATAATATATATGTATATCCAATAATTGTAATATCTCAAAGTTAAGATTTATAATCCCAATATCAAGTCTTTTTTAAAATACTATATTAAGTCTTGAGGAACTAAAGATTATTACCTTTTATTAGATAAACTTTAAAAAATATTTTAATTATGGTATTCTTGTAGCTTCCGAATTAGCAATAAATAGTTAAATAAATCTTAAGGTAAATGTTTAAGCTTCACATCCTATAAGAATTTCAAATAAAATTAGTATTCAGCTGTGATGTTTTGTGACTAGCCAACATCATGAATATTCAATATTTATTATTCAGTTTGCCTTTGTTTTTAGACATCTATGACCCTCTGACTAAAAGCCCAGAATGTGATTCATTTGGAGTTTCGTCACCAACTGCTCATGCTGGACAGGATAGATGAGGATTAATACACCATCAGTCGGTTTATTAATCTTCTCACTTGAAATTATTGAAGACATGGTTTTCTTAGTATATTTTAATGATTTTAATGAATGTGATTCGTTTCGTTAATGTTATCATATAATCCGTACAATAAACATAATACATAATAGTTATCTCTCCTGCACTAAATACAAAGTTATACATGGTGTTGAATATAGAATATTTATATGGTATATATATATTTTCCGACTCTACCTTTTGGCCAAAATAAAATATTATAAAAAATCAAAAACAAAAACGTGAGGGGACACTTTAAATAATTTGGCTTCTCTTATTATCATTAAGGATGGTCGAATTTTTTGGTTCACTGACAATTGCTTTTTGGGGCCCTCACAAAATATACATAGTAGAGATTTGACAACTCGCGTGCATTGGAAAGCTATCCGGGACTAACGTACTTGTTTGCATCCTTTTGACAGACTGGAGACAAAGTTCGTTTGGAAAAACTAAAGCCAACCAAGTGAAGGGCATTATTTTATTCCAGCGGTCTTACCGCTGCTGCTGGTAGATAGGAATGTTGTTCTTGACAGCATCGTTCTGCATGTGATAGCCGGGCGCCCCAACTGGTGGTCCTCCAGCCATGGACATGGCCATATGCTGGTGCAGCTGACTGAACTGATCGTGTGGTGGGTGCTGCTGTGGCGCCTGCTGTTGCTGATGCTGCTGTGCTGACATGTAGCTCTGTGGGTTGACGGCTGGCGATCCGTTCGGTGCATAAAGATTTGGTCCTGGCTGGTAGCCCTGCGGAGGCGGCGGCTGCTGATGTTGCGGCGACATGTAGGCGTGGGGAGCTGGAGGCTGCTGCGGCTGCTGGATTTGTGTGACTGCGGGCGGAACCTGGGCGTACTGCGCCTGGGGGTCGATGTGGTAGCTGTTCTGGGGATGCTGTGGTGGCTGCTGGGGATGCTGTGGCGGCTGCTGAGGGTGTTGGGGTAGCGGCTGCTGTTGTTGAGTGGTCACAGGAGTAGGCTGACTGTAGATGGGCTGCGGCAAAGGGGCAGCACCAGCTGGCTGAGTCAAATGGGCTGGCAGCGCTGAGTGAGTGATTGAAAGTTTATTATTAGTTAATAATTTAATTTTAACCGTAACTTTTTTTAAACACTCTTTAAACTGATTGCTGTTTCCTCAATATACTCACAATTCATCTGTGCAGCATGTCCATTTTGATACGGCAGTGGCACCTGTCCTTGAGGTTGTCCCAGATAGCCACCAGGAGCTCCGGGGGCCTGCGATGGAGCACCATTGGGAGGATTTGGTACGGGGCCATATGGCAGCGAGTGCATGCCCGGATAGTTTTGGGCCGGAGGGAATCCACCCGCTGCGGGGTAGCCCGGAGCGCCGTACAGAGCGGCACCCGGAAAACCAGCAAGTCCAGGCATAAAGCCGCCAGCAGCGGCTGCAAATTGTCCAGCGGCAACCCGATCGTCCCGCATCAGGGTATGGTAAAGATTGATGGCGTCCACAAGATCGCTAGACAGCTGCGTCAGCTGGGCATGTTTACGATCCACCCGCTCCAGCTCAGCGTCGATCAGAGGACCCATCTGATGGACCTCCTGCTCCAGCTGCAGCATCTCGTCGCTGTCCTGGGATGGATCCTCGGGATTCGCTTCGTGGAGCAGATGCAGCAGCCGATCAATCTTTGACTCGTCGATCTCTACGGGCTGAGCTGCTGCGGCAGCAGCTGCTGCTTCAGTCTTTTGCTGCAGGGCCGCAGCGGAGTCCAACTCTCGTTGCCCGGCGGCGGCGGCCGACTTATGCTGCTGATTGATGTCCAGGCGCTCAGGATCGACGGACAGATCGGCAGTGACAAAGTTCGAGGGGAAGAGACCCTCGCCACGCTGGTTATAGCCCTTCCACCAGTTGGGATCGCTGTCATCCAGCACGTGAATAATTTCACCCGCGACGAAGGTCAGTTCGTTCTCCTCCGCCGCCTCAAAGTCGTACAAAGCGCGAACCTTTCTCGGCTCCGGAGCAGGAGTTGCATTCGGTTCGCTGCTAGTAGCGGTGGAGGTGGCTCCGCCAAAAGAGGGATACAACGATGGATAAGCACTAGCGGTGCCGGTACTTGCTCCACTTGCAGTCTTTGGACTACCCTTATTCTCCTTCAACGACAATTCGATGGCCTTGGCTATGTCGTCCTCCTCCTGCTGGCTGCTAACCACGTTGGGATCCTTGGGCAGGGCGGCGGCCTTCTCGGCGACTGTCTTGGTGGTCTTATCGCCCAGATTCTTGAAGTCATAGCCCTCTATGCGCAGCTTGGTGTAAAGGGCGGGTATCAAGTCCAACTCTCGATCGTTCTTGTAGTCGTTATCAGCCCAGTTCTTCAGCACTTGCCGCATTTTCTGCGGGTGACAAGAGATGCTTTAGTTAGGGGATAGCTGTCATGGATTCCCTGGACTTACCAGCGAAACTTTGGCCTGGGCCTTGCCCAGCAGCCGGCGGAATTCGGTCTCGAAATCCCTTGAAGCCACCTCCAAGTGGAAGGGCTTTCCGCAGTTATTGGACAAAGCATCCAGCAGCGTGATCGCCTGCATCACCACGTGGGGATCGGTGTGACCCATGCGGCGCATCACCGCCTTCAAGCAATCCTTGGCCAGGCGAGGATTGGTCGAGACCTTGTCGCAGACATCCAGGATCAGGGACCAGTTGTCGTTGGTATTCGTCTCGCTGGTGGCCTTTTCTAATAAATTGGAAACAAAGAACCAAATTAGCTTATCAGTGGTGGACTAGAAATCCTGATGTGACTCATGGGCAAACAAAGATAAGCCAGTGCGTAAACTGATTGGAATAATAAAAGAAAATCAATATAACTTGGGAACTTGTTAAATTGCATTAGGGGAGGGGTGGCTGTGGGCGGAGGGGTGGTTTGAGTGCTACGTCACTCAAGGTCAGCGACTGCCAGCCGAAAACTCCAATAGGAAGTTCAACGAACGACGCAGAGCTGCGCACAGCATCTCACATGACCTTCTTTGTTGTCTGGTTAATTGGAAAGCGGGTCCACTGGGAAAAGGGGTAATGTGCAGGGGTCTCAGCCCGCAGATAAGAATAGAAAACTATGAAACGCAGTGGTCATTTGTGCAGTCCAGTTGGAACTGCGCCATCTCCAATCAGCCAACCAACCCACCCGGTTATCGATATACTCACCCACGTCGGCGTCGAATGGCGACGACTGCCCAAAGATTCCCATCTTTATGACCAAACGCTCTGCTCGCTCAGCTATCTGCCAACAATCTGCGCTGCCCCGGGGTCAATAAAATCCAAATCAGTGAATCTTTGTCTGGTTTCCCTATTGTTTTTCCCTTGAAATCGATTTTCACGGCGTCACGGCGTTTACAAGACGACTTTCCAGCTGTTTTTCGGTGCGGAAACCTTTGCGATTTTCCTCTGTAGTCTGTGGAGTGCTCAAATCACTTCGATCTCGCCTATATCCGACAAATAACGATTGCAAATTCGCTTAATTTGCGTTTATTGTGTAAAAAAGTGACTAATGGCGAGTGTGACCAGTTGGCCAGTAGACGCAAAACGCAAAGTATCGATACTTACATTAGGGTCATCCGTGTGTTTCAACTAATTATCGGTGACTATACTCAGACCATCGAAGGTGACAGTTACATTTTTATAGGAATATAACTTAATTCGAGAATATTAAAAAAAAAGAAGTTTTAAAATTAATAAAATGCATAGTTTTCTATGATATGGGATATAACGCGTACAAACATATAATAAAACAAATTTCTTTGTCAAACATGATTACAATTCTTCGGAAAATCGTAAATCGTGGATAAGCCACCGAAAAAACCAATTTTAGCAAATTATAAACTAATATTAAGCAATTCACTTCCTAAATTTTAGATACATGGTTACCTAGCAGTTATCGAAGTCACTTAACTATTCTCATCACAAGTCACCGAATTTGACGTTCGTAGTATGCGGCCACACTGTTCTCAGCATTCGAAAAAAACGCGCAAACAGAGGGGACGCCAAACGAAAAACTGATTTAAAAACAACGTTTTAATTGATTTCATCACATTGTAAGTGAAAAGCCGGCGACATGACGCTTTCCCGCACAAAGCACGCCAACCGGAACCACCTGCCGCACCTGCTGACCAAGGTGCCCGAGGAGCACCAGGAGCCGATTAAGAATATGTGCCTCAAGATGATGTCCCACGACGCCTACGGCCAACCGTATGTAAAGCTTATAAAATCCTTGAAAGCATATTAACTTCCGATCCCCTAGGTACGATTGGAGTTCCCGCGACTTTGAAATGGGCGCCCACTTGGGCCGCGGGAAATTCGGTCGCGTTTACCTGGCCAGGGAACGCCACTCGCACTACCTGGTGGCCATGAAGGTCATGTTCAAGGAGGAGCTGCGCAAGGGCTGTGTGCAGCGCCAGGTTCTGCGCGAGATCGAGATCCAGTCGCGACTAAAGCACCCACACATCCTGCGCCTGCTCACCTGGTTCCACGACGAGAGCCGCATCTACCTGGCTCTGGAGATAGCCTCAGAGGGCGAGCTGTTCAAGCATCTGCGCGGAGCTCCCAATCACCGATTCGATGAACCCAGGGCGGCGAAGTACACCTACCAGGTGGCCAATGCCCTCAACTATTGTCATTTAAACAACGTGATCCATCGGGATCTGAAGCCGGAGAACATCCTTCTGACCAGCACCGACGATCTGAAGCTGGCCGACTTTGGTTGGTCGGCGCACACGCCCAACAACAAGCGAAGGACTCTGTGCGGCACATTGGATTATTTGCCTCCGGAGATGGTGGACGGCAACTCCTACGACGACTCGGTTGACCAGTGGTGTCTGGGAATCTTGTGCTACGAGTTCGTCGTTGGCTGCCCGCCCTTCGAGTCGAACAGCACGGAGAGCACATACAGCAAGATCAGGCGCATGGAGATTTCCTATCCGCCGCATTTGTCCAAGGGCTGCAAGGAGCTGATTGGCGGGGTAAGATGATTGCTTTCTCTATGCTATCCTTTTACTTAAACTTGTTTCACTCTTGGTAGCTTCTACGCAAGGAGAGCAAGGGCCGAATCACCTTGGTGGAGGTCATGACGCACTATTGGGTCAAGGAGGGAATGGCCCAAAGGGAGCAACAGCTTCTCAAACGGGAGCGCGGCAAGGAGAATACAGCAAGGAATTGAATGATTTCCACTTAGCATTTTGTAACGACTTTTTTACAATTTTATTATGTTTAATAAACGGTTTAAGGAATGAAATGAAGAGTTGAGTGATATTTTACTGAAATTTTGGTATGCGCAAAAATGATTTAAACAAAATATTGGGTTTTCTTTTCCATACTAATAAAACTAAGAAAAAATCAATTATTTATGGGATCGATTCTATGATGGTCACGGGGTGCCGCTAAACCCGTATAAAAATTATGTAGTATGCTTTGAAAAAACTGTTCCTAAAAACAGCAAATTTACACATAAAAACTATATACAAAGATTCTGTGAAATCCACGGATTTCTTGGTTGGTCTTCAAACCAACCGATCCCAAAACCGTTGAATATACCCAAGAATATAACAGAATATTTTAGATTAGTTTGATAAAAAGACTTTAAAGTTAATTATAATATTTTATTAAAAACATACAATAAATATTGGTTTAAATACATTATATATAATATAATATTTAAATAAATAAATATTTTTACCTTCGACCCCCCCCCCAAATTTATTGTCCTACGCCCATGAGGGATAGGTATTTCCAGTTCCTAGACAGTGCAATATTATCGCGCTTTCTGCGAACGGTCACCCTAAATAAATAAAAGACAATTTCAAGCGTAAAATAAACCCTAAAAAGTCAATGATTCGCTCGATTTGTGAATTGTGCACCCACCAGTGAGTGGGCAAAGTGCGGCTGCCGACGTGACCGCCCCCAGGAGCCCTGAGTACCGCCCAGGAGCAGATCGTGGGTCGCCAGAGGAGCCCAGGAAGTACAGCAACAATTGTTATTTTTCGCCCGTCGATTTTCAGGGGGAGGGGGCTACGGACATCAGCCCCTTCGGTTTCTAATTAAATTAAAAGAAAAGGGGGAGAGGCAATAATACCCAGGTCAGTCCAATAAAAGCCAGGCAGCAGAGTAATGGTCTTCATCCGGGATCCCTGCGGCATCGCCTGCCTGGTGGTCACGTACGGGGCAGTTCTCTACGCGGACTATGTGGTCATCCGCTGGATCATCTTGACTACCATGCCGGGCAGGTGAGTAATACACACAGTACATATATCCGATAAGGAACTCTTTATAAATATAACCTACTTTCGACAGCCTCTGGATGTCCTTCCATGTGGTGCTCTTCAACACCGTCGTCTTCCTGCTGGCCATGTCCCATTCCAAGGCCGTGTTCTCCGATCCGGGCACTGTGCCCCTGCCCGCCAACCGACTGGACTTCTCCGACCTGCACACCACCAACAAGAACAATCCTCCGCCCGGAAATGGTCACAGCAGCGAGTGGACCGTGTGCACCCGCTGCGAAACCTACAGGCCACCTCGTGCCCACCATTGTCGCATCTGCAAGCGGTGCATCCGGCGCATGGATCACCACTGCCCCTGGATCAACAACTGTGTGGGCGAGCGCAACCAGAAGTACTTCCTGCAGTTCCTCATCTACGTGGCCCTGCTATCGCTCTACTCCATCGCCCTAATCGTCGGCTCCTGGGTGTGGCCCTGCGAGGAGTGCAGCCAGAACGTGATCGAAACCCAGTTGCGAATGTAAGTTTGCGGTGCCATGACAATAGAACCTTTTTTGGGGTGCTCTGATCTGAATGCTAAGCGGCATTTCGATTGCGATGCTTGCTAAGCGGACAAATCAATACCTTTTTTAAGTCAACGAAGATCGTGAATAGTTTTATAAATCTTTAAATGTTTTACAAATTTACCTGCATGTGAAAACTGCAGTTGCAGTTTTACATTGCATTTGTTACATTCAGCCTTTTGACCTTATAATTTATAGTATTTTTATACCCGTTACTCGTAGAGTAAAAGGGTATACTAGATTCGTCGGAAAGTATGTAACAGGCAGAAGGAAGCGTTTCCGACCCCACAAAGTATATATATTCTTGATCAGGATCACTAGCCGAGTCGATCTAGCCATGTCCGTCTGTCCGTCTGTCCGTCTGTCCGTCTGTCCGTCTGTCTGTCCGTCCGGATGAACGCTGAGATCTCGGAAACTATGGGAGCTAGGCTATTGAGATTTGGCGTAAAGATTCCTGAGCTTCTTACGCAGCGCAAGTTTGTTTCGGCACAGTGCCACGCCCACTCTAACGCCCACAAACCGCCCAAAACTGTGGCTCCTACAGTTTTGATGCTAGAATAAAAATTTTAACTGAAGTGTATTGTTCTCATCAATACCTATCGATTGACCCAAAAAAAAGTTTGCCACGCCCACTTTAACGCCCACAAACCGCGAAAACCTGTGACGCCCACAATTTTCATGCTAGATAAAAAATTTTAACTGAAATGTATTGGTCTCGTCGATACCTATCGATTGATCCAAAAAAAAATTTGCCACGCCCACTCTAACGCCCATAACGCTTAAATCTGTATACTTTGCTGCTTGCATATCTCCATATAGCTGAGTAACGGGTATCTGATAGTCGAGGTACTCGACTATAGCGTTCTTCCTTGTTTAAATTGTATTCAAAGTTATCTTTTAAAAGCATAGAATTTTTATCGGGTCATATTTAAAACACACCCGAAAAGGTACCTATAAAAATGAAAATTTAGATTATACTATACCTTGATAAGGTGATATGGTGCCAATTTAAGAGCTGTAACTTCATTCTTTTCACTTCACTTCACATTCACTTCAATGCAATTTTGTGGGGCCCTTTAGGAAATTAATTAAAGGTATTTCGGCGAAGCCAACTAAGAAAAAAATAAGCTTAAATATTTGGAAACGTGATTTTGTACACTTTTTCTTTAATATTTAACTTCTGCCTTCCGACTTCCTTTTCAGGATTCACTCGGTTATCCTTATGCTGGTGTCGGCGCTCTTCGGCTTGTTCGTTACGGCCATAATGGTGGACCAGCTGCACGCAATTCTGTACGACGAGACGGCCGTGGAGGCGATACAGCAGAAGGGCACCTACCGGCCCAACCGGCGCAAGTATCAGCTACTGGCCGATGTCTTTGGACGCGGACATCCGGCGCTGTGGCTGCTGCCCTGCACCAGTCTGAATCACGCCTCCCGCTACCACGATACGCCTCTTTTGAGCCACGAGGTCTAGGGCCAGGAAATATTCTTTATATTTTGTCCTTGTGTTTATTGTGCGGCCAAAAGAGCCCGGGAATGTTTTTAGTTTTTAATTATTGTGTGATTTTTTTTAATCAGCCTACCCACCCACAGCCAGTCAAATTGATTCGTATTTCGTATTGTGTATTATATGCAGATTCCAACTTAATTTATGCTTTAGTTTATAATGGTTTGAAATTATAAATATAATGAAAGCAGCGTCGCGGAAAGAAGGTGCATACTCAAAATGAACATGGATATTTTATAAGGAACTTTTTGCAACTGCTTGATTACAAACGCTTGCGTAGATCATTTGTACACCGACATGAATGAACACCAATGAAACCTTCGGCCACCCGGGGTATTTTTTACCAATATCCAACTAAGCAGCACATTCTGATTTGAGAAGTAGAAAAATCTCAATTGTATACATTACTACATAGCTATGTACCGAGCTAGGGTATAAGACCTTAAAAAGCATTTACGATAGATACGAAGATACATAGACGCATATACCAAAAATAAAAAAGAGATAAAAAACTCAAACAATAATGTGCAGCAATAGTTTGTAATAATTGTAATCACTTTTTAGTTGTAGTTTATTGTTCTTTTGACATTTACGACCATCAACCAGCACTAAAAAGATTTTGAATGTAACACCGTCAAGCACAGTAGTGTCCCTTGAACAGTTCCCAATAAAGCTATCCGATATGCATAAGTAATCAATCGAGTTCGCTTCCCAGGCCCTCCACGCTCAGAGTTAGCTGTGTCAGCGCCTGCTTGGCCACCACGCAGAGGACTCCCTCCTGGGAGCTCTTGTCCTCGAACTCCAGGATCTCCACGCACTCCTTTAGAAGGTCAATGGCATCCACCAGGCGGGCACGCAATTCTCCTCCGTTTAGCTTGCCAGCAATGAACCCGCTTTTGGCCAGGAGGACCAGGGGAACGTGCAGCTCGTAGAGATTCATAGCTCGGGTTCGACTTAGACCCGGTTCGAAGGTGTTCAGTACACGCAGAACTTGGCGACAGAGCTCCGCCTTGCGCTCCAGTTGGTGATCGGGCAGCTGGACCATCTCGTAGCCTTGGACCCGCCCGTACATCTCGATGAGCAGCTGCCTTAGCCCTGTTGCTATGAAGTGCAGCGGATGGAGCAGGGATTTGTATTTGCGCAGCAATCGTTCCACCTCCTCAAGTCGCTTTGCTCCCATTTCAAGGGCTTGTACTGAATTCACTTCGGATTGAAGGGATTGGAGCATCGCCATCGCCTCCGAGTTGGCAGTGATGGATCCACAGCTGCCGCAGTTAAAACTGGTGTCCAGTTCTGTAAAGGGTATACTTAATAGGCTAACTAACTTGGAACCTTTGGTGCTTACCCGTCGGCTCTCTGGGCACTTGGTATCCCTCTGCGCACTGACCACACTTTAGGCTGGAAAAGTGCGTTCCCAATTCGGTGGGATCCAGACAGCGATCGCATTTGCAGCTGAAGAACTTGCCCTGCTTCAGGTGCTTCTGTCTCTGGGCAGTGCCATCCAGAGTGTACGTGTAGCTGTGATGCAGTGGCTGACCCTCCTCCAAGTCCACCATGGCACGCAAGCGGATTCTGTAGATCAGAGCTCTTATAAAAATTGTGCATAGAGGATTTGAAAGGTATGGATGCTCATAAGTAGATAATAAAAATTACTCACAAAGTAAATAAGTCCTTTATTTTTTTTTAATGGGAAACCAGCTAGTTATATTTAAAATCAATTTCTCAATTTCAGCATACCAGGAAAAATAAAGAAAAAACTGAATAATTGCGTTTGTCCTTCAAATCAAATAATGCTACAACTTTATAAAATGAATGAAAATTACACAATCAAATTATTGTAACAAAATGTGTATATATAAATCTCTGATTTATAACGAACAGGGATTGAAAACAAAATAAACCGGAAATATAAAAGCTTGCAAATTGTATTCCTAAGATTGACTTAAGTTTGCGACCCTTCCCTTATAAAAAAGAGTACAGTACGAAAATCTTGACATTCTTTAGAAGATACTCCCTGAAAAGACTGAAGTGTTATTCTAGACTTTAGTACTTAGAGCATATACAGAACTACGTAAGTTGCCTTTTTCTTTGGCCTAAAAACTTATTTTACCCACTGCATCTAAAGATACTTCCACACTTACTTGTAGCCCTCGCTGGGATAGATGCTCCTGGATGTGTTCGGCACACAATTGTGGGCCAGAATTCCGGTGTAGGGGAAAAGGCACCTCAGGGGATAGCCCTTCGAGCTTCTCGCCTCAAAGGCGTTCACCTCCAGCACTCCCACCACCTGCATAATCAGCTCCTCACTAAACCGGGAGGCCAGTTTGCAGGGACCCCGCAAATACTGAGCAATATTAACGCGATCCGCGTGCCATACATCTGCATCCTTCTTCCGCTCCTCCTCGTGATGCTCCATTGGTGCCACCTCGCTGTCCCATCGCTCTGGATTCGCCTCCTTCGCCAGCAGAACCCTGAAAGACGGAAGTTCAGAAAGTTATTCAGATGTACTATATTATCATGTCCCAAATCTTGGGGTCACAACAGATTTGCTTAAATATATGCTGCTAGCATTAGTCTCTCACAGATTTTTAATCGAAATACGATGTTAGTCTACACACTTTTTACTTCAGGGATATAATTCAATATTCTTGTAGCTTTATAAAAAGAATCTTAAAACGTTTGAGAGTATCTTGTTCAAAATTAATCTTTCTGTTAAATCAAATTTTCATTTTGTTGAAAGATTACTTAGACACCCCCTATATGCCGAGAAATGCGAATAGTGGTCGTTTCTGTTTGTTTTTTGGCTGGGTCTATTTTTGTTCCTCCCACTGGGCTTCACCTGAGGGGCATAATACAATCCAACTGAGGACAGTGGCTGCTCCCACTGGGAAGGGGGAAGAATCGTGCCCGAGAATCCCTCAGCTCCCGGCACTCCAGCTGGAAATGGGCGTTATCCTCATTTCCTGAGCAATCCTCGCACAACGGCCAGCCGCATTCGGTGCACAGCTCCTCCTCTGGATCTAAATCGGTTTCGTAGCACGCCAGGCACACTACTGGACCATTGCACTTGGGTCCCACGGCGAAGGGCAGCTCTTCGATGAGTATGCCACGGCCAGGAGTCGCTCCCTTGGCCACCAGATAGCGTCCACAGACCGGACTTATCTGAACCGACGTCCGATTCACCGACAACGTTGGCGGCGATGTCATTTCGCTGACTGACACCGGCTGGCCGAACTCAGATCATGGGCAGACCTCACAGATGATGCCTTCCCCCCACTACATAGCAACATTTTTCCCTGCTCCGACATAAAGCATCATATTTGCGGAGCACAGTGGTTCCCAGGTAAGTTGTATAAAAAAAAAATTGCTATTAAAAAATTCCATTGAGATTCAAAAAGCATCTTCCGTCATAATATTTCCAAGATGTAGTTCGAGAAAGGAGTCGTACTTTACAAATCTTGAACAATTTTGCTTATCTTTAATAAAGGTCTACCCAAATGTGAATATCTTATGTTGCTGAGACTTGCTTGTTCTATTTCTATTTACTATGTACAATGTACATACCTATATTTTAAAATGTGCGGCGGATTAGAAGAACACACAAAATATAAACAATATTTCTCAGTGATTACGTTTCTTGATTGGCTATTTAACCCATATGAATATTAAACAATAAAGAAAGCTAAATTCCGCAAGCCGAAGTTGAAATACCCTTGCAGCTTAAACAATATCATGTAACTAACATCATAATATATTACAAAAACCGTATACCGATATACAATAAGCAAATTCTGAAATCTTAAAAATCTAAATAGTAAAGGATAAAATAGAAAACAATCCAAAACAACAAAGCTAGAATTTTTAACATATATGGTAGCTTTGTTATATAGCCTCCGATTAAAAGGCATTTCATTTGAAATTCTGAAATCATAAAAAACAGCTTTACTCGAAAGTATAAGAGAATATAATCAAAATTTTTGAGTCAAAAACAACGAAAATAGAACTTGTTTTCTATTAATTTTTCGATCATTTCTATGGAAGCTATAAGATATAGTAGTCCGATCCGGAACAATCCGACTTACATATATACTACATCCAATAGAAAGCAGTCTTTTGGGAAAGTTTATAATCGATATCTTTAAAACTGAGAAACTAGTTTGCGTAGAAACTGACGCACATGGCTAGTTTGACTCGTCTAGTGATGCTGATCAAGAATTCATATAGGATCGGAGACGTCTTCTTCACAGTGTTGCAAACTTCTTACTGACATTATAACACCCTCTGCCAGGGTATAAAAATAAGAAACTGAGATTCCCATCATTTCAGTATTAATTAGTTATAATCTTAACCTTTTTTGAATAAATATTTCAATATTATTGAATAAATTTTAATTCTGGGGGAAAATGATAATGTAAACATTATAAACAGAGGATACCCTATTCATGTAATTTGCTCCACCGTGCCCTACGCAGTGTTTTTGATCCACCGCCTTCTTTGACGTCGTCGCAATGAGTTTTCGGTATTTGCCGGCTCGCATGCGATCTCCGAGAAATGGGCCGCGACTGCCAAAACTAATGTTCTGACAGGTTCCCCCAGGTGTCCCTGGTCCCTCAGATCCGGCAGAATTGTATATATTCCCCCCGCTGGAGCCCCGTCGAACTAACCTCAATGGTGTTATGCAATCCAACTGCGGGCAGACGCCATCATCGCTCACATTCCCGGCGAAAGTGACACGTGCGGCGGAGAAGACCTGGCACTCTCCGCGGTGATCACTGGCGTCATCGTCGTCGGCGCACGATCCGCACAGTGGCCAATCGCATAGCTCGCAGCGATCCAGCGAATCGCCGTCCTCGCCAAACTGCAGGAACTGGTAGCATCCGAGACAGGCGATCCCACTGTCCCGCTTTGGCCCGCGGGCGAAGGGCAGCTCCTCCAGTACCAGGTCGCCCCGTTCCACGGGGGATGAGGTGGCCAGGCACCGTCCCAGTATGGAGTCCTCCTTCAGGCGGGCCTTCAACATGCTGTTGCCGCACGAGAAATGCACTGGTCCCGATTAGAGCCCATTTGAATCGGATTATGCGGTCGATTGGCTGCCCTGCACGAGTGGTACGTTGGGACTTCTAAAAATAAAGTGCATCACAAACACTCGATTGTTGTCAGTGGATAAGATATTACCTCTAACGGCTTACCTCTTTTAATCATTAATCAAATTTTTTGGACTACAACAAATAGAGGCAAACAAATTTGTCAAAAATTTATTGGGCTCGTGTAAATGTTAAGGTTATATTTGTATCGTGATTATATTTATATCCAAATGATTGTAGTTCTTTCTTAAACAGATTGAGTCATTTATTTGAATTTTTAAATTCCGTTACTAAAAATATGACCGTGCTTTTGCCGGGTCTTTTGGTACAAACATCGATAGTGACAACAACCAATAAGAACTATCGAAAGTTTAATGTTTATAGTCTGTTAAGATAGGGCGACATTTCTGCAACAGTGGCCAAATTGTGCTACAGATCCCTTTTAATACATAAAATGTACGCTTGAGATTCAAATGTAACTAGTTCTTTTAATTACAGTCAAAGGTATATGGTATGGTAGTTAGGCAATGTTTGGTCTGCGAAACATGCAGGTTGCTTTTCCAGGTTGTCATTTCATTTTAGTTTCTTCCTGTCGATCCGAAAATGTTTTTATTAGCTTATTGCAGTCCTTTAATCTTTTTAATTTCCCTGTGTCAGTGATAAATAATAAAAATAAAGATTTTTTGTCGTAGGTGTACCAATTAATCTAATTTAAACAATGAAATTTGTTAATTGTAAATTAGCTCCGAGTTTTTGAAGACTATTTCACATTATTTTTAAGATAGTGAATTTCTGGAACCACTATGTGAAAGATCGGAATAGTTTTTGCTTTAATTAACTTACAAATTATTTTTCAAAAAGTTGTTTAGAATTTCCATTACTTTTGTTTGTTTTCAAACTTATGTCACCTAGTTGGTACTCCTCTTTCCTCATTTCTAAAATTATTAATTGGAGGACATTGACAATGACTAAAACAAATACAAAAAAATTAGTCTTAAGATTTAATCCCGTTATTACTGCAACTTTAAAAAACCAAATGCCAAAAAATTGGTAAAATTTGTATATCTAACTATTTGTAATATTCCCTGACAGCCTAAAAACAAATTGGCCTAATAAATGATCGCCTAACTGCATTATTTTCTCCAGTTCTTGATCTCTGTTAAGACCACTGTTAACTCGTGTTAACTTATGTTATCCTCATAGTATTACCAGGTTATTTAAACCCCTTCATTTTTTAGGAAATTTGTGGTTGGCTTTTGGATTTGCCAGCTGGTAACACTCAAGAAAATTAAAAAATTTTGTGGTCGTTTGTCGTGCGTGGTTGTCTCTGTTCCTCTGCGTTTCGCATTACACTCTAACCAAACTAAAACTCATTAAAAGTAAGTACAGACCCTTCTAGAGCCCTCAATACAGACAGGGAAATCCGAAGAAAGATTTTAAGAAACGTAAAATTAGGCTTTTCGGTGCTAGTGATTTCATAACCTCGAAAAGAAAAATTGCAAGTAGACACGCGCATGAACAAAAAGCAAAAGGGCTGAGCACTTTTTTGGATGATGAAAATCGAATTTGTTATCAGCAAATGGGGAGTGTTTAGGCAAAACAATTAATTGATAAATCGGCAATTGCAGGGGAAACTGCCGGTCAGCTATCACACACACACACTACACCCGCACGCACACCAGTGCAGGCACAGTTCATTGGCAGCAGCTGCCGGCGAATAAAAAAAGAAAAGAAGCAGAAAAAGCGATGGAAAAGTGCCTGGCAAATTTCTGTTACGTAACACTCGCAGCCAATGTGCTAGCGCTCTCGCTTAAATTGTTTTGATCAATTCCGTTCGTTATCGCCATGTTGCCACCCACCTCAGCTCGCTCAATAAACATTTTCAATTTCGCTCTCGACTGTTCTTTATCACTGTTTGTTTGTGGTCATGTGAGGCTTGCACTTTTCGATTGTGGGTGATAGTTTCTGCGTGACGTCACCTGGAAAATCAATACCCCTTGATGTGACACCTTTTCGTGCTGTCCGCTTCGTGCTTTCCATTGCCCATCGATTTCCCTCGTGTTATGCAACTGGCGAAAAGCGGGGCGAACACCCTCCCACTTTATAACCTCCCAGTCAAGGTCATCATCACCGAGATGAGCTGATTCATTTTCGCCGGGGAAGCCATCTCCCAGTATTTGTTCATTATCTAGTGACCAGGTTATATCACCTGACATCCAAAGAACAAGAAAAGTTCCTCCCATTTCTCGTTTGGCCGCTGGCCATAACGACTTTTGTTTGCCGCTATTCATAATTTTCCGCCTTAATTGCTTTGATTTTTCCCCACCACTGCATCTTTTAGACTACACGAAAAGAAAAAATGACCATTCAAATTTATGAATTAAATTGTTATATGAAAGTACATATTTCGAGAATTTCTTAAAAAGTTAAACTGTTATTTTGGAAATATTTATTGGATGTTAAAAGACCAAGATACAAATTTTAAAAAATTGGTTGGGGATGTTTTAGAGACAGGTGCTTTTAATAATTAGTAATAAACAATAATTATTGTTATATTCTTGTGCCCAATATTCGCACCGCGACTGTATATCGCATTCTTGACGTCACGCAAATAGAAACAGCGAAGACGAGACCAAAGCAGAGGCTGCAAAAGTGCAGTTAGCTGCTGTGTCAATGATCGCTTTCCTAGCGGACTGAACTGACCAGCAATTAATGCCAGCAAGTACGGAACGTAAACACACTTAGAAACTACAGCTATGGCCAGAAAAATAGCGAGTCATGGGATAAGGGATTCGTGATTCACAGATATCAAAACTGTCAAGTGTATTATTTTTTTTTTTGATTTTAAAAATTTTATTTTTAGCCTTGAGTTGAAGATAATAATTACCATTTTTGCGTATCTGAGCAATATTAACTTTGAGTGTTGACATCATGTGAATAAAATCATCCGACTCTTAGAAAATCATCAGTTTTTAGTATCATCAGTCGCCAATAAATAGAGTAAACAAGAATTACACAAAAAAAAGAATTCACGCCTTTGATGTCTAGGGTGTAGTGCCAATTAAGATCGAGTCTCTTATATAACTACTAAAAACATATCATAGAATTATGGTCTGACCTAGATATGAAAATATTAAAATGTTTATCTTGTTCCTTTTTATTATTAATGCATCTCTAATATCCCATTAACATAAATAAAGAACTTTAAAGTTCAATCGATTTCTACATAGCATTTTCAACTATTTCACTTCGAGGAAAAAACATCTTTAATTAAGTTATTGTAATACTTGTATTTCCGATCAAGGTGTACGGTTGGCAGTTCTTCTCTGTTTCTATTTATCCCACTTTTCCCTGGCACTTTCTTTTGCCCCAGACGTACATTGACCCTTCTCTCAGTCACTAGCAATTTTCTTTGCTTTCGTTGGTAATGGTGTACCTCTGGCTGCCTTGAACACTAATTTAAATTGATTTGTTTATTTTCGCCGCGAAAATTGACATTTAGCCAAAGTGAAAATGAGGAAATGGCCTGAAAAATTCTTTGCCCATGTTAATGCTGTTTTTTTGGCCATTCTAGTTTTAGTTTTCACTTTTCTTTTGCCACCGGCAGAGCACTTCTGATTTAAATTAGACAAAAAGTAATAATCATCATGTTGCTGATAAGATTAAACCATCCCCCGTCCGTAAAACTTATCTTTCGAAACGCGCAATAATGGACCTGGCGAGTGAAATGATTTCGCTATAAATACCCCCATAGTCACGACTATCGATTATTCACCAACTAATTGGCGACGCGTTTAAATACAATCCATTCCAGATGGCTCCTCCATCTTACAGCGATTTGGGCAAACAGGCTCGCGATGTCTTCAGCAAAGGCTACAACTTTGGCCTGTGGAAGCTGGATCTGAAGACCAAGACCTCGTCGGGCATCGAGTTCAACACAGCCGGACACTCCAACCAGGAGTCTGGCAAGGTCTTCGGCTCCCTGGAGACCAAGTACAAGGTCAAGGACTACGGCCTGACCCTGACTGAGAAGTGGAACACAGACAACACCCTGTTCACTGAGGTCGCTGTCCAGGATCAGCTCCTCGAGGGTCTGAAGCTGTCCCTGGAGGGCAACTTCGCTCCCCAGTCTGGGTAAGATTTAAAACCAAAATACTAACGATATTAAGCCTTATCTTACAAGCATTATGTTTGTGTTTAGCCACTATCTTTAATTTCACGATTTGGCCAACTACTGATACGTTTTACATGTTTGATTTCGTCAGATAACTAATATTATATCATCTTTTCACCTCCAACAGCAACAAGAACGGCAAGTTCAAGGTGGCCTACGGCCATGAGAACGTCAAGGCCGATTCGGACGTGAACATTGATCTGAAGGGTCCCTTGATCAATGCTTCTGCCGTGCTTGGCTACCAGGGATGGTTGGCCGGTTACCAGACCGCATTTGACACACAACAGTCCAAGTTGACCACCAACAACTTTGCCCTTGGCTACACCACCAAGGACTTTGTCTTGCACACAGCTGTGTAAGTATTACTACTTGGCCTTTGGTCTTAAATGAATCCGAATTAATGGTTTCCTTTTTCTGATCAGCAACGACGGCCAGGAGTTCAGCGGCTCGATCTTCCAACGCACTTCGGACAAGCTGGATGTGGGTGTGCAGCTGTCGTGGGCCAGCGGCACCAGCAACACCAAGTTCGCCATCGGCGCCAAATACCAACTGGATGACGATGCTAGCGTGCGCGCTAAGGTCAACAACGCCAGCCAGGTGGGTCTGGGATACCAGCAGAAGCTGCGCGACGGTGTCACCCTGACCCTGTCCACGCTGGTCGATGGCAAGAACTTCAATGCCGGTGGCCACAAGATCGGTGTTGGTCTGGAGCTGGAGGCCTAAGTCGATGGTTTCCCGCCAGTCGAGGAATCCTTGAACGTTGTCTAACATCCCCACACGCCCAACAACAAGAGCAACAGCAGCCAGACAAGTGCAGTAACAACAAGAACAAACAAAATAAAAGAAAAGATATTCTTCAAAAAATAACAACACACAGTCAAATATAAAGAGAATCTGCACATCCTAACGATTAGATTGGATCAGTTGTCACCCGGCCAGCCGGCCATCACCACATCCGCCCACTCCCTGCCCCAGCCACCCGAATCTGCAGAAGAGACACTGCCAACAAACGATGCAAGGGGTGGGTGGTTCAATCGCTTGGTTGGTCAGTCCGTCGTCGTTGGATGTAGCTTTGATTAGTGCATTGAAAATTAGCAAATTTGTTGTTGGCAAAAGTACAGTAAAAATACATTTACCTATTAAAAAAAAATATTGAAAAGGAATATTATGGCTCAAAAGGCGTTGCATTTTTTCAGTTGTCAGAACCTTAGGGGTTGCCCCATAGCAACTGGCGGCGGAACTAGGACACACACAACCCAAACCACATTATCATTAACAACCTTTTACTTTTCGTTGTGCATTTACAAGAGAAATAAATCGAGAAGAAACGAAAGTCATCATTGCAGCGTTCATGGAGCATTTCAAAAGAATTGGGAACAGCGTTTTTACAAGATTTAAACAATGTGATATTTTTAAAAAAAAATCGTTACAACTCTAGGTTTTTATTAAAATGAAGCTTGTGGTTAAGGTACATTTTAGGATAAGCACAGGAAACCATGCATTATAGTTCAAAGATGTCCAGCCTGTATAAAACTAGATACTGATCAGGCAGCATTAGATAAAAATTTTCGGCTAACCGAGGCTGTTAAAGCGTAGAGGACAAAAATTTCGAAATCAGTCGGGCCTTATTTACCATACCACCTTTTTATTCCGCCCACAATGGCTCCAACGCCGACGTATCCCGATCTGGGTAAGCTGGCTCGCGATCTTTTCAAGCGCGGCTACCATCCGGGAATCTGGCAAATCGACTGCAAGACTCTGACCAATTCGGGGATCGAGTTCTTTACCACGGGCTTCGCCAGCCAGGACAACAGCAAGGTGTCCGGCTCTCTGCAGAGCAAGTATAAAATCGAGGACCAGGGCCTGACCCTCACGGAGCGATGGAACACGGAGAACTGGCTCTTTGGCGAGATAATGCAGCGAGACAAGTTGGCACAGGGTCTGATGCTAGCCCTTGAGGCCAAGTTTCAACCAGCATCAAAGTGCGTACGGGGTTATATCCAACTTTATATAATTTTTATAGGGTTTAAAAACACTTTTATCGAGTCGGATATATTCGGTGAATACAACAATTAGACCTATTCTTATCACAGTTTTTAAGCTACAGTACTTTACCTTTACAATGATGGTAAGACCTACCATCTAATGATCCTTAAAATATAAATTATTGATATTACTACCGGTTACAGCGAAGCGGATGGAAAGTTCAAGATGGGCTTTGCCCAGGAGAATTTCAACTTCCTGGCCGACATTGGGCTAAACTCGGAGCCGATTTTGAACTGCTCGCTGGTTTTGGGCCACAAGGAGTTCCTGGGCGGAGTGGGAACCGAGTTCGATATTGGCAACACCGAATTTAAAAGCTGGAAAGTGGCCTTGGGTTGGTCCAACGAAACAGCAACCCTCCATGGC
The DNA here is from genome assembly GCF_043229965.1 of Drosophila suzukii. Classification (NCBI taxonomy): domain Eukaryota; kingdom Metazoa; phylum Arthropoda; class Insecta; order Diptera; family Drosophilidae; genus Drosophila; species Drosophila suzukii. Next base: position 20,982,518 of record NC_092080.1, on the reverse strand, counting down.
GAGCTGTAAGTGCGAAAAAGGACTGAAATTTTGAGAGGTTTCTACTCAAACCTTTCTACACATTTTGCAGGAAGAACGGAGACACCTGGCTGGCTTCACTCTTTTACAAGGCGAACGAGAAGATCGATGCCGGGGTCGAGGTCACCAAAGGCGCCGGCGGCGGTGGTGGAGGAGCCGAAAACGCTGAGGGCGGAGATCAGGACGGAGGCGGAGATGTGATCGTCAACCTGGGCATGATTTATCACCTGGAAGAAGAAGCCCTCATCCGTGCCAAGATCAACAACGTGGTGGAGCTGGGCCTGGGATATGAGCAGAAGCTGCGCGAGGGCATCACCGCCTCCATTTCCGCGGTGCTGGATTGCAACAACTTCAAGGATGGAAACCACAGATTGGGAGTGGGCGTGGCCCTCCAGTGCTAATTGATTTCTGACGGCAGTCACTCAACGATTTAAATTTCCAAATTGGTTTATCTTTATTCAAATGACAAATATATCTCCTTTTCAAAAATAAAGTTTACTTAAAGAAATACATCGAGAGGTTATTTATTAAAAATATTAGGATCCGAAGATTTTTAAAGAGTCTTAACAAGCAAGTAAAGGGATAGGTGTTAGAATGAGTTTCTAATTATTATACTACTTCCAAATTATTAAAATAATTATACACCAACGACTTAAAAATAAGTATAGGAAAATGTAATTATTATTCTATATAAATTGATCACACCAGCTTTGATCCTACTATCAGCTTTTCTTTGGCCCCCAAATTCCAAGTGAATCCTAAACTAACCAGTTCGATAATATTATATTGCACCATGCCCATGAGATACAGGATACGAAACTTGTTCAGGAAGAACAAACGAAAACGTCTGGCATCCGAAAATGAGCCGGATACCACTGACAATAGTGGTGGTGATGCACAGAACACCAGCAGCGAGGAAGAAGCTAAGAAGGAGAATCGAGTGGAGATCCTGCCGCCTCCGCCGGCAGAGGGCGAGATGCCCAGTTACTTCCATGTGGGCCTCCTGGCTAAGATGTGCCTTATCCACGGATACTCCAATGGCCTCTGGAAGCTGCAGAGCACCTCGAAGACGGAGAAGGACTTCTTCCTGAGCAGCTTCGGCGAGGGCTATCCGACATGGAACTCTGTCTACGGCGGATTGGAGGCCTACAAGGAAGAGGGTAACTTTCACGCATCCCTTGCCTGGCTGTCCGATGGATACTTGCTGTCCGACCTTGGTACACGTGGAGAAGCTCTCGGCGGAACGTGGTCCTCTGTTTTTAAGTCTATGCTCAGCTCGAGTGACGGGTGAGTCGGATATGAATCACAGGATATGTTAGAATTAATGGATTCCTTCTGGGTTCAGAAATATAGGTATATGGGTTTAGGTTTGAAAAAGAAGCTTCGGTTTTCCAATTTCATGGTAAAAGTAACCTTTAAATTTAGAAATCATGAGGATTCTTTTACTTTTATTATCTCAAAAAATATACAATATTGGGATATTTCTAGTATAAACACATTTATATATTTACAGATGTGAGTACCAATGCAAGATGAAGTGTGGCTTTGAACGCAAGCCCGGGAAAATAGAGCTTTATGTTCCTATTTACAAGGATCCCCTCTTTATGGGCTACTTTCTGTGCGAACCTGCTACAAATTATTTAATGGGTTACCGCACAGTACTTAATGTGGAGGATAAAAAATTCGACATGCATGCCTTTTGCGTGGGCTATAGCAATAATTCCACAGAAGTGGGAATGAAACTGTAGGTAACTACCGACTTCATTGTATTTCATGACTAATGTACATCCCTATATTATAGAGAGAACTTCGAGAACATTCGAGGATCGATTTTCCAGCGCATTGGAGAAAAGTGGGCCTTGGCCTTGAAGGCGAACCTTTATGGAAACGTGAATGCCAAAAGTGTTCACGTTGGGGGCCAGTACGAGTTGGAACCTGGCACTTTGCTAAAGGCAAAAGTGCGAGGGGATACTCGCATTGGGTTTATTTTTCAACGGAGATTTCGTGAGGACATTGAAGCTTTGTTTCACGTTTGTTTCGAAGGAAAAGATCCCATCAATGGAAAGCATAAATTTGGCGCCTCCTGGTACTTTAATATGTAGGCGGTAAACTATCGTGTGTTTGTGGTTTTTTAAAAGGAAAATAAAAACTGCAACAAAATCCGAAATAAAAATTATCTTAATTTTGATTAATACTGATTTCAAATTAATGATTTATAACTGTTTGATTTATAATCACGGTGCCAATCCAAATTCATTGACTGAAGCCACTTTTTACTACACTAGTAGTGGTTGTTTAAAGTGTCAGATCTTATTTCTTTTTACGTCAAAATTTTAAATTTTTTCCCAATTATTTGCGATTTTTAAAGTTTTTTTCAATGCCAAAAGCGAAGGAACGGCTTCGCAACTTGTTCCGCAGGAACAAAAGGCGTAATCGTCCTACAACATATCCTAAAGATGAGGAAAAAAAAGAAGACGAGCCAGCTAATCAGGAGGAGCCTGAAGAGCCCAGTAAGAAGGATGAAATGGAGATAATGCCCAATCCTCCAGAAGAGGGAGAAATGCCCTCGTACTTCCACGTGGGCGCCTTGGCAAAGGACCTTCTTATCACCGGTTTCAAAATAGGCGCCTGGAAAGTGGAGTGCAACACGAGGACGGACAAGGACTACTACCTGAGCACCTTCGGCGAGGGATATCCCACCATGGATTCCGTCTTTGGGGGAATGGAGGTGTTTAAGGAAATTGATAACTATAATATGTCCCTTGGCTGGTTCACCAACAATGAAATTTTGTCGGAGATAGGAGTGCATGGGATGAATTTTGAAAGTCGGTGGTACGCCCTCTTGAAGTCGACAATTGGCACAAAAGACGGGTGAGTTTTTTCGAGGGGCTTAAGTGTAACTTTTTCGACTTCACTATTTATAAAAATGATCTTAAAAGTCTAAAAAGTGTCTTAACTCCTTAAGGATCACCTGATTTAAGAAGTTTATAAAGCCTTTGTTCACTTTTTTAAAGTTGTTTGTAACCAAAAAAGTATATGAAATGTAATGTCCATGATACTACCTAAAATAAGACCCTTGGCACTATACTTAAATAATTTTACTGATTTACTTCATAGAGTGACTTTTAAAACCAAGCTGAAATGTGGCTTTGAGCGAAATCCTGTGAAAGTGGAACTGGTGGTACCCCTTTACAAAGAACCCCTTTTCTTGGGCTATGTCGTGGTTACTCCAGTCGAAAATTGGCTGCTGGGATATAGGGCAGCTTACAACCTGGACGATAAAGGTTTCGATAAGCACGCTTTTTGTTTGGGCTATAACAATGGAAGAACCGAAGTGGGCCTGAAACTGTAGGTTCTCCTTGGTGAAATTCAGGAAATAAATATTCTTTTAAAATTCCACTTGCAGCGAGAATTTTGAGGACCTGCGAGGCTCGATCTTTCAACGGATTGGCGAAAACTGGGCCTTTGCTTTAAAGTCGAACCTTTACAGTTCTGAAAATGTCAAACAGTTTGCGTTTGGCATTGAGTACGACTTCCAGAATGGAACGTTGGTGAAGGCCAAGGTGCGCGAGGACTCAAGAACAGGGTTTGTCTATCAAACCAAAATCGGCGAAAACGTTGATGTCATGTATCACCTGGCTTTTGATGGCGTCGACCCTGTTGGTGGAGCTCATAGGATAGGTGTTTCATGGGACTTTCACTGTTAGAAGAACTATTTAAAAGGCTTATATTGAAACATGACTTTGTTAGTTCGCCCAACTATATGTGATTAAAAAAAATTAGAATAAGTATTTTATTTTGATGTAATGTTTTTATTGGAAACCTGTGGTTCCTGTCCTCTTTAAGAATATGTTGCCTACCTCCAATGCGTGTATGTTAAGTCTTAACTAGAAAACTGGCTCTAATATTTGAAATTTAAATATTCCTTATATGTTAAGACTAGAGGATAGCTTTAGATAAAATAATAAATGTCATTTCTTATTTGGAGTTTAACTTCAAGAATATATAATATCAAGGACCCAAAGTATCTTTATTTTTCTTTTTTCCAATTTAAAACACTTGATCATGGTAGTAAATATAAAAAATAGCATTTTAAAATTTTTGGCTGTCAGTACTGTTTTACAAAACTAAAATTAGCAAAGGAAACTTGAGTACCAGATGACAGGGTCGTCAACTATTAGTTTTATTATATTTCCTTTTGAATTCAATAAAGAAATTAAAAAAAGTAAAACCTTTTTTATATTTGGAAAATATTGGGCTTTAATCCTAGAGATCGTTCTTAATTCCTGCCAAATAATAGAAGTATATTAAAATTAAAAGATTCAGCGGTTAGGGGAATGCCCCCAATATCTACTGCAGTGTGGCCGCTCCTACAGCGGATTTGTGACGCAGCAAGCGATGGTCACACCGAATTCTCTTGTCATCGATTTTTCTGTCTCTCTTTTTCATACGAAAAAAAAAGTTCATCTGTCCAGACGTGTTTAAATATCGTGTTGAAATCAGGCAAAAAGTAGAGTTTTCCGAGTGTTCTCGTGCATTTGCATATAGTTATTTGCATTGCGCGACCGTTTTACTTAGTTATTGCAGCGCAAACGGCGTTTAAAACGCGAAAATTGAAGCCAAAAGTGCCAGTTCTCGGAGGCCAAAGTAGGTAAGAAATAAAAATGGCGTCACATACCATCGCGCACACACCCATACTAACGACCACATTTTCCACATTTTTGTACCCTTTGTCCCGAAATCAGGGGCTGAAATAGCAAAATCCAAAGGTAAGTTCAGGTAAAAAAAACAAAGGCCACCTTTAGCAAAAGAGCGTGAGAGGGAGTACCATGTCGGAGGCCATGAGTGCCCCACCGCCCCTAATTCCGCAGCTGCAGGAGATGCAGCAGCAGCAACAACAGCAGCAGCAGCAGGGCGGCAATCCCGGTAATCTCGCCCAGCAGTGGAGCAACTACGCCTGGTATGCCAACCAAAATGCCGCCTACCAGCAGCAATATCAGCAGTACTACCAGTACTACATGCGCTACCAGCAGCAGCAGCAACAGCAGGTAACCTCGACGGTCAGTGCTTCGAATGCGCCGCCTGGCTTCAGCAATGCGCTGGCGGTACCGCCGCCACTTCCCTCGGGTCCGCCACCCCCTCCACCGCCCAAAATCGGTCAAACAGCGGCCCAAAACAAGCAACAGCAACAACAACAGCAGCAACAGCAAAAGAATTTCGGGGGAATACGTTTCAATTTAAATTTAAACCAAAAGCGGTTGGCTGGTGCACCCAATCCCCTGCAACAACAACAACAACAGCAGCAGCAGCAACAACTTCAACAGCAGCAACAGGTCATGCAAATGTACAATAACAATAACAATAACAACAACAGCAGCAGCAATAGCAACAAGAAGAAGCGCAAGCGTAACAACAAAAACAAGAGTTTTGAGCAATCGGCTTATAGCAATCCGTTTAACAATCAAGCTCAAGCAACGCCCATAGCACCACCCCCACCCATTATTAGCGCCAGCGATGTGGGCGTGCCTATCACCCCGGATCTAAGTAAACCACCGCCACCATTGCCACTGGCCATAGTGGCCCCCATAGAGAATCCCCAACAGCAACATCAGCAGCAGCAACTTCAGCAACAACAACAGCAGCAGCAGCAACAGACTGCATCTCCCGCTCCACCGCAAGCATCCCCATTTAAGCGGCCCAACAGCTTTCAAATGGCCTCCAACGATTCCTGGCCGGATGCCCTCAATCAATATGTGGCCCGTTGCTACTCAAAGTGTAACACAGACCTCGACAAGGATCAGATTGACATTTGCCTAAAGGGCAAGATTATAGCGGCGGCCAATCGCAATGAGCTGTGGACGCGGGACTGGGACAACGAACCCATGCCCACGGTGCACAGCGAGCGGGACGGCATCGACGTGGTGCTAAGCAATGTGACGCCCCCGCAGCCGCAGCGAAGCAACTACTTCCAGAAGAAGCTGGAGCAAGAAAGGGAGCGGGAGAGAGAACGCGAGCCGGAGAAGGCCCCGAACAAGGGCTCCTCGGGTATAGTGAATCAGTTTAAGCAGAAGGTCAATCAGTTTAACAAGTCGTCGTCCGGCTACGGTTCCCATCGTCACTCTTCGTCATCGAGATACTCCAGGAGTCGTTCGCGGTAAGTTTTGGCGTCTCCCTTTGTCAAATGAACTTGAAACCTAAACCAGTTTATTTACCCCTTTCAGATCGCCGTCATCTTCAAACTCGTTGAAGTACTCGAGCAAGAAACGGTACTCGCGATCGCGCTCTCGTTCGCGTTCCCGCTCGCGATCTCCCCGCTCCCGATCGTGCTCCCGCAGTAGCGATGCCAGCAGTCCCCCGGCGCGAAAGGTTATCCGCAAATCGGGCTCCAACGAATCCCTGAATTTTATACCACTCACCGCGAACTTATCTCGGAAGCAGCAGAAAATGCTGATGAAGAAGGGCAAGCGGGCAGCGGCAGCTGCAGCAGCAGCCGCTGGCTCCGGTCAGGCGAAAAAGAAGCCGCCTCACTTCTACTCCAACCAGTCGTCCATCGGCGGAGCTGTTGATGATGACACAGCGCGCTTGCAACAGCGTGCGGCACGATTTTCGCAGCAGGGCTCCAGCTCGGCCAAGAAATCTGTCGTCGCCATTGCAAGCTCACCGTTTGGTCTCACCACGGCCAAGAACAAGAAAAAAATGATGCAGCAGCAGCAGCAGCACCATCGTTCTGCCTTCTACGAGGACACAGAGGCGGCTGGCGGCTTAGATCTTCTCGATTTGCATATTGTAGGCACTTGTAGGGACCTAGAGAAATCGTTTTTGCGTCTCACCAAGGCGCCGTCGCCGTCGGAGGTGCGACCTGTCGAGGTGCTCACCCACTCTCTGGTTAATGTAAAGGAAAAATGGCGTGCCAATCAGGATTACCACTATGCGTGTGATCAGCTGAAGTCCATTAGGCAGGATCTGACTGTAAGTGACGATTTCTAAAGATTAAAAAAAAACCTGATAACCATTATAATTTCTATAGGTCCAGGGTATTCGCGATCAGTTTACGGTTGAGGTGTATGAGACGCACGCTCGTATTGCCATGGAGAAGGGAGACCACGAGGAGTTCAACCAATGCCAGACGCAACTGAAGATGCTGTACATGGAGATTGAGGGAAAGAGCGTCAATGCTTTGGAATTCACAGCTTATCGCATACTCTACTACATTTTCACTAAGAATACCTTGGGTAGGTTTATTGATTCTTAAGTACTTTCGGTTTAAATTAACACTGATTTTGTCTTGTAGACATTACCACTGTCCTACGTTCCATTACGGCTGATCAACGCGAGAATCCTGTCATTGCACACGCCCTACAGTTCCGATCTGCGTGGTCGCTGGGGAACTACTGCAAATTGTTTTCTCTGTACAAGACGGCGCCTCTTATGTCCGGCCACATGATTGAGTGGTTTCTGGAGAGGGAGCGCAAGGCTGCTTTGCGAGTCATTATTAAATCGTAAGTTGAGAATTTATAATTCTTGTTGATAATTGTTACTTATAAATACCATATTTTTCAGTTATCGTCCCAACATTAGTGTTGAGTATATAACCAATATTCTGGCCTTTGAGAGCTCCGAAAAATGCAAAGAATGGCTCGACACCTTCAGTTTGCCCTATGCAGCCAATGGTGCGCAAGTCGATTGTAAAAACGCAGCTGCCATTGCCATTTGAGGCGACTTTCACACATGGCAGATTACCTGCTGAGAAGCACTATTCGATTTTGTACCTGATTTCCGATTTTTTCGGATTTTAGTGTCCTTTGTCGCACCTCGGATGCAATTTCCCTGGCCCCACTTAACATACTTTGTATATATTTTTGTAGATCGCGATTCCTTTTCGTTACACAGTTAGGATTTGCTTTACTCCCCTTCTTAAGCTTCAAATTATCTTCGAATAGGCGAGCCTTAGAATTCTTCGTTTTTTTAGGACCTTAAAAGTATAGACTTCGTAGGGGATAATATTTTACAAGGAAAACAGTTTATCGAAGGAATAGATACAACAAACATCACGGGAAACATAAATCTACTCTACATTAATTCTGTACTGCAATTCAAACTACAACTAAACGTTGAGGAAGGAAAGTCTGCTTGCACCTAGCTCTGGTTTCGCCAAAATACTGGATGAATCAATAAGGATTTTAGAAGGTCCGAACTGTCGACGGCGAAGCCATACCCCGGATTGTAGATTTCACTACTAGCAACTGGAGTTACCAAATTCCTAGAAGAATCAACTTGATATCTGCGGTTACGTTATGGATTCAGCTTCGGATACTGTATTTTACAACGGGAGCAGAAAACATCTATATACTTCGCTTGGCGGAACAGGAATACTTTCATGTTTTTTGAAACCTAATTCGTCACAATTTTTGGAACATTTTCGTCTGGTCAGCGTGGGTCTACGTTCCTTTTATTTAAATACGCGGCAAAATGTATATATTTTTTCAAACAACAAAATCCTACAAGATCCCCAACTCAAAACTCGTCAGAACTCTACAAAATTAATCTGAAACCAAAAGTGCGTGACCTCCCAATGAAACTAAAGAACTTGAGAGCTGAAGTGAATCAATTCCAAATGAGGTCACACACCTCTTGAATAACAACTCTACTAAAAGTGAACTCTCGCAAAACTAACATGAAATAATACACATGCAGACAAACAAAATCAGATGCGATCATCGAACTCCGAGAGTCCAAAAGCTTGGTGCTGAGAATTCATCTTTGTTTCGTTGTGATTATTTTACTCATTTTATCGTCATTTGATCACTTCATTTTTAAACTAGTTTTAAGGTTTAGGCTTAATGATTGTTGTCTTATTTAAATTATTGCAAAGGATTATACTAATGTTCTGTCTCTCTATTGTATACCTGTATATATACAACCATCCAATCCACCACCAAGAACTACAACAAGAACGAGCCTGCATGTATATTCTTCGGAAGTTCAAAGTCAACGTTTCGGAAAATGGCAAAGTCAACCTGGTCTTCCCCGTCGCCACAAATCATCGGTGAAATGGCAGTCGAAAAATCATCAAATATTAGCGACATTTGTAAGCTCTTCCAATTTTTATTCGTGTTACAAAAAAAAATTGTATACAAATTTCGAGTCTATGGGGTAGAACATAAGCAATTGGTCATAATCCTATATTCAGTGGATACTTTTTATAGGGGGAGTTAGAAAAGAAGCCTAACCCTTCTTTATTATACAGTAACTATACAATAGTCTAGGATTAAAGGTATAGGCTAAGTTTACCTGTTATATTTATTTTTAATTTTCTTGAATGTTGGAAAATGATGAAAAAATTCAAGATTTCAAATGCTTCTTCAAATATTTATGCAAGACATGGGATCCCGTTTGCATGAAAAGTGAGAGTTATAATTTCGCTTTAACAATAAACATAACAAAACGCAGCAACTGGTGTTTTTCTCTTGGTGAATTTTCCCTTTCAGTTTAAGGTCGTCGTAACAACAATCCTCAACAACCTATTTGCATTCAAAATCGGGAGCTTTAGCCAGGACACACGCCGTCCTGAGCTTGTTGCAGCGTGGGAGGCGAGCTTTCAACAACACCCAAAGGATGCTGGCGGAGGTTCAGCCGCTATTTAAGGATGCTGCGTTGCGGCCTTAGCTTCAGTCAACGCGCGGCGTTCGAGTTCTTTGGATCGCGCTTAAAACTTAAATTGAAAGGACCAAACTGAGATAATCTAATCTGAAAGAATCTAGAAAATCAAAAGAGTCCTAAAACCCTTTTGTGAGTGAAGTGGTTTAACGCAAAGTAGATGAAAATATTTCTTTATTGTTAATTTTATTAAGGTGTGTGAAAAATTACGCTTTATAGTTACAACGTGTTAGTCTATTCCATAAAAAAAGCAGTTTTTCAGAGGTAAAAGATAAATAAAAACTGAATATTTAAGAGATAATCCTAAAAATGTTCATAACATCCTTAAATTCATGTAATATATTGTGTAGTCAAAAAAATGTACCTCAATTTAAAACTTTAAGGTTCAGAATTTTAATTATTAAAAACATTTTTTTAATAAAAGGAAACTTAGTTTTGTAGTGATGGTCAAGGATCCCATTTCATTCTCCGCAATTACTTTTAAATAAACAAAAGGAAACAAATTTCTCGTTTTGGATAATAGTTTGTCCGTTTAAAAATTAATTTTATTAATAAATTTCATTAAAGTCTTACAAACTTAGCACCAACATTTTGGCAACATCTGCAAATAACACGAATATTAAAATGGCAACTTTTATATACAAATTTTTTATATGTGGTGGTTATTAATGAAAAAATTTTTACATACGGCGTTGGAATAAAGCGTATAACATATTTACTATTATCATCAAATTTCCTAAACAAACTTATGTTAACCATTTGTTCTTTAGTGTGAGTGAGTTAGGGAACTTTACCTTAACTCGATTTTATTTGATTATTAAACATAATATATCAACTACTTAAAGAAAATTAGCACACAGTTTTAACGTCGCACAAATTTAAAATTGTCTTATAATATATGTAAAGGAAGTTAGAAAGTTTGAAGAAATCATCTTCTGGGTTTTTTATTAAAACAACTTAAATATATAATTTATTCTGTTTCCCAAAATAATAAATCCTTAGGACTTATCCAATCACAGACTTTAATTAGTAGGAGAGAATACGGTTAATGACTAACGATTTGTTTTTTCATGACAGTTTTTTTAAATTCCATTTTTCAAAGATTTATAAGCAGGAACTTGCTGATATCTATTAAAGTACGATAGTGAATTTCAAATGGAGTAAAAAACTACAGCCTTTAACGCAAACATTTGTTGTTTCATTTTCAAAAGTTGCTTGTTGCGTATGATGACAATCTGATGAATTTAATTTGAATACCACGGAGATGTGATAATTATTTATTTCTCAAGAATAAATCGCAAATGACAATAAAAGGATATCAAAATAATGTTTTTTTTAGTTGGTTTTACTGTTTTTTTATTGTTATTTAACTGAGAAAGAAACTCTTCACAAAAGATGTGAAAGCAACTAAAATTCTTGAAAAAGAATTTAAAAACTTGTTAACGTGCAAGTTACTTTTAAAAATATGATATTGCCATTTTCATACGCCGCGAAAAAAAATAAAGTATTAAAAACTGTTGGTAATGATCTTAATAATACGTCTACATAGTTAACAGACATGGCTTTTCAAAAATCGTTGCTGGCAGTGCTTTAACACTTATTAATAGAAACAGTTTGGAAATTTTTGGCACAACTTTTTAGTCAATATCATCCCAAGTGCAAGTTAAGGAACATCAAATATTTCTTTTTAATGTGACGTCACTTTAAAGATTTGAAGCGTTTGTTACATTACCTCACACTCTTCTAGACAAATCGGCTAATTTTCATAATCGTGAGACAATAAATCTTGGGGATTTATTAGAAATGTCAAGAAAATCTCTTTAAAATGAACACAATGTCAACCAAGAATTGATTTACTGAGTGCTGGACCACAATAATCAGTCAACCTAGGCAGGAATCTACTCTAATTCAAGCACTTATTTGATTAATGTCATGAAGACTTCAAAATGGAACAATCTTGCAATTAAATAAATCAATTGAGAGTGGAAAAACGGAAACACAAAATGGAAAATAATTAATTAATCTTTAATAAATACCCTCAAAGGCCGAAAGACTTAAGACTGAATTCAGAAGCTTGATACCCCAATAAGTAATTAGGGCTGTCAAAGACGGGAAAATTAACTCTTTAGCGTGTAATCTACAAATTATGTTCATAACAAAATTTCCAACATAAATTGAAAAACAATTAGCAGTAAAAAATAACATCAAATTGAGTGCCAAGTAAACTTTTTAGGGGAGGCAAAAGGCCAACTTCCTGTGAAGCTGTCGCAGCTGCCGATGTCAAACGGTTGACAAGTCCCGTCTTTCCTGTCCCGTCCATGCGCCGCCAGTTTTCCCCATTTCATTATTAAGAAAATTATAATGTGGCTGATGTTCGGCGGGCCATTGTATAATGCATAGTTGCATAGGCTCCTCCATTGAAAGTCAGCGGTACGAATAATTCCGAAAGCACTACACAATGCGTACTAAAACTATTTTAGCTAGTGCTGACCTTTTGTTAAGTACATTTCGTTCTAAATGATTGTGATAATAAAAAAATATTTCGACTTTAGACTTCTCTACTTAGATTATTTAAATTACTACTCAGCGACTTTACTCTTCCACATGCCTAATGCATAACTAAGTCAATGTTCAAACAACCTTTAATATGAACCTCCATTCCTCATACCTCGCAGAAATGAAACCCATTAAAATACACATATTTTGCCGTGTTCGGCATGTTTTCAAATAACAATAAATAAATATTCAATATTGACTATCAAAATGCGAACCGCAGCTGAGGCTGACATTACAAAGGACGACAGGAGTATAAATTTTGCAACATTATGTGTGAATATTTCATCCACTTGCACACTTGCTTAAGGATGTGGGCGCACTTGGATCCGTGCCGTGGCAATCCTTTTCGAAGGCATAAAATCCCTCACATGGCCATCCCTTTCATATGTTAATCCAAAGCCTGTTAGTCAGCATTTGGGGGAATAAAACTTGTTTACCTTTTCCCGAGCGAGCGAAGGGATGGTCAAAGGATTTTCTTCACTTTACGGGATTCTTCAAAAATGATGTGTTATTTACAGAAGGGCCTTTTATTCTTAATATGAATTTCATATCATAAGTGTAACACGGTATCTGGAGCTCAGCTGACTTTGGGATATTTTGCATTAGCATAAAATAAATTTTGACCAGTGAGTTATTTTGGTAACGGATCAATTTAAAAGAGCTCAGCGGGAAGTAGAAAGTTTAAGCCAAATCGAATCCTGAAATTTGTGGTAACATAAAAGGTTAGCAATGTCGAAGCCTATTTAATGTGTTTATAAAGACGACTACTTGTTTAAAAAAACATTTAAGGTGAATTTTTTTATAAAAAGAAGGAGCTTGTTATTCTAAATGGACCCAAAACTTCGCTGCCATCTATAAAAAGTTATGTTTTTATAAAAAAAGACTTAATTCGAGTAAAGCTAACTACCCTTGAAAGTAATTAGCATTTTAAGTTCTGCAACCTATTTGGAATAGTACCATTGTTATACAAATTTAGCCAACTTAAATGGCAATTACCGTAAAGCACTGCAATTATTGCCCTCACGTCCACATTATTGTCTCCTAAGATCCTTCCAAATCCAGCTCCATTCTGGTCATGATTCGCACTTGACCACAAGTCTAGGCCTTGGCTGAAACCTCCTTAGCACCTGTGTGGGTGGGAAACCACATTCGCATTCCCCTGGCCTTGCTGTGCCGCCCACTTAAATGGTTTTTCTTAACAGATTTGCTGGTTTTCAGTTTCCTTTTTTGTGTTTTTTACTGTTTTGCATTGTACTGGGGAGCACTTGGTTTCGTTTTTTCGCTGCTTGCCTTTGTCCCCAATTGTACGATTTCCTTTGGTTTTCATTTCTTCACGCGGCTGTGTTGTCATTTGAGATAATACGAAAAGTATTCAGCGCCCGTCGTTGTTACGGCTTGCTTTTGATTTTGTTCAAGGGTTTATTTTAAAGCAATTGATTGGATTTAAGCGATTCGAAAAAGTGCTGGAGGAGTTGAAGTGTTGGGGGAATGGGAAAGCTGAGATTTTCCCCTTGCTGACGGGCAAATCTGATTGAATTGAGCCTCCACCAAAGGATCTTTTGCATAAAGTGTTCTCCGAGGAATTCGGTGTTGTGAACATTTTTGATTTTTTTATTTTTATAATTTTATTTTTCTTGATAAAAAAATCAAAAATTAACGAAATGAAAGGTTTTTGCCCATTCTTTTTCAAATTCCACATATTCATTTAGCTTAAAAATATATAAAATTAACAAGCGATATTATAAGTTCTTCGATATGTGTATTGTTAGCTAGTTGTTTTAACAGCAAGTGTACAAATATACGATTATTTTGCCAATCGTATATCTTCTAATAATAGTGCAACACTGCGTATGAGTAATAATAAACACCGACACAATTTAGAGATGTCGTTTTTCTCTAATGAAAATTGCCAAATGAAGCCTTACCTGCTATTCCATCACTCATTATAAACTTTTCACTTTCCTGGTTGTGGCGTTACAGAATTTAAATTCCACTCAGCTCATTAGATTTCAAATCAACAGAGGCTGACAAACAACAAATAGCCGCAACTACTTTTAACTCGAGGCACTGTCTCAAATACTCCAGAGATTTTCCAGCAGTTTTATCTGCCTCTGGGCTGATTAAGCAGGGAACGAGGAAAAACAAGCGGAAATGAAAAGCAGACTCCGGTTTTTCCTGGCAATGGAGAACATTTGCAGCAATTAAAAGCATCTTTATGGCAATTTGCTGCTGCAAACCACAAAACCAGACGCCTCCGCTCTTCGCTTCATAATAAATTTTCTTAATCAAAAAGTGACGAAGTCCTTGCCGCTCTATGAAAATTCAATTAGTTTACCTTTAATTTGGTGGGTGAACCGTGAACACGGCTATTTATACACCCCGCATAACCGAGGTGAGGTGGCATCTGATTAGAGTTGGAAAAGTTGCAGACAACATCTGCTGAACCCTGTCACCGAGCACAGCCAGTCCGCTTTCTGAAGGGTTTAATCATTCATTCTTCAGCCAATTTTCACGCTGTTTTTCTGCACCAGATGCTGTTTCCTTTTTCTTTCTTCGGAAAAGAAAACCATCTCGTTCATTTGTTAGGCGGCAGTTGTTTGGACTCTAACCGCCCAAAAAAATGTGCAAATTTTCAAGATGACGCAACAGTTAGGCCAACAATCATCTTGTAAAGAAAGCTTCCGCAAACATGAAAATTTAACAAGAATTATTTAATTTAATTTTACTGCAGCAAAGTGGTAAAAGTATTTAAAAGTTGTATAAAATCATTTTAACAAAAGATTTAAAACTGTTTGTAAAAAATCTCTCAAAGCAAGTGATTTCTAAAATATTTCTTAAAGTCAATTTGAAAGCTTTTAATATTTTTACGATATTTATTTTAATAACTAATCAAAAAACATCTTTAAAAACAGTTTAAAAACCAAAATGTTGTTCCTTTAAATCTGAAACCTTCAATTACAAATCATAACAAATGTAAGTTTAAAGCACAGAACGTTTGGGGACTCTTTAAAAATCACGTATTACACTTTCCAAAATTAATATTAGCCCATCCCTGTGGGAATTATCTTTTCGTGCACGGGTAATGGACAGGTGCTTTTGTTTTTTAGTTCCCAAATAAACTCATCGATTGAGCTCCGATTGTGGCTGCATTTGACATGGGAGCATGGCCACCACTGACCTGGAGGACCCATCCCATTCGAGTTCAATGAGCACCCACGCACATTAAAATCCGAAATCAAATGCCGAATCATTCGCTTTGATGGGACTCCCACACTCCGTCACACAGAATGTCCAATGAAATGCTATCGCTTTCTAATTACTCGCTCATTGTTTGTTTGCTCTTGTTTTTGCTGTTTGTTCAATGGCGGCTTTGGAAAATTGCTTAGGCAAATCAAAATAATGACCGCAAATTTCGGTTTATTTTGTTTCATTGGTGTTATTTTCGATGGCGGTGTGTACATATGTGCTTTCATTCTCTTTTCCTTTGCCTAATCAATCAATCAATTAGCTGCCCGGCTGGCTTTGAGTGCATAAGTCTATTTTTGTAGCTAAAAGCCAGCCTTTGTGCCTTTATTGTTTTCCTTTCTGTTGCTCAAAGGCATTTTGAGTGGAAGTGAGGCAGCAGAAAAGCTGCACATCCAGAAGATGTCTGATGACTTTCGATGGCAGGGCCTTAAGCCAAAGGTAATGCTTAGCCAATAAAACAGAACATGAGAGGAACTATGAAGAGTATAATGTAAACAACAAATATTTTGGTATTTTCTATATATGGATGCATTAAGAAATAGCTCTGTACCGATAAATACTTAGGGAAATGCTAATAATCGTAGAGATATTAATTCAAATGCTATATTTTAATTGTAATACTTTGATAGATTTGGATAAGGCTTTCGATTTACAAAAAGGATGCAGCTTTTCAATAAAATTATTTTTAGGTTATTATTATGAAAAAAACGGAATTTTGAATATCCTAATAAACCAAAGTTAATATAGGCTTATCCTTGAACTTTGGGGATGGGCATACATTTATTAAAATTTTCTTTGTCACTTCGAACTCCGTTAAAATGCAACTTATATGTACTATAAAAAAATGTAATAAATAAATAATTACATTGCACAATAAGCTCCACTAAGTTTGTAAATTTTCACGATTAAATCACGATTCACGATTATATATTTTAAGTTCCTTTATCTGTTTCGACCATCCCAAGTAATACAACTTTCTTTAAAACTTTTCAATCCTCAGTGAACCAATTGAGTGTGGCCCGAAAAAGAGAACCGCAGAAAGTTTTCAACAGAATTTAATCAAAAACTTGGTGGGTAAATTGTCCAAGTGGTTCACCTGTTGGCTGCATTTTAAATCAACGAGGCAAGCAATCAGCGGAGAGGACAAGAGCTACAAGTCCCAGGTCAAGATGTCGCAGCATTTCACATCGATATTTGAGAACCTGCGTTTCGTGACTATCAAGCGTTCGACAAATGCGCAGCAGCAACAGCAACAGCAGCAGCAACTGCAACAGCAGCAACTGCAGCAGCAGCAGCTGCAACAGCAGCAACAACTGCAACAGCAGCAACAGAAGGCCACATGTGTCGCACAGCAACAAAATAGCAGAAAAATCAAAGCTCAGACAGTGCCCACGGTGAATGGCAATGGGCTCTTGAGCGGCAATCCAGAAGGAGGTGGCGACTCCTCGCCCAGCCATGAAGTGGACCATCCCGGCGGAGCAGCAGCAGCAGGAGCAGGAGGATTACCACCCGGGGCAGGGGCCGCCGCCTCTTCAAGTGGCACGCCATTGAGGCACCCCAAACGCGCCAGCATCTCCACAGCATCGCCCCCGATCCGCGAACGGCGTGGCACCAACACTAGCATCGTGGTGGAGCTGGACGCAAGTGGCAGTGGGAGTGGGAGTGGCCAGGGGGCCGGAGGACCTGCCTCGGGCAGCGGCACCGCCTCGGGGAAAAGTTCGCGGGAACTCTCACCTTCGCCCAAAAACCAACAGCAGCCCAGAAAAATGTCACAGGATTATCGGTCGCGTGCCGGCAGGTAAGCATTGCATTTATCACGGATATGGGGGAAACGAGTGTTAGCACGACTGATAAATTGTTGGGGGAGCCGAAGGATAACGGCAGGACTTGGCAGAGGTAGTTGTGCTTAGGAAATAGACAAGTTTTTTAGATGGCAAATAGCATTTGCCGGGAGGAAATTGAGTTTGTAACATAACCACAGTATTTTTTTTCTTCTCATGAGTAGTTGTCTAAATTGGATTTGGGTTTGAGGTATTTTAAAGATTGTAAGTAGAAGCCTTTAAAATTAGCTATATTATTTATATTATACTAGAACTGTATATTAAATTGTATTGTAATTGGATTAATGTGGTATTTTACTATTTAATCAGGACCCAGTTTCCGTTACTTTTTTTGAGCGAAATATTGTAGTTTAGAATATATATCCCCCGTATCCTCTGTTTCATAAAAATTTTCAGTTAAATAAGGTATTGAAGACCTGTACATAAACTAAACCAAATATCTTTGATAATTATATTTTTTAAAGTATTATATTTCTACCATACTCAGTGGAACCCGTTAGTATAATCTTCAATTATTTGTATGATGTTGGGACAAAACTAAAACTTAAAAGGATCTTAAAGTACTGCCTACTAGGGCCATAAACCCAATAGTTATTATAGGTCTTAGTTAAATGTTTAGTTGGTTAAAAAGCTGTGTAGAGAGATATATAATTTCCCCAACGGCTAGACAAATCGAGCGCGTAATGTGCGAAGCTTAGGCGCCAAGGGCCCCGATTCGCTAGCTTAGCAGTTAGTTCCCACAATTTCCACCCACTTTAGCACTACCATCTATCTAAATTGCAGCTTTATGCACCTGGACGACGAGGGACGCAGTTTGCTGATGCGCAAGCCGATGAGACTAAAGAACATCGAGGGCAGGCCGGAGGTCTACGACACGCTGCACTGCAAGGGTCGCGAGGTGAGTCACGTTTGTGGGATAGAAATGGGGATAATATGGGTATGGGAGTGGGGAGTCTTGGCCATAATTAGCCACTGCACGTGGCCAAGAGAGGCTACTGGGCCATGCACGAGCGAGTGTGCCATAAAAGGGCCGTAAAACAATTCCCAGGCCATGGGTTCCGCACTAAGTGCACAAAGTTTAGCCAGGAATGGAATGCGTAAAAAGCGAGTCCTGCGAAGAGCGCAAGAAACATTGCATACTTGCAGGAGTTATTTAATACTCATGACGCTGTTAGCCTTCCATGTAATTGTTTGTGTGACTGCCTGCTCCTTTTTGGTTGTTTTTTGCTCCTGATCCTGTTTCTGCGACTGTGTGTGTGCATCATGCATGCCCTGTTTGTTTGCTCGTCTGCAATTGGAGCGTTTTACAGCAGTTTTGTTATGCAAAAGTTAGGCGAGTGCGTGCGAAAGCTGGCTGGCGGATTAAATAAAGGACCCGGCAGCTCTCTTTTTTCTCCGCCCGCAAAACTTTTCCCATCGTAATAAAGTGGCCTGAAGTTGGCTCATTTTTCTACGCTTTTTCTGCTTTGTGGGTGTAAAATTATATACTATTTTTTGGCTAATGTGGTGAATGGGACTACTATTTTTTTGGAAAATGTTGAGCTATTAGGGGCGACAAAATTTAGTTGGAAAAGTTCTTTGTTCTTCTAGTTGCACATAATTAATGATAGACCAAGCTGTATCTTTATTTTAGAAAAATATATCCTTATAAAAGAAAGGAGAAAGATGACTACTAAAACACGCTTCTCAGCTGAAAGGAGTGCGAGGGAGATGGAGATATACATGCAGCAAATCGGATGTTTCCACCTAGCGTCTATCCATCACTTGCTTATAACTTTTAAGTGAATGCTCCGATTTGAACCCTTTTTGGGCATGTATAAGGGTATTGGTAATCGGAACCAAATCCCTTTTCCACTTTTACGTGGCACTCCGGTGAAACGCAAGGAAGCTCAAGAATCTACATGCCTAATCCCAACGTTCCAGCTCTCATAGTTTCCGAGATCACAACGTTCATAGGGTCGTTAACGCTTCCTTGTACTTGTTACATACTTTCCGACGAATCTAGTATACCCATGTACTCTACGAGTAACGGGTAATTGTTAGTACTTTGTTATTAAAATATATATACCACTTTTAATACTTTCTCAATTGGTCAAAAGGAACTTGTGAGCTTAGCTCTTAACTCTTGTATTATCTGTCAGAACTCAAAATTCGCTATGCTCATTAGCGAATGTCTTTGGATGCCTGCCAGCGGGTATGCCACCACAATCTGCATAATTTAATTTGCACACCTACTTCTCAGTTGGCCAAAAGTGATTCAGCAGTTGGTTCGAACCTCATTAAGCCGACCGGGGAGTGGCAAGTGCAAAGTGCAAATTGCATAAGCGAAGTGGCAAGTTGGCGGTGTCAGAAGTCGCTTTAAAGTTGGGACACCTAACCCCAATTAGCCCCGCACCCCCAAAAGTCCAGAGTGGCTTGTTGCAGTTAGATGGCAGCTCGGTTTTCCAGCTCTAGAATGGGAACTACAGCTACACTTTCTATGCTAATTAAGTCAGCATCAACGCCAACAACGGAAATGGCGCTGCGAATCCTTTTTCACAATCAAATTTCATTTCCCGCTCGCCGCCCCCGTTTTAATGTGCGCAAAATTATGCAATGCAGAAATTTATATGTGCCAGTGTGCCATTTTGTTTAAGCACTCCAACAACATGCAAATTGCTCCCAACGACTCGCTTTCCGACTCCCAGGTAATTATAACGAAGCTTTGCTTAAACGATGGACCGGCAATTTAAGTTGCAACCATTAAGTTTACATGGGGGTATTAAACACTCGGGATTTAGTGACTTCAGCATGTGGAAAGGGTCTTCACTCCTTTAGAGTTAATAAAACTTTACTACCGCAAAGTTGTGGATTAAACTCCTGCGTGGATTAATCCATATACCTTGGAGTTGGTTTCTCCTCATGGGGGAAACAAAACCGTGAGTTGACTTTAAGTAACTTTATTATTTACCCAGCAATGTTTATATCATGCACTTGACTACCGAAACTGCGAACAAATATTTCCCTTGAATTTTTCATTACCACAGCCAGCATTTTCATTTAATTTGTGTGCCAGTTGCCCTGCAATTGCAATTTCGTTGCCAAAAGGTGAGGCGAAAGTGGCGAAGCGAACTTAACTGCCACAGAATGCAGTTAATATTTGAATTCCTCCTTGGCTGCGCCGCTTCTGCGGAAGAAAACAGGCGTCTTGGGAAACTTATGCCAAATGGCTGCCCGGAAATTCAATTGGCTGGAAAATGTTTTTAAGGATGCTTCGGCAAAAGCACTTGTCATGTTCATGTCGCCTCTAACTTTTTTATTGGTGGCATTTTGACTAACTTTTCTGTTGACATTTTATTTTTAAGCTTCAATGGCTATAAATAAATAGTTTCCAACACGTTTCAATGTAAAATATATTTTGTATTTTAAATCAATTTGCAGATTCTACTTTAAAATTGCATTTTCTTGACTAATTTGAGCTGCCTTTACAACAAATTTCCAAGGAATCGTTCCTTTTAATTTATAATTATATAAATAATATTTGTTATAATAATAGTTACTATTTATATATATAATAATTTTTACTTGACTGAATGTTTTACCGTACTTAAAAAACTATTTAAGACGTTGGATTATAATTTCAACGTGTTATATAAGCCATTTATTTGAAGAACAAAAAAATTATATTTTCAATAATTTAAAATTTTTTTTAGTAAAGTTTATCTAACTACCATTTTACGACGATTTAGTGATGTTAATAGTTTAAATGTACTCACAAAAGGGTTCTCAAAGGGTTCTAAATTCTGAATCGATTTCCGAAGTCAACTAAAAAAACTGCTACCTTATACTAAATTTGACAAATTTACTTTAGCCTTATATTTGATTTTTTCATAACCTTTGGCGGGATTGCTATCCCACCAAGGGCATTTTCAGTTCGTTGTTGTCTCAAAAAACAGATCCCAAGGCGATACCGGCAGCTCTTTTTTCACTTTCCTCGACAGAAGGGCATAATTCCGCTGCAAACACTAGGAGAAACAGAAAAAAGAGAAAATTTTCCGGGGAAAGTGGAAGTGCATTCGCTGGAGGGGATGCCACCCAACGCCCAATGGAGTTGGGCGGCACGTGGCTCGAGGAAAACCAAACTTACACGCCAAACTTTAAGCTCCGCGCCTTGTATGTGTGTGTGTGGGTAGGCGGGAAATGCCCGCCCGTTTCCTTCGTATTTATTTCGGCAGCTGCAACAATTTCCGGTTCCGCTGCGAGTGCCCCACTCCCTGCTGTTTATATTTACATAAAACAATTTTGGACAACTTTGAGTGCTAACCAGTCCCGCGCTGGCAATTATTTGCATTCCTACCCCGGCAGCAAAAAATTCATTTACTCCGCTGCAAATGAAAACGAAAAGGAAAATCCTTCTGAGCTTCTCGCCCGCAGAAAATAATAATTTCGCCACTAAGCCAAACGCATCCCGCGTCTGATTCCGGCTTATTAGAATAATAACTCCTCCCTGTTGCTAACTAACGTATTTTCATCATGTGTCGCTCGTGTTTGGGCTGTTTCTGTTTTTGTTTTTGGTTCCTTGGCTCGGCTGCTGTTTGCATTGTGCATAAATTTGTCTTGCGCAGCTGAGTGAAAATTGGCAAAGTTTATGCGGGCGGAGACCAGGGAAAAGCGGGAGGAACTGCATTTTTGCCATGTGCATACAAAGCAAAGTATGTGGTTTGGCTTTAAGTTCCAACTGCACTTTATTGTGGCTGAGGTGGGGGCGGTCGAAAGGGAAGGCAGTGTTCTTAAATTAATGTGACTTTCCGGAAATCTCAGCTCAACATTGAAGTGGGTCCTACCGGGTTCTAGTGGGTGCGTTCACAAAAATAATCCTTTGACTCCCCCTCGGCCGGCTGGCAAATGTGATACTTTGACTGGTATTGCGTTTCCAACTTTTATTGCCCTTAGCACTTTTACTAGCATTACCACTTTTATTACCTCAACGACTGGCTACAGGTTTTGGTGTTGCAAAGGTATTTGATTTTAGCAAGGAACTCTGATTTGCAGCTTATTGCATGTTTTAGTTAAAAAGACTTGTGGCATAACCAGCAAAAAGTTTTGTAACTTTTTTCAATATTGCCATTCAATCCGTATATTAAATGTTTAAAATTTGTCGAACTTTACAAGAAAAGAATTGATTACTTTTGCATCAAAAAAGAATTGATTACTTTTCCATCGAAAAAGAATTGATTACTTTTCCATCGAAAAAGAATTGATTACTTTTTTACCAAAGAAAGAATTAACTACTTTTCTTTTGCATTAAAAAACAAAAACAAGGGATATTAAAACCTTAGGTTAATTAATTTTAATCGCAGAAATAATGTTCTTTCTTGGATATATAAAAAATGCTTTGTATCAGCGGACATCCCAAGCTGTAAGAGATAGAGCCCCCATATTTTTACTCAACATTCCAAAGACGGCCTAGGTCCTCACTTAGATTCGATATATCCCCCAGTGTCTCCAAACAGCTCCAAAAAAGATTGGGTGAGCAAAATAAATACTTGTTATAAATAAAGTATTTTAAATAAAGTGTCAATCATAGGTATAGAATGCCACAGAGGAAATGTAAAACCACTGTCATTAACAAACAATCCTTCCTTAAATTCGTATAACTTATCCCACATTATTTTAAAGGGCTTTTGTTTTTAATTGACTCTTTGACAAGAAAGTGAGACCCTTAACCGCTTAGTTTATCCGTGCCCATCGCACAATTGAATACCCTTACTTACTAGTTTATTTTAACAGATAATTTCTCCTTTTTACATTCTTAGCCACTTATTATGCTCATAAAGGCAGCTTCAACGAGCTGTTCTCAAAGCGGCACACACTGCGTATGAGTGACATAATTGTAGCAAGCATCGTGGCATGAAATTTTTTAGTTAGACACTTGCGACACTTGAGCAGTTTTTATGCCACACTTTGCGAAGCCAATTCGAGAGCTCAACTGCCTGGAAAAACAAACTAATTATGACCGCTGGTGTCTTGGGCGGATTGTGGCCTTTGGAGGAGCAATAGACAGTCGGGAGTCGGGGCGTTGAGTAAATTAAACCGTCGGGAAAATAAACCGAGAGGTAAGGTAAAGAAAACACTCTGCAGGCAGGAATCCGAGGTGAGCTGAGGCAGAGCAAATGAAAATTACAACGGCACGCATCATAAAAAGCGGGCCAAGAAGCGGGGCTTAAGTCGAGGAAAAGCGCGCACAGGAAAAGCCGGAGGGGAAAGGCGGCATCCGCAATTGACAGTGAAATGCTTTTTAAACGTTTCCCCAGAATCCAAGGGAAAGTCACTTCGCGAAGGACCTTTGCTCTCGCTATGTTTTTTTATCAATTTAATTTTTATAGCATTGTTGCGCTCTATCTGTCCCTCATCTGTCACCAGTTCCTTACTTATTTTCGCTTTCTCTAACTGCCATTCATTCTCGCTTGTCGCTGCAAGGCAATGGCCAATAAAAATTTAATTACCAAAATGAGCAATTACATTTCTTTAATTAAAGCTGTCTAAACATGGGGACAAACTGTTTTCATCCCGGCTTGATGACTTATTTGTGTTCATCTTGTCTGGTTCTTTCAGATACTTTCCTGCTCGAAGGCCACCTGTACGAGCAGCATTATGAACATAGGCAACGCGGCAGTGGAGGCCCGAAAATCAGATGTAATTATGGAACACGCCAAGGACTTCCTGGAGCAGTATTTCACCTCGATAAAGCGGTGAGCCTTAGTACAAAACTATATTAGCTTATGGGAATGTTAAGTCCTATTTCACCATACATGAACCATACCACTTTTTAAAATACGAACTAAATCTTAAAATTCTTATCTAAGAGATTTGTTTAAATATCATAAAAACTATTATTTTTTATATGATAAACCAGACTATCACTTATTTTAATATTTCAAAAGCAAAAGTTTTTTTTCACGAGTACCCAGCTAAAAAATAATTTGAGTATTTGTGACTTATCTTATCTCCCACCTCGTATGTAGTACGTCATCTACCGCCCACGAAACACGGTGGAAACAGGTGCGCCAGAGCATTGAGACCAGTGGACATTATCAGCTAACCGAAACCGAGCTAATTTATGGAGCCAAATTGGCCTGGCGCAATTCATCACGCTGCATTGGTCGCATACAATGGTCAAAGTTGCAGGTGGGTAATAACAAAATTGAGTTATGTGACAAATATATTTGCCAAAAAATAATAGGATTTCCAATTTAATCCGAAAAGTGTCTTTAAGCTTTACTCACCAATCCTCAACACCCCCTAACTAACCAGGATTTCAATGATTCATGACCTCTGCTTTGCATACAAACCGTGAAATCAACTTTCATCATCCACAAAATATGATAGCGATTCATCAAGGCATATTAGGCTTAAATGTGTGCAATTCAAAAAATTATATGGGTGTTATAAACGCTGGAGTTGTCAGCCGAATTCGTCGGAGCACAAATCACAGACAAATATATGCGCCTTTGTCTGGGCCACATTATTCTAGATTTATGCGTGTTCCGAGCAAATGACAAATTTTGAAGACGAGTCAGAAAGGGAATAGGCAAAGACAAAGCTAGAATTTGAAATGCAAATCCTCGTAAATTTTAATTTAGCCGAAAAAGAAATTTCGCCCAAGGCGGAGATTTATTCACATGCACCCGAATATACGCCCGAATATACAAATTATAATGATCAGTAGTTGGCATAGCAAAATGGCTGCCTTTGGCTCTGTGTGTGTGCTTAGTAATGTGTGAACTGATTTGCATTTCCGCCCGAATGACTTTCGTGTGTGTGAGCTGCAAACTCGAGAAGGCAAATCTGATTTCCAAAGACAAGTAGTGAAAGACACCTTCAATATATGCCATGACAAATAAATTATATATCAAATACATGTTTGCAGCTGACTGCTGTTTTCATTTCCTTGAAATATGAAGAGAAATTATATTACCTACTGATAAACAAAATATATTTAGTAGAGTAGTTGTAGAACAAAGAAGGTAAATAAAAATTCAATAAGTTTAAAATAATCAAAATTGTTACAAACTGTAATAAACATTTAATTTTTCTGGTTTATATAATTTAGATAAAACAAATTCACTTGTTTGTCGCTGACATGCGGTTTTCCTTTGAATGTTTTCCGACCTTATTTTCATTACATAAATCACTACACCCATTAAGCTCTGACTTTTCATTAAATTAAAAAAAAGTTCTCAAAGTTATCCAATACCACTCAGACACGATAAAAAAGCGGAAAACTTTCGCTTTAAATTAAGTGAAGTATGTGTGGCATAAGCACTTAAAAAGGGTTCAGTTCGGACCGCTCTACAAACTTAATTAGGAAACTCGTTTTACACTGGTACGCCCCTGCAAAAAACATAACCAAAGCCAACACAGCAGATAATCGAATGAAAAGGGCTTTCCTTGGACAGAAATGAATTTCAGCTTCGAGTGGCTTAAACATAGAAATCCCATAAAGCCAAATCTAAGGACATTACTCTGGCCTAGACCCAAAAAAGGGGGTAACCACAGAACAGGTGTGAAAAAACAATTGTAAGGGCACAGATAACATAGGCGAAATTGTGGGAGACCATGTGACAGTTAAACAGAAATATTGCAAAAAATTCATTGAAGCGAAATAATTGAAAAAGGGTTTCGGTGTACGAACAAGTTGTGAACAACTCTCTTATACGACGACCTCATGCCAGAAACAAAACAAATATAGAAGTTACACAGAAATTTATGTCACATTTATCATCCGCCCCGTTGGACGACGCAACAAAAACTGTTGAACAGCTTGGGGCCGGGCACCTAAAACTCATGAAAAAACAATTGTTTACACTTTTAGTTTTGTGTCTGCAAATTGTGTTGATTTTTTTCTACTCGCTGCAAGCGTTTGAATATTTTAGGTAATTTTAGCTCTACGAGAATTGCGCGTTTTCCCCCCGCTGGCAGGAATTTTGTACATGCATATGCTCATAAAGTGAAAAGTGATTCGTTCTTGACAAGCTGATATTTCTATAATTTATATGCTACGTTTTGCAGGTCTTTGACTGTCGGTATGTGACAACTACGAGTGGCATGTTTGAGGCAATTTGCAACCACATCAAATATGCAACAAATAAAGGCAATCTGAGGTAATTGAATATGTCTTTCAAGTGTTGATTAAGTATTTAGACATTGTTTTCCTGGAAAACGAATAATATAAACAAGACTTATGAAAGAAAAATAAATTGGTATTTCCAAAGTCAAGTGAAATAAATTCTACGAATAAGTGGCACATTACGTAGGTCCTTTATTATTTTGTTTGACCAATTAACACACTCTTTTGTAAATGCAATTTTCTATTTTCGTGTGAAGCTTAATTGGCAGCTTATGGTAATTAGAATGACCAGTCTATTCTCGGTCCCTGGTAATCTTTTTAAGCTTCGAAATGGAAGCTGTACATAATTTTTAATATTTCCCTATGCTCTTTGGCACACAAAATTTCAAATTTGCAATAATCTACTCGCTACGTGGCAGGCGTCAGTGGAATGTTTGCGGAAAGTGATTGCCAAATTATGTTTTTGCCCTGCTAATTGGCTAAATTGAGAGTGGAGGGGTTGGCTGCCAATTTGATTCTATGAATATTTCAGTTGCCATCCTTTTCAACTCGCAGTTTGATTGGGTTGGTGTTGCACTTTTGACTTTGCACGCACATTAGGACCTAAAACGCTTATGGCGGTTGGCAAAAGTTTCATTGAACTTTGTCGAACTCTAACGTTTTGTGTACACAAATTGTTTTGGGTTTGGCTTGCTAAATAAATTGATTTTATATTTTCATCACCACAGATCGGCAATTACGATATTTCCCCAACGCACAGATGCCAAGCATGATTATCGCATTTGGAACAGCCAATTAATATCTTATGCTGGCTATAAGCAGGCGGACGGGAAAATCATTGGCGATCCTATGAACGTTGAGTTTACCGAGGTGAGTAATCGGAGAACTGGAAATTCTTGTAAAACATTGACTGTAAATACAAATATTTATAATAACACTCGCTTATTCATCTTGACTTTTCATTGCCTGTTTATTTGAACAAAAAATTACAGAATATTTACACCCCTATCAAAACTGCCCTTATTTATTCCCGTGGTTCTGCGTAATCCAGCTATCAATTTGCATATAATACATGCATAAATATATGCATTTTTCCTCAGCCATCACAATATTTACACGCATCAATTGGTCGTGCCTTTAAATCAGTATTTCGCGCCCTTTGACCCGTCCGATTCCGTACTGCCCACCCCCGTGGCGACCTTTTGTCGAGCCAACAAGTTGGAAAAGCCCCAGAGCCCACAGCAACGGCCAGTCCGCTCTATAACTCGTTGTAATAAATCTCTTTTTAAATACGCAAAAACCGAACAAACAACAAAGCTGTCAATAAATACGAGCACAAATACGGTAGCAGATGTTTCCAGGGAGTGGGTGGAACACGTGGTGTGGGTTCGTCAGTTCGCCAGAGTTCCCACCCTTTCGCAATGATGTATTTGCATATAAAACCGAGGCCCCAAAGTATCCCCATTTATTTTTACACATGTCACTTTTATATCCACCACTGGCTGCCCGCTGGCCTTATGCTGATTTTCGATTCCGATTCACATTTGTTTGATGTCCAATCCCATCTCTATCCATCAGGTCTGCACCAAGCTGGGCTGGAAGAGCAAGGGCAGCGAGTGGGACATATTACCATTGGTGGTCTCGGCCAATGGTCACGATCCGGACTACTTTGATTACCCGCCCGAATTGATATTGGAAGTGCCGCTGACCCATCCCAAGTGAGTAGACAGTCTTCTTTATGGGAGCTATAACTCTAGATGTTGTAATCCACATTGTATTTAGCCATGATTTTGTAGCATTACTACAATAGCATTGAGCTTACATTGTATGGTCTACTCAAGATTTTCTTATCCGTTGTAGTACTTAATATTCCAGTGCTCAATGAAAAGCACTATTTAACATTTATATTAGAAATATTGCCGATCCTTTATGGAAGGTATGACACTAGATTTTATACTATGCGGTGGTATTTATCGGAGTTTTTATAACAGAGCTAGCAAAAGGCATACATTGTATGGTCTACTTAAAACATTTTGTTCAGTTGTAGTTCGAAATGTTCCAGTACTTTTATCACCAACAACTCACTGAGAATCACTTTTATTGAATTGATATTGGAAGTTCCGCTGACCAAACGAAGGGTCCTATTCTTGAACATTTAATACTTTGAGTGATATTAATCCAATAAAAAACATATAACAGAACTAAGTAAATACTTTTTATCTAATGTTTTAAGTCTGTAGGTACCAATAACTCAACGATATGTGGTGATATGCTCATCCAAGTATGCATATGCAATGTGTAAATTCTTGCATTACCAATAACTCTATATAATTTGAAAAGATGAAAACTTCGGTAAAAATATAGATTTTATGATATGCTTTTATTTCTTGTACTATTTGAACTTCGAAAACAGTCGGCTAATAGTCCGCCACTCTGGCAAAGCCAATACGGTTGTTGCCCTTGTCGAACACCGTGTAGAACTTGCCAATGAAGACATCACCCAGAATCCAGAAGGAGATGTCGGACATGTAGGTGAAGGCGGACATGCAGTAGGTAACACCGTTCTGGGTCACCTTGATGATGTAGTCCTTGGGTGCCAGGGTGAAGATGGTGCCGCCAATGTTGAGGTTGACATTGGGCAGGGATGCGATCCAGCCGCACCTTACGAACGCCTCACCACCGCCATTATCCGAGGCGCCCAACTGGCGGTTGATCCTTGTGTAGGCCGTCTGGGGGACCACGATTAGGGAGGTTCCGGTATCGGCGATGGCCTGGCATCCGTTGCAGAGCACAACGCCATTGGTCTTGATCGTATTGACCTTGAACTGCCAGTAGGCCGGAACCGAGACGGGGACGTAGGTGAGGCTGCCCTTGTAGAGGCTCGAATCGATGCCTCCCAGGATCAGTTCTCCACCGCGGGCTGCGGTGCCATCTCGCTTGAGGTAGAACGAGGCGACGGGCTGGTCGAGCAGGCCCTGGGAAATCATGTTGTCGAACGGCGGAGTCACTCCGTCCTCGGAGATCGAGGCGAAGGCCATTCCAAGGATGCCCGCAAAGGGAGCATCCACGAAGGTTGTTCCCGGCTCATAGAGGGCTTCGCCGAAAGTCTGACCCTGAATGGTAATGCCCGCAACGGTAACCGTATCGGTCGAAAGGAATCCCGACAGACTACCAGATCCGTATTGGATGGCAAACGACTGACCATTCGCCACGTAGGTGCTGGAAGCCGCCGAGTTGTACTTGTTGTGCCTCTGGCAGGCCTTATTCGATTTCGGGCACTGGGAACTGGGCACCCACAGGTTGGACGATCCCGTGTCGAAGAGGATGTTGAACCTCTGCCCTGGGGTTCCGATTGCGATCACTCCATAGTACTCAGCGTTCAGGGAGTTCTGCAGGTTCTCGGTGGCGCCCGATGAGCTGGAACTGGTGGTGGAGATCTCCTCCAAAAAGGAGTACTTGCCGGCCAGCAAGGTCTTTTCCGCCCTCACATTGCCGTGGGTCTTGGTGAAGTTCTTGTTCGCATGCAGCTGCACGCGATTCAACTTGGCTTCGGAATAGCCAATACCGATCAGCAAAAATAAAACTATCACCTGCCTCATGTCTGCGTCTGAAATGCGACTATGACTAGTTTTTAAGTGGCTGCGGAATTTAAATAACATCGGCGGCCAAACGCTCTCATATTTTTTGCTCTATCCAGTCCAAATATAGCACCAAAAATTTCCTATATCTGGAAGTCGTTGACGTCCATAAGTTCAATTGGCACACTTTAGCAGACAGAAGAAAAAAACCAACTCTAGTTTCTGGGAGAAAGATTCAAATATTTGATTTTCTCTACAGAGACATCGTAAATTTTATTCAGCTGTTTTGTCACGAGGTATTTGACCAAATACGCACGTAGGTGGGCCTAAATTGGAATTAAATTATAAGAGCGTTAGGTAAAGAATCTTGAGTTGTCGTCGCCATAGACAGGGTAGTCAATATCGTATTTAGGGGGTTCTCTACCGTAGACAGAGGGTTGCCTACCATAGCTGGAGTAAGCGTACGTGGAGTTTTTCCTTAGTCTAGCAAAACCAATTCTCTCATTACCCACATCGAACACCGTGTAGACTTTTCCCAAGAAAATATCTCCAAGAATCCATAACAAATTTCCTTCTAGATAGGTAAAACCAGATAGGCAAAGAGTTTGATTATTGGTGTCCTGCACCTTGTAGATGTAATCCTTTGGGGTCAGGGTGTAGGTAGTGCCTCCGATGTTCAGATGGACATTAAGCAGGTTGCACAGATTACTGCAGTCCACGAAGGCCTCTCCCTCCCCGGAATCAGTGGCGTTCAGTAGACTGTTTATCGAATTGTAGGCCCGAAGGGGAACTACGACGAAGGAGGTTCCGGTATCGGCTATAGCCTGGCATCCGTCACAGAGCAGAGTGTCCTGGATCTTCACCGATTTGGCCGTAAACTGCCAATAGGCGGGCATCGAGATGGGGACGTAGTTGATGCTGCCCCTGTAGATACTTCGATCGACTCCCCCCCAGATGACCTCCCCACCAAACTCAGAAGTTCCTTCGCGCCTGAGGTAGACGGAGAACACAGAACGTTTAACCAATCCCTGCTGGATAATGTTGTCAAAGGGCGTGGTAATACCAGCGGATAGAGGTGTCAATGCCATTCCAATAACGCCGTCAAAAGTACTATCCACGAAAGTCGTTCCCGGTTCTGTGATGGCCTCGGCAAAAGTCTGATTCCGGATCACCAATCCGTCTATATCCACCGTGTCTGTGGAGAGGAATCCGGACAGACTGCCTGTGCCGTACTGAAGGGAAAAGCCCCTTCCATCCGCCACGTAGGAACTGGAGGCACTCGAGTTATACTTATTGTGCTCCTGACAGGCTTCGTTGCTCGTCGGGCACTTTGCACTTGGCACCCACATGTCGGCGGATCCAGTGTCGAACAGGAGATTGAAACACTGGGGTGGAGTTCCGATGCAAACACCAATGGTGTATTCCCGGTTGAACCCGTTGGCCACAATCTGCGCGGTTTGTGGGGATTGCCTGTCCGTCAAGAAATACTTGGCCGCCAGCACGATCTTTTCGGCCTTAAAATTCGCATGGGTTTGGATCTGGTTGGTCTGCCGAACGATTGTAGACCTTCTGAGTTGTCCCACTGAAAGGCCAATGGCCATCAGGACTATCAGAATACTAATATGGAAGCCCTGTCTCATGTCTGTGGCCTAAACTCAAATGTGACCCAATGTGGAGTCGGATAGCACCTTAAATACTCAATAAATACGGGATTAATTCATTTGGCTATATCATTCTTATGGTGTTCGAAACTTGACGGAAGTTATGTGATTTTTTTAAGTTCATAACTTCCGTTACGCCACAAAAGTATAAAAACCAAAAAGATTAATGCAGCTCGCTAGACCTACTTTACGTGACAACGTGACTCTTGAATCTGTTTGCTTTTGTTTACTTATATACTGTATTCAGTTAAAACTAAATATATACAGATTTTATAAAACAACTAAATTTCTAACATTATGTTATATTTGAGGGGTAACAGCCTTAGAATTTATTAAAAACATGAAAGCTCAATACACAGAAGCTTAACTTGGCAGAAGTGAATATACCCTTGCTGCTATATGATTTTCTTTTGATTTGATTATAATTTTTAATAAGTATTTAGAAAAGAATTGGTCTCAGGTTCTTCTGAATTATTTATAAAATATATATCGTTATTCAGAAATCTCAACAATATGCTTTACTTTGGAGTAGGAGGAATTACGAAAAAAGGCTAACTTTATATATCTCTATAATTTTTCGGATCATTTCTATGTTGTCCAAATTTGCCTGTTTCAAATTATATACAACCTACAAGCTAGTCTTCTCAACTAATGGTGCTCATAAATATTATATTTACTTTATATAATCAAAAAGTATTGTCGCTAAATTTTATAATTTTGGTCCTAAAGGAAATTAGCGTTACGTAACTAAAATATTTATAAAAGAAAGTACATATTGTAAATCATAGAAATTTAACTACAGGTCGAATAACTGCTTTTGGTTTTGAGAACCCCCCATTAAATAATTTTAACCGAAATAGCTAGCTTTCCAATGCGGTAAGCGTCGAAACAATGTCGAGCTTATGTCCGCCGTACATCAGCTGGCCGGGAGATGGCTTGTATGACCAAGGGATTTGCATTCGCAATCGCGTCCTGCGGCCAGTAGACCCACAATATCAACCGAACTGGCCAAATAAAAGCACCCACCATCCCTTTTTTACACCCCCCTGCAGATTCGAATGGTTCTCGGAACTGGGACTGCGATGGTACGCCCTGCCCGCCGTCTCCAGCATGCTCTTCGACGTGGGCGGTATCCAGTTTACGGCCACCACATTCAGCGGTTGGTACATGTCGACGGAGATTGGCAGCCGGAATTTATGCGACACAAATCGCCGCAATATGTTGGAGGTAAGTTGGAGTAAAAGGACGTATGTATATAGTAATTTCAGTATTGATATCCGACCCCCATCGCCGCCCTTCCGTGACATTGTCCTTGCCCGCTGTCCTTGATGTCTTTGTCGCTGTATCGCGATGTGGCGCTTATTTCATTATAAGGCCGCATAATGTGCAGACCGAAGGAGGAAGGACCGGGGACTCCCGCCTTTATCATTCCCGGTGTCCTCGCATAAAGCGCTTTTTTCTGGCCCAGCATTCTTTCCACCCGCCAGCAATGTCCCCATGGGCGGTGGGTGAAAACTGGTTAACAGCACTTAAGAACGACGGCTTTTAAGGCTTGAAAAACGTCGCCATGGGGAATTGTTACAGGCCGTAATATACAGTACTCTCATGCGAGATACACTTGATTATTACTTGCAACTAAATGCATTAGCACTGCAGTTAAAATTCGATCGATCTCCCCGGCCTAATTAGTTTTCAGCAGCACGAAAATGCCATTAGCACTTCTCTGGAAATCGGGCTAAATTTTATGACAGCAGAATGCATCTATTACAGTTTTACATTTATACGTAATCAAATGTGTGCGTAGGACATGTTCAAAATAGTGGAAATGTAGATTTTCTTGAAATTTCCGTTTGGTAATTAATAGATAGCTAAAGAGGAACAATGGCTGATGATGTGTGTACTTAATAAACAGGAAGTTTGAAACGAATCAGTTGAAATTCATCAGAAAATGATATTTTTTGCTTAGTAATTAAATAGTAATAATGTTGCCTTTATTATAATAAATTACAAATACACCTTAAGAAATTTCAAACCAAATCTACATTAAAATACATAGTCCCTGAATAATTATATTGAGAAATCTACTCCCATATTATGGTACTAAATGCTAATTATTAAAGTTATTTACTTTAAGTGCATCTGTAGTTTGTACGGTTGCAATGGCAACCAGTTCCCATTAAATTTGTGGTATTTGTCATCATCAAAGTCATTTATTTGCAAGAGTCAGCCACAGTTTTGCCTCCTCCCATGACTTTCGATGGCCTGTGGCTAAATCCATAATTGACATACGGTGTGGCTTCCAAGTGGTGAGTGAAAAGTGGCAGAGGCCGAGGCTTTGGGCCACTTGTTGGGCCCGGGCTCAGAGCGACCACCGCAGTTGTTGGTAATTATTAAATTCTGGCCACAAAACCGAAAAGTGTAATCGAAAATCGACAACGCTATTCGATTAGAAACATTCCCCCCACAACCACGCTCATCCATTACCGATTAGGCACTAACCAAATTGATTTTTAACTCACCGCAGACGGTGGCGCTGAAAATGAATCTGGATACCAGGACACCCACGTCCCTGTGGAAGGACAAGGCCGTCGTGGAGATGAACATAGCCGTGCTGCACTCGTACCAGAGTCGCAACGTGACCATCGTGGATCACCACACGGCCAGCGAGAGCTTCATGAAGCACTTCGAGAACGAGTCCAAACTGAGGTGAGGCCCCAGATCGGCGATTATAGCCGGCGTGTTTGCTTATGGCCCGGTTGGGTTTTGCATTTATGGCAGATCCCAGCCGCATGTTTATGGCTTAACGTGTTTTATTTGACTGCCCCCTCGGTGGGGGAAAAGCGTGCGGAAAACTCTCTGCAGGTGCGAAAGTGAATTTATTGTTTCCAATTTGCTGTCGCCAGCGTTTATGTAAAGTGCACGCGAGACACATAAATGCCGCACAATATGTCAAACTTTTCCACATCCCAGGGAAAACGAGGAAGTTTCTTTTGTCGTGGGAGTCTAAAATAAATATGTCGTTTTTCGTATTTTATTTGCAAAATGTTAACCACAACTTATTACTTTGTGTGGGTTAAAGGGGTTAAATTAACCGGAATTTATTTTCCGCTTTGTTTTTACAGAAATATTTTACACATAGTCCAATGTCTAATTATGACATGATTCCAGGAAATATGTTTTCTAATTTAATTGTAAAATAATATTTATATAAATTTGTTACACAATAGGTACCATTGTTTTGTATTATTTTGTTCCAATTATAACTAACATGAAACAAGTGCCAATTTTATTATGTTCACCCAATTATTTCAGGCAAAATAAGCTGCAAATATTTGTGTTGAGAGTCACAAACCCAAACGAATTGTGGTTAATTTACTGTAGAGCACAAGAGCCAACCAACTCTGTTTAAAGGAATGCCTTTAACCTTAACCTACTTTTCAAAGGGCCTTAAATTGGGTATTTTAAAATCCCCAAACCGCCTTAAAACGCCACCTTCTTGGAACACTAAATCAAAACCCTAAGCCACGTGTCTATTTTTACGGCCACATCAGGTTGGATGGCCACAATTAAGTCAGTTAATGGTAATCTGCCATTTGGGGCACTAAAAATACATTGGCCATATTTCAACTGATGGGCGGTATTGAGTCCAAAGGATTCCGCCACCCACTCGTCAATTATAGGCAATTACTTCTGTTTTTGTTTCTGTGCAGGAACGGCTGTCCCGCTGATTGGATTTGGATCGTGCCGCCTCTGTCGGGCTCCATCACGCCGGTGTTCCACCAGGAGATGGCCCTGTACTACCTGAAGCCCTCGTTCGAGTACCAGGATCCCGCCTGGCGCACCCACGTCTGGAAGAAGGGCCGTGGCGAGAGCAAGGGCAAGAAGCCAAGACGTAAATTCAATTTTAAACAAATCGCTAGGTAAGTACTTACAGCACCGCTTACCGTTAACGTGGCGACCTTTGGTGTGTGTTTGTGTGTGTGGGGTCCTGAGGTCCCTCGTCCTTACCGTCTGGTTGATGATGATGTTGATGCTCGCATCCTTGCCCGTGTAATTGTGCTCGGTCGTTTTGCGAGCGTGTCACACGACAGCATCAGCAGGGATTAGCTTTTAAGTAGATTACGTGGATTGTGGTTTATTGCCCGGGGTTCCTCCGCTGCTCCTCCATCTGCTCCACAGTTATCAAGTCGCCCGGAAAATTTGGTACATTGCATCATCTCTGTTGTCCTCGTTATTGTTATTTTAAATGTTATTTGCCGGGAAACTCCTGCGCTACCTGCTATCTGAAATCTACCCCTGGTTTAGGAGGAGGATGGGGAACATATGAGCGGTGGAAGTTGATTGTTATGCAAATTAAAAGTCCTTATTCGGTTCGAGGTGATATTTGAGACATTTATAAGCTAGTTTCCGCTATCACAATGAAAAAGTTAAATTCATCATTGTTTATTACTGAATTAGGATTTCTTTAAACGCACTGGATGAGAAATATGCAAGTCATACATCTAGATAAAACAATATCCCAATACAATCTTTAGTTAGCGTGATCTCTTTCGCTTGAAATAATATTTGAAGACATACACATATTGTAGAAGCTATAAAATATCAACCTTTGTACAATACAGAAATTTATCTGCGAACAATTGAGTTAACTAGGCAAAAACTATCAGTTTCCAATAGCTTATGCAAATCTGTGGCAATTATTTGCCTACTATTGGCTGAATTGCATTTAATCCTTACACCTATTTACGCATCAATCCATTAATCGAATGCTCAAACAAACAACTGCGGTGAGCCCTAACAAATAAAATCAATTACACAATTAGCGGGTGGAAAAAAAAGGGAAACCTGAAAACTGCTGTTAAATAAAGCGTGCAAAATTATAATGATTATTTAACGACCGCACTTTAAATCACTGCATATTAATGGCGTTGTCCACGCCGGCGTGTTTTTCATGCTAATTAATTTTAATTTACTGCAATCATTCCAAGGAAGCCGTGGACAACAAGTAACTGCAAAATGGCTGGCACAAATTCATTAAAAAGTTATCAATTAAAATTGTTGCAAATGCATATGTATACGAGTTTCCATTAAATCAAGCCCTTTCGAGGACGCGACTTTTTCGAATGCTTAAATGATGGTGGCACTGCAAAATCATTCGTACTTACGTATTTATGAGGATACATGTATTCGCACATATATCCCTGTTGGGATGACAGGCTGTAGACATAATTAAGTTTAATTGTTTCAGCACGCGCCGCGCCTCTTAGCTCTGATGAGATGAAATGGAATTAAATCAGCGCTGACATCGACAACTTTATGAAAATGAAATTATATTCATGTTCGCACAAAAGTGTGCAGTGTGGATGGAGGTTCCTGGGCTGGGAGGTTCGGAGGTGACGAAGTGCTGAAGTGGGTCTCCCACGAGGTGCTGCAAAGTGGGAAGTGCCAGACATATTGAATTACATTTAAACTGCCTATAAGCACCCAGTTTCCCCCTTATCCCAAAAAGTAGTTCCATGTCAGGGGCAGCCAGCAGGCGCAGAGCAAAGAAAACAATGGCATCCGAAAGAAAAATAATATATATGAATTCTTCAGGGGGGAGTTCGAGCTCTGGAATACCCTAAATTTGTTTTGGGAAATTATTTTCATGTCTGTTTAGTGATTACTCTACTTTAGCTTGGGATCTTTCGGATTGGTCTTTAATATTATTATGTTCTGTAAATTAATAATAAATTTATTAAATAATTATGATACATTTTTGAATTCTTTCCATAATGTAAAGATAAGGGTATAATAACTCAATCCTTAAGATGATTAAGATTCAAAACTTAATGGTAACCTTATCATTAAGTTCATTTTTTTCATTTTAGCATACTTTCCATAATAAAATTTAAAGATTAATGTATACAAATTTCAATTTAAGCTGTTTGATAATTAATGTTGGTATATTTTTCCTAATAAAACTT
Organism: Drosophila suzukii; assembly: GCF_043229965.1. Classification (NCBI taxonomy): domain Eukaryota; kingdom Metazoa; phylum Arthropoda; class Insecta; order Diptera; family Drosophilidae; genus Drosophila; species Drosophila suzukii. Next base: position 20,944,886 of record NC_092080.1, on the reverse strand, counting down.
TAATATAATGGTATAATAGTTAAATCCCAAAAAAATTATAAAGATTCAATCCTCTAAGGTAACTGTGCCATTAAGCTACTTAGCAATGATGATTGATTAAGTTACTAAACAGTGATAATTCATTTTGGCATACTTTCCCTAATAAAAGTTTAAGATAATGGTATATTAATTTAATCCCAAAGAGATGATTAAGATTCAGACCTCAATGGTAACTGTGCCATTAAGCTACTTAGCAATGATGACTCATTTTTACATACCTTTCATAATATAAATTCTGTTTTTTTAAATACATTTTTTGGTATACTCTTGATATTAATATTTATTTTTATTTACAAATGAAAGGCTTAAAAATAAAGACGAAAGAATTCTGACCGGTGTCTGGCAATGAAGCAACAAAAGGTTTTCTTCTCTTATATTTTCCCTTAATTTTGCAAGCAACATTCCTCGATTTTCCTTGTTTTCCCCTGCTTTTCACACTGTGCATAAAATTTTATGCGAACCAACTTTAAATTACGATATGTAAGGGGCGCGGGAAAACGCATCGTTCGATTCCTTGCAATAAAATTCTTTTGCGCCCTTTTGATTATTGACTAACCATGTGTGTGGGCTCTTACAGGAAAATATATGCTCTGCTTGTAGACAATTTTCCAATTACTTGGCATGTCAATCAAAGTGGCTGTATCAGCCGGCGTCCGTTATGTTCTATGTTATGGCCTTATTCCCGACATGAAGGCTTATGGGTCTAATGATGATGGTCGTGCTGCCGCTGACGCAGCTTTAAGTGTTTCATTATTCGCCAAATACCAGCTAATCATTCGTTTTCACTTCGTTGCAGGGCTGTGAAATTTACATCGAAATTGTTTGGACGCGCCTTGTCGAAGCGCATAAAGGCTACAGTTTTATATGCCACCGAAACTGGTAAATCCGAGCAGTATGCCAAGCAACTGTGTGAACTACTGGGACACGCATTCAATGCACAGGTGAGTTTATCAAAAACCATAGTATATTACTCCCTAACTTCAAAGTAAACCCCTTGAAGTACATTTAACACTTCAAAATGCTAACACCCCTTGCTAGTTTCCACATTTATTTTCTAATTTGTTCAAAATAATCTCTGGAAATGGGCTTTGTCCCGGGCTCTAAGCATATTTCATACTGCCAAATGAGATCCCCAATTTGACATTATAAAACGTTTTAACCTACTGCTAAAATTAGCCCCATTTCGGGTTCCCTGGACTTAACCTGCGACCTTAGGCTCTCGGCAAAGGCCAGCGCCACATGAGACAAATTAGCATAAAACCGAAATTTAGTTTTACATTTTTTGTGCCAGCTTAGTGTCCGGTCGGTTCAGTTTCAAACAATCCAGGGGATACAGTTTAGCTTGGCCTAGTGCCCTTGTCATGTGTGTGTAAAAAGCATCTGCCAGCTAACGGCTGGCTAAATAAGATAAGCTGCAAACACCTGTGACAAACTACAAGATACATTCGAGAATCCAGGCTCATTAGGACCGCTTCCGGGGATGCGTTTATTGGGGGATGGGAAGGGGATGGGCCAAGCTTCTAATGACCACAAAAGTGTTTGGCCCAGCAAAAAGAAACGATACGAAATGAGATACGCAGTGCTAAAGCGGTAAATTGTTTATTCATTTAGATATATTGCATGTCCGACTACGATATATCCTCCATTGAGCACGAGGCATTGTTAATTGTTGTGGCCTCCACCTTTGGCAACGGCGATCCCCCCGAAAACGGCGAGGTAAGTATTCCCCCCGGATCATATCAAAACTAATTAATGGATTAGGCCGAGCGGCCTCCTAACGACCCGAAATGTGAACTTTAACTTTTCGTCCTGCTTCCATTTCCCCCCCCCCCAGCTATTCTCGCAGGAGCTGTATGCGATGCGAGTCCAGGAGTCTGGCGAGCATGGATTGCAGGACTCTAGGTGAGTCAATAAATTCCCTCTTTTTTATGACCCATCCTGCCTTCTCCTCTCTGTTGACCCAGTCTTTGCATAAATTTCGTATAAATCAATTTTTTCTGTGGTTACTTCGTTGTAGTGGAGGGCCAAGGATAATAAATAGGGATGGGAAAGGGCGCAACTGAATTGCTTTTTAAGCAAGTTTTCTTTCATTTTGAATTTCAAGCTTATGCAAATTGCTTTTTTCTGCGTATCAATTTTTATTGTATACCTTGTGGGGCATGCTAAGAGATTTTAATTCCTTGTCGTTGGCTAGAGCAGACAAGCTGGATTAATTAATTATTTAGCTGGGGCTGGGATGCTGTCCATTATAGTTTGGTTTATTAAGAATGGATGAAAAAATGCCATAAAAAGAATGGGTACATTTAAAAAAATCTTTTAAAATGGAAGCAAAACTTTTAAGTCCTTAAAAATGTTGAACAATAGTTCATGGAGTATTATAGTATATATTGTCGTTAAGAAATAGCAAAACTTTATATTTAGTGAGGTATACAAAAATTGGTATACAGGGACTTTTTAAGACCCAATGAAAATTTCCTTTTGTATTTATTTAAAGGCATTCTAATAAATCGAAGAGTCACAAAATATTCTTTGTGTTTTTCCTTTTTTTTTAAATATTTATTTAAAATGCTATCAAGACATTCTCAAGAAAAAACAAAAGATATAAAAATATTCCTTATGTAACCTTGGAAGAATGCTCACTGTAGCCTATTTTTTTGATATTTATTTAAAAGCTGTTCAAGGCATTTTAATAAATTAAAGAGATAAATAAATATATTATGTTACCATGAAAGAATTTAAAACTGTAGCCTCTTTTTTATATTTAATTAATATTCTATCGAGACATTTAAAATAAATTAAAGAGATACAAAACATTCCTTAAGTTACCTTGAAGGAATTCTCACTGTAGCCTCTTTTAATTCCCAAATTTTCGGGTTTTCCACGTAGTCCCCATTATTGCTGACACATATTTGGCATTTTTGTATTATTAATTGGCCGTTGTTGTTGGCCCACATATTCTGTCGTCGTCTGCGTGCCGAGTGCTTTAAAATTACAAACGCACACACACCAAGGCAAGTGGCACACATACCGACGCACACAAAGGATAAAGACACGCACTTAAGTGCGTGCCGCTTGAGAGAGCAGACAAATCCGCGCAATTTCCCAACCACCCACCACCTATTTATACGCCCAACCCCCACCCACGAGGAAAAAACAATAACAATAATTTTGTTATTTCGATATTTTCCCTCACGTATGTCTGTGGAGGGTTTTTATGATGTAAAGGGGATTTCCGCTTGACAACTTTGACAACTTGGGGAACTCACACTCGCCATCATCCGTTCGTTGGTGGCTAAATTTATACCTAAACAAGCTGGGAGTTGCCTGTTGAAAATGGAATTGAAAATTCATATGGAGCTCCCGAAGGACCAGAGGCTGCAAAAAAAGAACACACACACTCTCTGCCACGAATGGAAGCCAATTCAATAACATATTACGAAAGTCAGGCTGTTAAAAATGTCCTGCGGCCGCATTTCCGATAATTCCTTAATTGAAAAATATTGGGGGAATCTCTGATCTGACATAATTGTGCGTGTTTATTGTTGAGTTTCGGCATGTTTATTAATTTGTATTTATTATAATGGCCGAATAATGAAGAGCGGCCTCCCTCGTTTTCGGTTTCACTCTTTTCGCCTGCTGTAAAAACCAATTAATTTGATTTATTGCTGTTTTCATACGAACCTATTGTGTATGGTTAAGTATATCTGTTTATTTAGGCGGAAGTTTCGCAGAAATTGAGCCAAACCTGAGTTAATTGGCAGGCCTCAGCCCACGTTTCCAATTTATGTTATGATGAATTGCTAAGCAAATTATAGTGGGCAGCCTGGGCACTTTTGTATCGGGATCGGCCTTAATCGTTTCAATTATTTTTAAACACTTAAAGCTCTGCCCCTAATCGATTGCAATTCTTGCCAGTCAGGCATTAGCAAAATGAGAGACGACTGCCTTTTGGCTACCCCACTTGGCCCACGCGGCGTATGAGCAATTTAAACAAGCAAGCTGCTGAGCCCTATGCCAAAATCGCTTCGGGGAGGCTATCAACATCATGTGAAGGTCCTCCTTTTGGCTGCTTAAACGCTCGAGTGAGTTTTGCCTCTTGTATTTGCTTTTCTTATTTTCCCGAGGCATTTTGTCGCTTCGGAAATTGCTTTGCTGTTAATTGTTTGCTTCGATTGATTTAATTTTAAAGCTTAGAACTGGAGAACTTGGTGGTGCAACTTTTCGAAACTGAAACTTAAATAGTTGCTTAAAAGTTTCGGAATAGTTTTGGGAGCAAAAGTCAAATCGGGGAAGAGACTTTTGCAGCCAATAAATTGTGAAACTATTTGGATAGCTTGACTTCTGTGGTTGGGGAATGGAATGGAATCGCTTAAAAGCCACAAAAGCGCACATCTCATCTCAAAATTCTGGCCTTGTCCTGCTTTGAGTCAAGTGACTGTCAGCTCGAGCTCACTTAATTGCAGTCTATTATGCCATCAACGCCTCTGAGTGTGCTTTTAAGTGCCAGTGGGTGGGTGTTTGTGTTTTTATGTGTGAGCACCTGACATCCGTATCCGGTTGTCTGTAAACTGCAACTACACGGAACGGGGCACTTATTCTCAGCCTTAGACGTCATCACCGAGGAAAAGAGGAGGAGAGGTGGCGGTGGGCACGTTGCATTTCGCCATAAAAGTTGTTTCACGCTGATGATGCCACCTATAAGCTCGCAATTACTCCACTTTGCATAATGAGTGGAGCCAAACACTTGAGTAAAATGGTTGTCAAAATCATTAGCATCTTTTTTTATATGCCCACTTTCAGCAGGTTTCAAGTGCACGAAAATAATTACAAGTACAAGTTGCTGGATAGGGCCACTCGACTCAAGGGCCGGTTGAATAAATACGGGGCAAAATGGCACTGCAAGCTTTTAGGCAACTTGGTAAATTTATGATGCTCGAAAGTACACTGCGAATATTAAGCATACCCATTGTATGACAGGTGAACCTTAAAAAAAATGTATAAAGTTTAAATTACTTAAAATGGTCAAAAAAATTATACAGATTTCTTGAACTTTGATTTTTCTAAGAAGTTAATATATTTTAACAAGAAAAAACTCTATAATCGACGGCCTTTACTATTAGAAACCCGTTACTCAGCTAAAGGAAGTGCGAGGGAGATGGAGATTTGCATGCTGTAAATCGGCTGTTTCCGAGATTGCACACTTTAAAGGCTTATACATTTTTAAGGACTGGTTCGATGAACAATTTTTTAGACGGGTATTTAAACTTTTACAAAATTTTGAAAAGTGTGGGCGCTAGACAGGTTTAATTATTTATTTTGTTATTTAATTATCAGTTAATTTAAAAGTCGTTTCTAGCAGTGCTTTAGTGCAAAGGTACAGCCACTTCTACACGCAGCTTGGCAGCGTTTTAATTATGCCGAGTCCAGGATTTCCCGTCTGGCTCTTCGTCCTTTGGCCCTGCGAGTGTTTTTCGCTTTCAATAGTTTTGCTCTGCCACCTGCCCTGCTCTGTTCCCATCTCTTTCACCTTCCATCGCCCCGTCTCCCTCTTCAGTTGAGCTGTAAATTACAACACTCTTTTCACGCTAAGCTGCACTTTTGGGCTGCTGGCTCGAAAGGAATGGAAAGGATGGCGAAAGGATGTCTGTTTGTTTGCGTGCAGGATCCACCTAGCTCGTTGTTGTTGCTGCTTTAAGGAGCGTGTGATTAAGTTGATAGGCGTCACTCAGCTTAAAACTTGGCTAAGCACCGGAGCGTTGAGTTCTGCTACTTGCCACTGTGATGAATTGCGTATGTGGGATTACTCTGACTTATAATTACAGTGGCTGTGAGGTGGCGGAAGTTCAGGAGATACTTAAATGGATTTTCAGGAGAGATGAACTCCTGCAAATAATTATTAACCCACAGATAAGACTGTGGTTTCGGTAATGTTCAAATATTGATTTTCTAATTTAATTTACTAATTTGCAAATCACTATCCTATTAAGTTACTATTGCTAAGTCCCTTTCGATTTAATGAGGACTGTATCTCCTTCGTAAAATAGAAGATCTCCTTATGCAGCTGCTTAAATAGTAATGCCGTAATTTAATATTCCTCTCCGTGACCATCAAGTAGTGGCCCTATCTTTCCCATAATCCCCGGCGGGTTCTTCTCTATCAGTCGCTGTTAACAAGCTCTTACAACTTGTAAGCTCCATGCCAGCCAAGGCGGTCGTGACGGGTCCTGAGCCCTCAGCTCGGGGCAACAGGTTTTTACGACCCCACCAAAGCCATAAACTTTGACCCAAAGCCAAGCTGAGCAGCAGGAGCTCAAATAGTTTTAAACGCACTGTGCCATGGAGCCATCACAGAGTGGGCCATGGCCAGATGCAGTTGGCAGTCGAGTAGTCGAGCAGTCGAGCAGTCTGGCCAAAAGCGGACTTTTCGTCGGCTCTTTGGGTTTCGTTAAAAACTGCCACTGTTCATTGTTGAATCATCACTCAACTGGGTGGTTTTCCCTTTCGTTTCCCGGCAGAGAAACTGCAGTTGCGGTGCAGGGGAAAAACTCACATGCTGGGAAAAAGCTTGCCGCTGACGAGCAGCTGACGAGCGGATGATTACGTTTTTTTAGTGGATTGCCATGTCCAAATTCAAGTCCAAATCTTGTCCTTTCTTCCAGGCAACAGCCCTACTTTGAGCTCATTTTATTTTGGCAGTTTTTGCACATTTCTTTCTCATTTTTTGTTGGTTTTTTCCTCCTGTTTTTTACTACATCCAATGACAAGCGTAATAAATGCTTTGCTGTCAGCCTCTGCTTTTCTTCTTTTATTGTTGCCTCCTTTGGCGTGTTTTGTCCATTGTTTAGTTCCTGCACAACAACAACAACGGCAGCGGACGGCGGACAGCCGCCCTTGACCACGCCCCCAGCCCTTTGTTAGGTCGGCCTTTGTGAAATATGAATCTGGGGGCGGGAAAAGCCCTCCAAACGGGCCCCATTTTAATTTGAGTGTTCTGGTTCCGGGGCAGTGTTGCCAAAAAGGGGGCTGCATACTTTTGGGCTGTCACCGAAAGAGGCGCACTGAAAACGGAAACGGGAATCTTCCCTGGTAATTCTTCCTGATATTTATTTTTGTTTTTCTCACACCCAAAAACAGCATTGGCTCCTCGAAGTCCTTCATGAAGGCCAGTTCGCGACAGGAGTTCATGAAGCTGCCTCTGCAACAGGTGAAGCGCATCGACCGCTGGGACTCGCTGCGGGGCTCCACCTCGGACACCTTCACCGAGGAGACCTTCGGCCCCCTGTCCAACGTCCGGTTTGCGGTCTTCGCCCTCGGCTCCTCCGCCTATCCCAACTTCTGCGCCTTCGGCCAGTACGTGGACAACATCCTGGGCGAGCTGGGCGGCGAGCGCCTGCTGCGGGTGGCCTACGGCGACGAGATGTGCGGACAGGAGCAGTCATTCCGGAAATGGGCGCCCGAGGTGTTCAAGGTGAGTGGTGGGGGGCCAAAGTGACGTCTTCCTGCGGAATCTGTGCACAGGCACAGGGAAAATATGCTACGTTTTTGGTTGAGGAATGCTGCAAGGAAACAGTGCGTATACGCAATGGACTTAAGGTGCAACCACACTTTTTTAACGAGCAAGTGTGGCTTGAAGCAATGTTTTTTCTAGAAGACAACACAGGAAAATAGTAGTAAAGATTACCCTTCAAATATATTCAATTTCTTAAGATATTAGTGTCTTTATCAAATGATTTAAGAAACAAGAAAATTTATTAAAAATTTTACTGTCACTATAGAATGATATTTACCTTAAATACAATTGAAGTACTTTTACTTTATTCTTAAAGTCTTTGCAAATTAATGGAGCTGCTTTTATACGAATTTTAGATTGACTTCCGAATTAAATTTATTATAAGGCGATATTTTTTAAAATTTTAGTATATTTTCATAATTTGAGTAACAATTTCGTTATGAGTGAAACATTTTTCTAATTTATAGAAAAATACAGCCATCAACTCTAAGTTTCTAAGACTCTGGACAAAAACTTTTGTAGTTAAAAAGGTTTAGATTGACCTGAGAATGATATCCACCTTCGATACTAATTGTTCTATCAAAATGAAGAAAAGGAACTTCTAAAGTTCTTTAGGTATTCTAATTTATTTCTAACCACCTCCTTCAGCTCGCCTGCGAGACCTTCTGTCTGGATCCCGAGGAGAGTCTCTCGGACGCCTCGCTGGCCCTGCAGAACGACTCGCTGACCGTGAACACGGTGCGCCTGGTGCCCTCGGTGAGCAAGGGCTCCCTGGACAGCAGTCTGTCCAAGTACCACAACAAGAAGGTGCACAGCTGCAAGATCAAGGCGCAACCCCACAACCTGACCCGGTTGAGCGAGGGGGCCAAGACCACGATGCTGCTGGAGATCTGTGCGCCAGGATTGGAGTACGAGCCGGGTGACCATGTGGGCATCTTCCCGGCAAATCGCTCGCAACTGGTCGATGGTCTGCTGGATCGCCTGGTGGGCGTGGATAATCCCGACGAGGTTCTCCAGTTGCAGCTGCTCAAGGAGAAGCAGACCTCGAACGGGATCTTCAAGTGCTGGGAGCCGCACGACAAGATACCACCGGACACCCTGAGGAATCTCCTGGCCCGATTCTTTGACCTGACCACTCCCCCATCCCGACAGCTGCTCACCCTGCTGGCGGGCTTCTGTGATGATGCCGCGGACAAGGAGCGCCTCGAGTTGCTGGTGAACGATTCGTCGGCCTACGAGGATTGGAGGCACTGGAGGATACCCCACCTGCTGGACGTCCTCGAGGAGTTCCCCTCGTGCCGCCCACCGGCGCCTCTCCTCCTGGCCCAGCTGACGCCTCTGCAGCCCCGCTTCTACTCCATCTCCTCGTCGCCACGTCGGGTTAGTGATGAAATCCACCTGACGGTGGCCATCGTGAAGTACCGCAGCGAGGATGGACAGGGTGACGAGCGCTATGGCGTCTGCTCCAACTATCTATCCGGCTTGCGGGCGGAGGACGAGCTCTTCATGTTCGTGAGGAGCGCCCTGGGCTTCCATTTGCCCACCGACCGGAGTCGCCCCATCATTCTGATTGGTCCCGGCACTGGGATCGCCCCTTTCCGCTCCTTCTGGCAGGAGTTCCAGGTCCTTCGCGACTTGGATCCTGTGGCCGCGTTGCCCAAGATGTGGCTCTTCTTTGGCTGCCGTAATCGGGATGTCGACCTGTACGCCGAGGAGAAGGAGCAGCTGGAGAAGGATCAGATCCTGGACCGAGTTTTTCTTGCTTTATCCAGGGAGCAGGAGATTCCAAAGGTATGTTATGAATCCTTATTGTTAAAAACCCATGCTTTTCAAACTTGAAAGATTGAGAAAAGATGCTTGTTAGTTTAGATAGCATTTTTAGTTCTAAGCTTTTAATTCCTCAAAATTTGTATAAGCACATGTCTTAATATACACAGATTGTAGCAAAAAGAAATGTCTCAATAAAGACAAAATTGTTAATCAATCATTGAGACGTCCTCCCTGTCTATAAGCAATTCTCGCTTAAACAATGATTTGTTTTTTGATTGTGCATTGCAGACATATGTGCAGGACCTGATTGAACAGGAATTCGATTCGTTGTACCAGTTGATTGTCCAGGAGAGGGGTCACATCTACGTCTGCGGCGATGTCACGATGGCCGAGCATGTGTACCAGACCATCAGGTAAGGTTTGCTTTGCCGTTAAGTTTGATTGCCTTTGTGTGTTTGGGCCGAGGAGTGGGCCATGCTGCCCTCTTTCTGGGGAATCAGGCCCAAACCATCCTGAGCCACCTCCTTTGCCTGGACACCACTGGGAGTTTTCTGTTTTCCAATGCCCAACGGTCAGGTATTTTGCCATCGTTTGGCTTTTATATTTCGTCTCTCTGCCTCGCATTTTTTCAAAGCTCCTGATTAAGTGCCTTATTGTGAAATACGGACTGTCTCCATCCATACACACAGGATATTGCATAATGGCGATGTCTTTGGGGGGATTTCAATGGGGACCTGCTCGTAATCTTAAGCGGTTTAGTTTAATTGAAACCGGGCTCCAGACCTGATCCAGAGGCTCATCTTTTGCGTTTGCTAATTGAAAGGAAGTTAATGTTAATTAATAAATTATGAAGAAAAAAACGATAAATGACCATATTGATTTACGCTACTTTAAGTAATATCAATGCAGAATTACTAGAAATGTAATCTCGAAGTAATATCATTATTCTCGCAAATTATATGACTGTGCCCATACCGCTATTTTACGTCTTTCCTTTCAACCCGTCAGTTTATAAATCTTGAAGCTCTTTCGCCCCATCGTCTCCAAGGATTACGTTTCATATCCCAGAGCGAATAAATAAACTGTTTTCAGAATTTTCCTGTATTTTCTATACACACTTCAACTCTAGCATATTTTCCTTTTTCTTTGGCAGGAAGTGCATTGCCGGCAAAGAGCAGAAAAGTGAGGCGGAAGTTGAGACATTTTTGCTAACACTGCGGGTAAGTATCCTTAGTGGTAGAGGGCTGAGCTTTAGCTATAAATACCGACAGTGGAGGGCTTCCTCCCTGGCACACTCTGCGTATGAGCAATTTTTCCCAGCTGGCATAAATATAGTTTTGAACAATGTAGTGCAAACCAACATTTGATGACAGCGAATCTACATACATTGTTTCGATTTTTGCTAGGACGAGAGTCGCTACCACGAGGACATCTTTGGCATCACGCTGCGAACGGCTGAAATACACACAAAGTCAAGGGCCACGGCCAGGATTCGAATGGCCTCGCAGCCCTAAGGAACTTCGAACTAATCAAAATAGGAGGGTTGATATATCCGGATAAGTGAACAATACCAAACATTTGTTCTTTATTTCTTCCATACTCAAATGCAATTAAATATTGTCGCTTTGTTCATTACTTATTCGTACGAATAACGTTTAAATAATTACATTTTATTATTGATTCTAATGTACAAATTAATTCAGAAATCAAAATCTAAATGTTAAATTATATTACAAATAAACGAATCCAAAAAAAGAATTCCATCAAGTCGTTGTAAAAAGGGTGGGCGTGGATTAGTCAAATGCAATTTTCAATTTCAGCGCCGAAGTTAAGGCAATTGGCTAAGCGGCTTAAATTGGCTGAAGGGAAATGGAAATTCGACGATTGGCAAATTGAGCTGAAAATGCAATTTATAAAATAAATAGTCACTTCCTTTGGAATGTATTTTTTCGTGACTTCCATTTCTGAGGGTGGTTCTGCTTTATAGAAGGGAATAGTTCGAGCTTGACAATGCCAGACTCGAAACTAGGCGAATCATATATATTTACCTTCCGTAATTTGCACTATGATATATATTAATGAAAAATCCAGCAAACAGTGGTTCTTAGTATTGAAAAAACTAATTAAAAGGTAAAATTTTAATATATAATATATATTGCTGTATAGGTTTTATAAATATTAAATTACACCTTTAATATAATGGAAATAATTCATAAACAACTTTTCTATGAAAACAAATGCATCATTAATCATATAAATAATACTCTTAAAACCGGAAAGGCTAGTAAAAATACAATTAATATTTAAAGAATACATTTTTGAATCCCTATGCATTAAATAATAGTTTAGTCAAGAGGTAACCCACTAATGTTTTCATCAATTAGAGTGATTTGTTATCTCAGGCCCCTGTGCATCCACATCTGTCTGTGCGCCAACATTCCGGTGGCTGTCTGCGGTTGCTCAGCGTTAACAGATTTGTACCTTGTGCGAAATTCTAAACATCTACATCCTAACTCCCACCAAAGGGGCTCACCGCGACTATCCCAGCAACGCCACTAGGCGGAGTATCTGATTTCAATGCTGAAATTGAATTGTGAGCGCTGCTTGGCTTCTGTTTGATTTGTTCTTGTTTGCGTGCACATATAGTATGTAGGGTATACCCGATGTTTGCAGGGTGCTCGGTTATTTGCGCTTTTATCCGACCATATGGCCAAAAGTTGTCCGTTAAATGCCGTATATCACTTGTTATTTATGTTTGTTTATATGCCAGGTTCGGGAAGTCGGTTGTATTTCAGAAATCTTTCCCAAAATTAGGAATGCCCTACAAAAATTAAAATAAAATATTGTACGTAACCCTGATTAAATACTTCGAATTTCGTTTAAATGTTAATGTTATTTTCGCTTAACCTAGCTTCTGAACTAGGAAATAAGATTATTTACATTAATCTTATGTAATCTAATTGATATGAATTTGAAATAATTATAATTAAAGAAGTATCAGCTCAGTCGAGGCACTCGTAAATATTGTTTTTACTCGTTTTATTTAGAATTGCGTTTTTGTGTTTCTCTTTTTTAACGGAAATTTCTACTGCAGTGAGTAGTCGCGGTTTGACTTCTGATTGACATTTTTCCCGTTTTTTTTAAGATAGAGCACGCGTATCTCTTTCAATCAACTCAGCCTCCTCTCATATTTCAGGTTTTGACATATGTCAATGGCAGAAACACAGGAAACTGAAAGATATTGCTTAGGAAATTGAAATCAAAAGGTTTAATAGACAAGCTTGCCAAAAAAAAGGAACTAAAGAGTTCACTAGTTGCCTTTAGTTCATATCATCCATAAATAAAGAACATAAATGCGAATTAAAGTTTGAATTAAATAGTATTTTAGCCTGCCTATACTTACTTTGAAGTTAATACATTGTATTATACCTGTTCTGCACCAACACAATGTATAGAAAGGTGAACCTAAAAACGATTTCCACATTTCACTGACCTTTTGCTTTCTTGCATTATCGACACCCGATTATACTTATGCCGATTCGGTGGAAATTGGTAAAGTCGCGTGGCTAAAAAGTATAATACTGCTGCTCTCGCGGTTTCTGTTGAAATCGGTACAAATGACAAGGTAGGTGGACATGCTGACCGCACTATAAAGACACTTAATTCGCTTTTACCAACTGAAATGCGATTGTAAAACTCTGCAGAAATGGTAATCGTAAACTGATGTCAATGGCTTATTGGGTTTTTTCGACCCGTAAATGAAATCACCTGATCTTTTTAGCCAGAACATGAGTCAGCTGCCGAGGGACGTGGGTTAATTGTTCGGGATAAGCCCCGATTAACAAATGGAATGCAGTTCTCTCGACGGCACGCGCCTCCAAAATCTTCGACTATTAACCGGCTTTGCCCCGCCTAAATAGACTCTCCAGCCCATGGATACACTCTCGATCCGAAATTAATCAACCGACTTTCAACGGGCAGCCTCAGACGGCCACAACAACAACCGTTCAGATGCCCCGGGTCCCACCAACATTCCTGACATAATTTCGAGTGTGAGTAAGCAAACGAGTTCGGGAAAAATTAGACGTCATCGGGCAGCCTCAGTTGCCGCTGGCAACAAATGGTGGGACTCACAAAAAGCCGTCTATAGAATCCACAAAGGTGCAAAGTCGAAGGCCGGGGAAAAAATTGGAATTTTTAATATTCACAGGACTCCGCTCGACTGAAGAATGCCAAAGCGAAAGCAAGACTTTGTTTATTGGAGGACAGCCTAATAAACACAGTCTGCCAAAGAAATGAAGTAAGCCATTTTATTTTATTAGTCATTTAAAATTGTAAATATCTATTGGAATTGTAAAGTACTTCCCAGCGGAAGCAACATGTTGCGAATAAGCCAGCACCAGCAAAGTTTATTTTTGCCGGCTCGCAAGTTTTGCCTTCGATCTTGGGCTGCAAAGTTCGCTTCGAACTTAAATCAGCGCCGACGTAGCCGGCTCAGTCACAGTGTTGTCCTAGTTGGAGAAAAAAGAGCTAAAGAATTATTTTATTTCAGCTATTTTTGGGAAATTATCCAATGTTGTTCTACTTTTTAAGTCATCTAAGGCATTCTCTTTCCAGTGGTATTTTTACTTTACTAAGTAATGCAACTAATTTATTTACAAATATTTCTCATTTTTAAATTAAGATACAGAAAAAAAAATAGTTTTTATTTTACTGGGAAATATATAACATATAAATTAAGTTTAAGATAGACCAATTTCAAAACTGAGTTGGTGGAAATAAATAAAAATTAAAAGCTTAGAAATTCGATGTGATATTTAAAATTACATAACAACTTCTGAAGTAACAAATCCAAGCGATGATAACGAACATATTTAAAAAATGAACTCAAAAATTTACAACTCAGATAAAAATTGAAATATAAAAAAAACTTCTGAAGTAACAAATCCAAGCTTTGATAAGAGAAAAAAAAACTGAAAACTGAACTCAAAAATTGATAACGCAGACAAAAATAAATTTTTATATCTTTTAAAAAAAGATTTAATATGGATAATTCGAAAACTTTTTCTGAAATTGTTTAATTTTATTATTAAAATGATATATGTATGGTTTGGCTGAAATAAAAAAAAAATTCTTTTTTAAGCACATTTTATACAATGTACATTAGGGCGGTCCAAGAAACAAATCTTGTTCTCACCCCTTTACATGGTTGATAAAAAAGCTCAAAAATGTATTAAAAAAATAAAATATTGTACATATTGGCACATTTTCTATTATAGTGATAAAATAGAGAAAACAAATTTTGTAATCAACCGAACTTTATACCTTAGTTACTTACTCCATTACACCTATTGGAGTTTATAATTCAACAGGCAAAACTCGCTAGCATTCTCTATTTAAGTGATACATTGTTAAGTAATAAAAACTAATTCTTTAGTCACCAAAACTATCCATAAAATAGCCGATCCGACATCGCCGCTCAAGCCTAACATTGCGACTTGAACTTGCCGCCGTTCGAGCCGGGGCTTGCATAGGGGGCGGGGCGGGCGGAGCGGTGTGCGAGTGAGCGAGCTTGGTTACCGCCGACGGCTGCAACAACAAAAGGCAAACATCGCAACTCTGATGTCGATTTTTTTGTCGGACCGCGCTTCGTTTATTTTAGTTAGTAACGAGATTTCGAGCGCTCAACGTTGACGTCGCGGTTGAAAATCGGCTAAGGCCCGACCAGCAAAAGCTCCGTACTACAGTGCGTACCCCCTATGCCGAACGACCCGCCAGCGAGTGTGTGACTGTGTGCGGGCGCAGACATGAAGTGAATAAGAAATTGGAAAAGCACTAAAACATAACATATACGTAAAATCTATATATATATATATAAAAAACGCAAAAGAAAACGCAAGAAACGTGGGTAAGGCCAAAAGCGAGGCAAAAACCGTCCAAAAGCCAGCAGCAACAGCAACAACAGCAGCTCAGCGATAATCAGAAAATATTTCTTTGAGCCCATCGCGCGCCTCAAATCGAAAAAGCGCGAAATATTTATTTCGGCCCCAAACGTAAGTGTCTGCATGTGCAAGTCGCTGTACACCATAGCTATATACACACACCCGAGTGTTAGGCACAACAAACTAGGGGACACTTGTAACAAATCGCAGTAACAACAAAACTAATACCAAAGTTGTTGATTGTCGGTTGCCAAGAGTGAAATTATTGAACAAGAAATTTGTTTTTGTCCAGGAGGGTAAGCTTGGTGATTTTGAGACAACCGAAGCGGGGGAAAATGCGCCAAAATATTTATAGGCCGTAAATATACCGATCTGGTGCAATAGCCAAGGAAATGTGGGAAATTTTGGTAGAGAAAGATTCGATAATACCTTATATTAGGCTATTCTATTCAAAGTAAAAAGTTAGTAATATAATAACTATCAAAATTGTATAAAACTTATCTATTCCATTAATTTTGAACTGTATATTTAAAGTCCATAGCACTAAAAGAGATCCTATAAGGGTTCCAAGTACCATAAAATGATATATCAAAATTAAAAGAATACTGTTTGAGATCCGTAAATAAAGGGCTTACCTCAAACTAAAAACTGAAGCAAAAAACCTCAAAATATCAGTTACCTGAATGATCGAAATTTCCAGCAAGTAGTAAATATTTAACGTCAAAATTTGTTCGAGTGTTAAAAATCTTGAGCTGATCACTTTTCGTCGGAAGACTCGAAATATGTTTATCCACATTTCCTTTGAAATCCGCAAAGCTGTCGGAACAAAACTTCTGGTTAATTCGCATTGAGTGAAGGAAGTATCTTAGAGATTGTTTTGCTTCGTAAACATACTGCACACATAGTTCAGTTACCTGCTCGATACCCCTGACAAACAATCGAAACGCTCGTCAACTATGTATTACTGCGTTTTGCTCTTTATTTCTGTGTACTTTTTAGCGTTCGCAAATTGTTTGCGTTTTGAGTGGCAGTGACTAAGTGCTGATTTTTACGATTACAGGTGTTTGAAATGTATTCCGAATTTATGGGACTCTGGTACTATTATTGCCGTGGCCACTGCCATTACCCCTGATGTGTGGGGCAGATGAAATAAAGCCATTCGGCAGCAGCCCAGACCTTACAAGG
The DNA here is from genome assembly GCF_043229965.1 of Drosophila suzukii. NCBI lineage: Eukaryota > Metazoa > Arthropoda > Insecta > Diptera > Drosophilidae > Drosophila > Drosophila suzukii. The sequence continues at coordinate 20,928,441 of NC_092080.1, read as the reverse complement.
TTCATTGCTACTTGTCACTACTTTTTCCCCTGCCGTTTGGCTGTTTCATGTAGGCTGGCTGTATAGATAATAAACATTAGGCTTAATGGCATTGTCGCTGGGCTATCCAGCTACAAGCTGCGATACAAACAAAAAAGCAAGTAAATCAACAATAAACAAATGGCAAGCCACGCGTGTCTGCCTTTTAGCCGTGGCTCGTGAACTTTTCTTGTGGGTTTTTTCTCCTTTCCGACAGCTTCTATAGCGTGTTAATTCAGCCAGCATTGTATTGAAATCCTCAATGTTGTTCCTCAATTTTTGGCACATTCATTTGTCGGCTTCTGGGGATTCTTTGCAAATTAAGCCTCGTTTCTTGCCGATTATAGAAATTTTCGCAGCTTGTTGTCGGTCGGTCAGGCGCCCCAGAGTGAGCCGCAAATAAATTTGTTTATTATAGCCGCAATTAGTTGATTTAAATTATTAACTTTGGCTCACTAATGCGCCTAGGTTCAAGGTTAAGGATGGCCATTTAAATGAATTGTGTGTTGCTGAAGTGGGTACGTATAAGTAAATATAAATCAGACATCTAAATGCATGCGAAGTCTTTTGTCCGACCGCGTAGAGCGCGGAGAATTAATATAGAATAATTTCTGTTACGTGAGATTAAGCAATATGCTCCGACAATGTCGCGTGTTCAAGATAGTTCGACGGTGTATTTCATTTTTACCTGACAATATATCTTTCACGTGCGCAAAAGCACCTAGCAAAACTGAATAGTAGAAGATGACAACATAGCCAGAGATCTTTGAGAGCGGCTTAAAGAAAGGTGATGAATTCCTAATATAAAAGTTTCCATATGATGAAGAATAGGGATATGTTTAGGTTTACCATGAGTAGACATCAGATTATCTAAAAAAAAGTGTTCTACAAATGCAAGTTGAAGTCAATTTTGATCAGATACAAATGAATAAAATCAATTTTTGCTTAAAATAAAATCATCAGAAGGTAAACCCTATATTCTTATCCTAATTTTGTATTCCCTATTCCATCTCTATCTTTCTTTTCCATTCAATCTGGTACTTCCTGCAGAGCCAAATGTATTTTTCTTTTAAGTATAGCCGCAACAAAGAGTCGTCTGGCTTATAGGCGTTACCTCTTTAGATATATCCACTTCATTCATAGGCAAACACCAAACAGCAGGCAGGCCAAACAAATCAAACACAGTGCACAAATGGCTTGCAAAACCGCGAAGACAAGGCGACGACGAAATCGGATGCCAGACAGAAGTGGCTAACTGCAAAAAATCATTTAACGCATTTTAACAACGCTCATTACCGATTTGTGGAAGAGGGGCACTTGAACCTCGCCCACAGCCCCGACCCCGCCCCGCCCCTCGCCGACGAACCCGGCACGTGGACCCATTTAAAGTAGTGCAGACAGACCATAAAAACCAAAATCCAACGCCGACAAACTCGCACATATCTTCAATATGGCCAAAAATATTTGTGAATTTTTATGAATGAAACGCAAAATGTGTTGAATTTGAATTGCTGTTGGTCGTCTTCCAACTTTTTGCACACATTGCGTGGCATAGCAGCAGATACATGGCTTGCATGGCTAAATAATGAACACTTTGGAAGACTTAAACCTCTTACGTACAAAGGCTTTGAGTGGCTTAAAGCCCGCACATCTATGAAATGCAGCCTGAAAAAATTTGCTAGACTTACCAAGTCGGCTACTACCCCCACATACAATTTTCGTTTAATTGCTCATCTCGTAAAAAGTGAAAACATGAATTCATCATAAGCATTTAAGCCGCATAAATAAATAAGGCAAAACGGATTTACTCTCGGCATTTTGCGCTCACTAAATATTAAATCAATTAATTTGTTGCATATTGGTTACCAGGAAACGAATTTATGTTTAATTTTTTCTACGTCACATCTGGCTTTGAAAAATACCCAGATGCTTGATTCACCCGAACATTAAATGTATTTGCTTAAAAAGAGTAAAATATATATTCAGTTTTTACTGACCAACTCGCAGGCACTCTGACAACTGTTGGCCCAAAAGTTAAGTAAATAAGCAAAAAACTTTTAATGATAGGAAAATAAACAGCGACAATGATGGCGCCCGAAAATCAACCGATATGTATGTCTCCAGACAAATTAAATTTATTTCGTTATTTGCTTACCTTATTAAAAGTTCATCGGTTTACATTAAAGACTGCAATCAGACCCTGGAATGAATGTCGCTTGTATTTTGAAACATATTGGCACTCGACAAGGCAAACAGTAGAAATACCCGTGAGTGTTTTTGCCAGGTTTGTTTAAGATGACTTAACCAGCACCATCCAATTTCCGGTCACAACTTGGCGTGTTTTTTGCTGACTCATCTTAAATATTTTGAAGAGAGTCTGGAGGGAAAAACCTTCGAAAAGATGCAAAAATTCTGCAGAAGAGCTTTTACAAGATTTATTCAGTTTCGGTTGAAATTCATGAATACACAAATGCATGGGGTCCACATGAACTCAACGATAAAAATTTCACAAGTGACTTGAGCCGGGGCTTTGTTTATATTTTTTTGGGCGAAACCTGTTTCCATATTTCTGACTTCTGGCCAAGCCAAAATCATAACAAAAAACATCAACATTTCATCGGTAAGAAGATGGGCATGCAAATTGTTTTTGGAAATTTGTCAGCTTAGATCATTTCGATATTGAGCACCTCGCCCTGGCCAAAGTGATTCTGGCCAAAATGCGCATCTAATTACACGGGACTGTGGCGCCATTTGGCCAGCATTGAAAATGCCACAAAAATAATTCAATAAAGGCGCATAGTAACCTTCGTACGTGTAGTTAATTAATTTGCTTTCAGAAACACAAATATTGAAAATCGCCCAGGCGCCCTCAACAATTCCGAAGTGTGTGTAAAATTATTTCGCATGTGGCGGCCTCATTTTGAAATGATATTGAATATCGATCGAACGGGCTGTGTTTGTCCAGCCCCATTTTGAGTCATCCGCATTTAGTTTCGGGTTTTTTCTGTCCCATACTATTTATTGCGGGCATTAATCACCTGCGCTATAAAGCCGCAAATAATACCTTTCCGTCTGGGGAGACTCGTTTCGTCTTGACTTTATGAGGGTTTCCGTTGTGCCGAACATATTGGGACAATTTATGAATTCCCATTAAGCTAAATGTTCAATTAGCGCTAAGGCGTGATGTTTTGGTTAATCAATGTCAGCTGAAGACATAAAATATATTCAGCGATAATCGGCTTTGTTTCCTGTCAGGTGTGAGGAAAACTACGGGCATTGCTAAAAACATTTCAAGCGATTTATGATAGCCTCAGAACTAGTTCAACCAAACTGTCACAATACTTAAACTTTTAGTCAACAAACAAATTAATCAACTATTCGCATAGCCCCAATTCGTTCCTGCAAGTTAAAAGTCCTTTCCACCTGGTATCGAATGTACCGAGGCATTCTTTTGACAATCATTACTTGCAGTAAAGTTTCCCCTGGCGAAACTTTGGGCCAAGTAAATTCCCTGCATTACAAGTTGTTGATTTTCGGTGTTTTTTCCTCTGTTTTTGTTGCCATAGTATCCACATGTAGGCAAAGTGCCACAAAGCTGTTGTAAGTATCTGGTGGATACAAAATTTATAACAGGGAGCAGGCGAACTTTCGAGCGCGCCCAAAGCCCCGCCATCCTTCACCTTATCGCTACCCGTTCCCAAATTGTAGTTATAGCAAAACAAGCGTAAACAAAAACCCTTTCATGCACAATTTGCATTTTGAGGCAGCGACTACTTTACATCACATTTTTGTGTCAAATCAGCGCAAAATTGAAGGCGTTTAGACAGCCCGCCCCGAAAGACAGAAGTGAACGACCCACGGATTCCGCTGGCGCATGTAAGCCAAATTGGGCAGCCTTCTTGGCCTCGCCGCTTGCCAACTTGTCGTCGCCATTTGAGCCCTGGAAATGGAAAGCCAAGTTGCGGCTAGTCGCAAAATGCAGAGCAAACATTTTGAACAAAATGTCAAGAATGAAACGGGGCGCTGACATAGACACACTCCCAGATGGAGTCATTGTCTTCAGATAAAGGGTCGACTTGTCATTTAGTCAAGTTGCGACCGGAACTCTAATCAGATATTTAAAATGTTAAAATATACTTTGTTGCCTGGAGCATCTAAAGAATTTGTCAGCTTTTGTGGGTGGTATGAAACCATTTTGATGGATATATTTCAACTGATTATAAATCCCTACAACGTCTATCATTTTTTTGGGTCTTAAGTTAAAACGTTTGACTTTAAAATCGTTAAGTGAAACACTTTCTAAGTAAAATTTCCATTCTTCGCTTAAAGAATTAAGGATCACAGCTGCGTTTTAAAATATTAAAATGTTTATCTTTTATACAAGAACATTTAAAAGGCTTCAAATCGAAATTTGGTAATAATAACTTATGTTTATTATTAAAAGCTTACAGAATTTAATTCTTGACAAAGAACTAAAGCCATTAAAATTATTACAAGGTCGTAGAAGTCAGAAAGTCGGAATATGTAGATTAGTTTTTCCAAAAATATGCCAAAACTTTAAGGCATGTGTTGTACTTTATTGTTTCAAGAACCTTTGGAAATAATATTTCTTTTAAAAAATATACGCATTCATAAGAAAACCACACGTATTCAGTAGCCCTGTCATATCTCATATGGTTTTATCTATTTTCCTGCTTGCTCCCATGCTGTGAAATAAACTTTATCGATTCCATGTGTGCATCCACCCATCAAAGAATTATTCAGGAAATGTCCTCCATCCTACGAGCGGTTGCTTTTGGGCTGTCAAAATGAAAATTCGCATACGGAAACCACAATAATTGCTGCCATAACACTTGCTATGACGTCGATGACAGGCCAACAGCAACAACTGCAAAGTTTCTCGTTTCATTGGCATTGGGTCGGTTGATTTTGTTTTGGGTTTTTTGTGTTTTTAGTTATTGGCCGCTTTACAACTTCCAGTGCACATTTTTGCGGCTTGGTCATCAACTCGTTTTCGGCGTGGCAACGAGTCGAGAGGAAGCGGCTCCCAAAAAACAGCGCAATGCAAAAGTATCTGAAAACCGAAATCTGTGTATCTGTGCCGTGGCCCACATTTTGGCCGGCTTTAATTGAATTCCCACGAAACACAATTTCACCCCAAGTTCAAGTTGAAGCTGCCATAAAAAGCTGAGGGAAAAAGCCGCCCGAATTAGATAAACATGTAAATGATTATTGACACAAAAAGGTGGCTTCTTCGGAGCATGAATAAAATCAGAATGAGTAATGTGCATATGAATAATATGAAAAGGACACAACTGGCGATACAAATTGACGTTTTATTTGCCTTTCACCTGATGACAGACGACATCAGGCAGTCGAGACAGTCGAGAAGGGATCTAAAAACCCCAAGAAGGAGTCGGCCAGACGAGCCCAAACCCCAAGAACCCAGAAACCTCAACGCATAATGAAGTAATTGGATGAATTTGTCTTTGGCCAACAACGAAAGTTGGCGAGATGCGGCTTTAAGATAGAAATGTATCTGAATCTGGTGGCGGAACAGGAACAGGGGTGGCCACTCCGTCGAAGATACGTTAAAAGTTCGTTCTCCTTCGCTTTGACTTTCAAAATGTGAATGCACTTTTGTTGTACGTGACAGGTTTTTGTTGCTCCACTTTTGATTTCTTGTCTTGTTTTTGGTTTTTGTTTTTTTTTCATTTCCCGAGTAGCAGGAAGAATTCGAACGCTTTGAGTTTATTGACTTTTTGACTCACATTAAATGGGTCTTAAATTCTTGAAAAGTTTTAATGCGTAAGCTTAGTTTGAGCTGACCGGCAGCTTTATGGGGATCATTTCGGATGAGCAAAGTTAAGGGACCGTTTAAAGTAATTTCACAAAAAAAAGTCATACAGCGAACAAGGCGAAAATTAATTCCATGATCAGGGAGCTCTCGATGTTTCCAAACAACTAAATTGGGTCATACCAAATCAAAACCTAATTAACTTAATGGTTTTATTTGTTGTGATTAGTTAGTCATAGACTCACAATTTCACCAAAATTTAGCAAGCACATGAAATAAGCGAAAATTGTTTTTTAGCAATCACTTAAACAAGTCACGTGCGTGGAACAGGGTCGATTATGGTTAATCAAGGGGAGGTTAGGCCAGAGACAACAACTCAATGCAGTACTATCAATTAAAATCGGAAATAGAATAAATAAAGCAAAATGCGTGTGAGGTCAGCTCGGTGCTCCGACTTCCTTTAACCCTGTAATGACCCTTCAATCAACGTGCCTGTGTCTGTCAGATGGATGAAAATCAATTGCCGCCGGCTGTCAAATTAACATTATCTTTTGTTGCGAGTAGGTTTTGTTTCATTGATTGCCTGAATTGCTAATGACATTTAGCCGAATGGCAAGTCGTGCATGTTTCTTTATGGCTTTCCTGGAACACAACCAAATTAAATATAACATTAAACCCTTTCTTGGTACCTTAAATATATCTATACGAAAATTCTGAGAAATATCTTAAAGGGAAAACGAATATCGATTGTGGAAAAAGGGTTCTGAAATATACAAATAACATTGAAAAAACTAGGAAATTAAATTTAAATTATATAAACACAAACTATTCTTTATTTTTGTTCTGTCTAAATATGTCACATTTTGTCATGCCCTTTTCTTAAGACTCCCTTTTTTTAGAACTTCATAGGCTCTGTTTCAGCTGCAGCCACACCTCCCAGCATTTAAATGCAATTAAGTTCTATGCCCATTTACAATTATCCACTCCGATCATGTGGGCCTGCAACCTAACTGGCAATTATTCATGCAACAGCCCAGACAGGTTGAGATCGTGCTAAAAATAAAGAAGAATGCATTACACGCTCAAAGCCTGTCAGCCACTTAAGGGCAATCTTCGCTTATTATGGGAATAATAGAGACCCAGCCCCGAGGCATGGGATCTAACATACTGAACGAGTCAGGAATAGAATAGAGCAGGCGAAAGCGTCGCATGTGCTCCACTAAAAATAGACGCATCCATTTTCCAACCGGGCTGACGACGATGATGGCCCATAAACGCGGAGCAGCTTCTGCCACGGAGCTGGATGCCAAGCTGCTGATTGACATAAAAGAGCAAGTGGAGTTGTTAAAAAAAGCAAAAGAAAACCAAGAGTAGTCCGTGCAAACTGGCAGCAGTTATACCCAAGAAGATGAATCAACATTCCGAGCGGTCAACGTACCACGTTCAGGAATGGCACGCCATCGAGGATGCAGCTTCTGCTTCTGCAGATGATGATGGTGCTGCTGATGGGCAGATGAAGATGGCAAGCTACGACCAAAGCTTCATAAAGACAAAGACATCCAGCCAATGGGCAATGCATCGAAAGAGGCTGCTTAAACAAACCAAAACTAAACAGGTCGTCCGTCAGGCGAAGATTAGATGCACTTGAGAAGAGGTGTTGCCGAAGGCTGCAAGTTTAAATATTGATAGGAACTTTAAGACAGGATCCAAGGAGAATGGATTGATACATTTAAGTTTTCAGTTAAGTGCAATCTTGCTATAGATCTGAAGTTTTAATAATTCTATGGTTCCAAAGTATGGGTTAAAATGTTTAGAACTATGCGCTTTGGACTCAATATCTTATCTTAAAGACACGTCAGCCGAATATTTTATTATTTGATATTCACTTACTTACTTAAATTAATTAAATTATTATTTATTGAAGATTATGACGGAAGCTTGGTAAAATAAAATGATTCAATATTCAAGGAATCTTTCAATATTGCCTAACAAATCCAGACCATCCACCATAATACCTCTGATGAAGGGTATAAAGCGAAAGCTGAGTAGAAACGTTGGCAGGCAAAAATGAGCAAAGATGCCAGAACGTAACATTAAAATAAACGCGCTCAGATAAATCTTCGGTGGAAAGAGTGGAACGAGGGCAGCACCCAAGTTCCTCAGCTCCAGGGCACCCAGCTCCTGCCCCCTACATATATCCCCCACCTTTCCATCCCCATCCGCGTCCTGGAGCAGCGAAAATGCAATCAAATGCGGACTCCGTCGGTGTGTCTGTGCGAATACGTGATGTCCAAGCGGCGGTCAGTTGGGGCATCTGCAAAATGCACGCACAACATCGCACATCCGTGAAATTCCAGCGACGCTGCTGCTTGTGCCATGCATTTACGTTGACGTTGCAATTACAACTGGGCTGGCAGCCAGATGGGAGGGGTCCTCAGGCGGGCTCAGTTAGTCCAAAGCCCTTTCCTTTCTTTGGCTTTCTGCTGGCCATTCCCACGACCAAGTCCAGTACACGGCAAGAAAAGCGGAGTATCTTGAATCTAAGTAATAACCAGTCAGATTTTGATTAGGCTCTTTAAAATGGATACAAAAGAGCTCAGACTTATGGTAAAAAGAAATTAAAAGAATAATTATGCACCTACCAATCAGAAGAAGATTGAATATAATATATGTTCCCCCTTTCTTAATTCCCTAATAATATTTCTTTGTTCCTTAGAGATATTTCTTTATTCCTTAAAGATATTTCTTTGTTCCTTAAAGATACATATTTATATGAAAATTCAAATTGGTAACTTTAAAATTAAAACTAATTAAAGCTTCTAACATTGATCTCTGGAACTAAGCCTAAAAGACTAATTTTAAGTGATTTTTATCATTTATTTTCCTGTGTACCAGTGCCTTCTCAACCCGAGTCATGTCTTCTGTCCGCTGCCTGTTTACTGTGTGATTATTACAGGCAGCGGGGAAAATAACAGGCTTTCGCTTAGATGCCAGAAGCTGCTCCTTTGGCCAGTTCAGTCACTGCAAAGTGAGTTACTTAAGGGCTCGTCCGGCGGCTTCATTACAGTTCCACGTCCTCCAGTCGGGCATTCACAAAGCCCAACGGCTGAAGAGCTCAAGAGCCCTCTTCTAAGCCCTCGACGTGGAGTGTCCTGGGCAAAAGGCTTTTCTGGCCCAACAAGTGGTTGTCGCCGCATTGTGTATCAATACTCGTATCGCCGACCAGCGACCACAGGCTGTCATTACTCCCGATTCCAGCAGCCGATTTGCATTTTGAGCATCCATCTCCCCGGTCGATTTGAATGTGTCATCGAATTAATTGCAGAGTTAAAGGAAAACGGCGATTAGTAATCCCTGTTGCCAAGGCAACAATTTCAATGCAAATTGTACGTCAATGTCTTGAACATTAATTAAAGCAAATTGGAAGTGCAATGAGGGGGATTCAGGCGATAAACCCCTAAATAATTGGTTCGATGCCTTGATATACATGTTAATGGATTCATGAAATCTGTATGTGGTTTCTAGAATTTTCACTACAATAATATATATAAACAAAATAATTTAAATCTTGTATTTGCTTGTAATCAAATTAGCACACAAATATTGGATTTTACTGTCACATTGGCCCTCTAACAATCTCTTTAGCCCTCTTTAAATACAAAGGTTTACTTAATATTTATCAGTTCTCATTCTTTATGAAAATCGGATGGGCAGGGGCTTGGTCTTGGGGTTCCTAACCAAGATAGAGAACTGGGGACCCTCCGCGTTTCCGTACCGGGTGACCTTATCAATCTTATAGGCAGCTGGTCCAGGACCAGGCTTCTCTCTCCTGCGATCAATTCTTCTGCCAAAGGAGAATTGAGGTCCCTTTTGCCCAAAGCTACTCGGCAGCATATAAGCCCCAGGTCCAGGTCCTTGAAAAATATATAAAGAAAAAGGAGTATCTGTTTTCAACGGAATATATAATGTCAGCCTACCATTATTCTTGGACATCTTTTTTAAGCTGAAAATCGATTTTCACAATTCTATTTGAAAATTTTAAATCACCGGTAGACAAATACAAATTTTGGAAGCGGAAAAAAACAATGTTTGCCGAGAGGAGTTTAACTAGGAAATGAATGAACATAAATCTAAAATTTACTGACAAGCAAAAGTCCCGGAATGTCTGATTTGTAAAAAAGGTTTATAAAATAAACAATGCTTTAACCGGGTCAATAGCAACTATTAAATAAACCCATTAAATGGTTTTTAAAGACCTGGTTCACAAACAAATTGATACATTTCCCCATTGATACGCACAAACTGATTGATTAAATATTTACTTATTGTGCATAACTTTGCAATATGTTTAATTACCCGTAAATCAACAGCTACTTCCAACGCCCAGACATAAAAGACAGGGCGCCAGAGAGCAAAAAAGCAACTCACGCTCATTAATTATTAGCACCTAGGGCGTAAAAAACATTAATTAACTTTTATGCACACGCCACACTAATTAATATTTAATTTGCCTCAAATTGTAAAGCATTTTGCATTGTTCTAGCCGCTCCCGGAATCCGATTCACAGTTTCAGTTCAGCACTAATAGATTTTTACGAATTTTTTATCTGTCAAATGCGCTCTTCATTAATTTACATATATCCCTGCCGTATTTCTGGCTGACAAATGGCAAATTTTTGTAATTTTATGCGATTCCAATCTGATTGAAAGCAAAGCGTTTTATCAAATTAAGCATCTCGCATACCCCCTGTTACTATAAATGTTAACCGTTAACCAAATTATGTTGACATGAAATATTCATGGCATGTTTGACATAAATCACTTACCATAAATATATTTAACATCTTTATTGTGTTAGCCAAACGCTGTTAAGAATGCGAAAACTTAATAAATGCAAATTATTTGGTTTCGATTGGCTGAAGCTTGAACCGTTTAAATCAGTGGGAGCTTTGCTGTTGTTTTAATAAAGTGGTTTTAATAATAACTCAAAGTTAAGAAGCAAAACTAAAAAGCTTAAAAATGTCAGGAGTGGCATTGTTTTATTATCTCACAAAGTTGTGAAAGCAAAGATTTATTCAAGCTTCCGTTGCTTAAATTTTAATTACCAAGGTCAAATGACTAGTTTGTCCATCACGTTCTACCATCCAATTGACTTTTTTCAATTAGTACTTTGACTACATTCGCCTTGACCCCTGAACTCCCTGTTTCCCAATTTCTTTTCCTTCCAAACTTTAGCCAGCAAGTTGAAACAATTTTTCCTGACATTTTTTTAATACTGAAAGTTTTCGGCTGATGCTGCAGACTTGGCATAAATTAAGAAAAAATCAATAAGCTTTGAGAGCGAGGCCAGCACTATAAATACGCATCTAGTAATTAAGATGACATAAAGTATTTCTTTATAAATGGTATTCCTCCTACTTGCATTGCAGCAACCAAAATGCACAGAACAGAGAAGCACTCGGAGGCATCCCCGCTGAGACTCTGCCTCGAATTTCATCAGGAGGATTCCGGAAAGGATCTGCAGATGTCGAGGAAAAAATGCAATAATAACCAGCAGCGGCGGGGTCGTCGGAGGCGGACCTTGCCCGGAATTCACTGGTCCACCAGCCTGGCCGTTTTGATGCTGACCATTTGCATGGCCCACACGTCGAGTGCCGGTAAGTGCTGAAAACTGAAAAACTAATAAAATAAATAAAAAACTAATAAAAAGTCAAATGCTCGGACCAGTGACATTGTAAGGGGTCGAAATGCCAGACGGGGTGAAGCTGACAGCTACATGCAGCAGACACACAAGCCTCAATTAAAAGCACATCAATAACAGTCGCCTCCCACTCGGTCCACCCAAAATCCCCCAGCCACCCAACCACCCACTCAACCCGGTGATTCCCCCGCAATTGGCACTTGGCGTGCCAGTTTAGCTTGAGGGTCTGGTTCCTGTGATTTCGGATTTTGATTTATTTAACAATTTAGCAACAACATTGGCAATGTCGCAAGCTGTGACTGTGACTTGCTCTACATTGGTGCTTCACTTTAGGGGACTAGGAAGAGTGTTTTTTCTTGTCCACTGCCGAAGAGAAAATGTTGGGAATTATGCAACTCGTTTTTGTGCACTTGAATGGGGCAAAATTACAAATTGATCGGAAGCAAGAAGTAAAATTGGCTTAAAAATTTAACAATATTGTTCATTGCAAATTGAATATGAAATGTGGTGAAAGGAGAATTGGCATTTGAAAATTGATGCCACACGTCTACTTCAAGTTCTTAATCAATAACAACACCTCTAGATTAAAAGCTAAAACTAAAAAGGTATTCCATTGAATTTATGAGTTCTTAGTTATATTTTAATTGAGAAAAAATATTTCAAAGTTGCTTAGACAATTTAAAAAGTATTTAGATAACTTTCTTAGAAAGACTCCATAAACTTTGTATAGGAACTAAGAATAATATTATTTCGATATTCTCTATTGAGTTCATAAACTTTCTAGATTTGAATTGGCCAACTCTTAACGACTATTAGCTCTTGTAGAAACTTCCCACGTTCATGTATCTATTTATACCCAATAAAACATTCCCACTGAATTCGAATCCACAACCGCAAGCGCCTCAAAGTATGCAGTAGAAGCGAAAACAACAACCAAAATAAACTTGTCGCTGCAGTTCGGAGGGAAATTAACACTACCCGGGCATTAGCTCCCTTTGGGCCCTGTTCTTCCAGCCAAAACAAACATGGAGCAGTGGCAAAAAAGGAAAACAAAATGTAACCCAGCTTTGGTCGCCTAAAATCCCCCTGAGGCCAAATTTGAAAAGCGCTTTAATCGCTAAGCTGCGTTTAGGCGTCAGATTTTGTGTTCCGACAGGTCCGCACCCTCCGCCCCATAAATTTACCTACGTCCTTTTTGTCCTTTGTGTTTTAGCAGCTGTTTAAACATTTTTGCTAACACGACTGTTGTTAAAGTACCCAGCAATGATTTAAGGTATGCAGGATGTAAGATAAAGTGTGAAATCTAATAACAAATAGTTCATTAACTTAAATTCAAAAGCTCTAATATTAGCATTTTTTCTATTATTTATAAACATATGAAATATGTTTTATTATAATTAACCTTGAATATCCTTATTAACTAAAATTCTGAAATCCCTTTTATGGTATTCTTAAATAAACAATTTTAATTATTTCTTCATTTTTGGAGACCTTTTATTGAGACATTTAAGTGCGAAATAGTATTTTGAAATGTTTTATGCTAGCAAATCCAAGATTAGATTGACGATTCTTGCATATTGTTAAATTTACATAAATAATTGTAGTACAATTGAAGTTTAAAGAAAACAAATTCTAAATATGAAATCGGTGCACAATAGTCTTGTGAGATTTTAAGTAAATGTTTATATACTATAGGAATGGCGTATCCAGGATTTGATTGTAGCGCATTTTGTAACGCATTATATTTTACTTTTCACTCAATGCAGGGGTTAGTTTGAGCACTTTAGACCCCACGGGGAACTCCGTATTTTCTAAAGTATTATATGGTCGACCCATTGCGTACTTCAATGTTTTTTGGAGCTCTTTACCACAACGAGCCGCCAAATGAGGCATCCTGGGAAGGAAGGCGGGAAGTGCGGATCCTGGGCTTCCCCGGACTGGCACTCGCGAAACTGGCGGATGTGGTTTTGCATGTGTTTGCTTGGCAGCTGCAATTTTCGTTGGCCATTTTGCCCACTCCTCCCTGAATGTGTTCAAGTTCAGCGCTGTCCTAGCAGAAAAAGTTAGGGAGATCCGCCACAAAACAGCGGTGCTGCCTAGTGTGCATTTTTAAAAGCCAGCCTGCTTAAATTTTAAATGGGGATTTCAGAATTTGCCCACTTCATCCAATGAATTACATTTCATTTTAGCTATTAAATCCGGAAACCCTTCTGTCCAACAATAAGGCTAAATTGATTCTGACCAAACGGCACGAAATTAATTTTAATTTTTTATGTGCACCTTTTTAATTTTCAATTAAGTGGCATGGCCTCGAACAGACCTAAAGGGTTTAATTTCAAAGGAATGTAATTTACCTAAGGCTAAGCTTGTAAAGAAATTGTAAGAAGAAGGAAATGGGGTCTCAATGAGATTGCAGCGATTAATGAAACTAAGATACACTTACATGTTTTTTTAGTTTAAATGAATAAATAGTATTTTGTATAAATTACTTAACTAAAAATTAAGAAACACTCAGGGTCTTATTTTGTTTTATAAAGTTAATTATTACAAACCCGCATCTCTTTCCTTTTCAATTGAAATACATAGCCTTAATAAAATTATTCTGTGTTGGGTTAAAAGCTTATAAAACCTATCAAGTTTACTTAGTTGATTGATGCTAACCTCTGAAAAAAAACAGAGTATGAAGGATAAACGGTCATAGAAATGCCTGCTATTTTTTAACTGCCGTTTTACGAACCTGAAATCGTTTCTCGACCATAAACGGGAAACCAAAGCGAAAAATGGCACTCAAACTGCTGTCAGAGGGCACAACAAGCCACAGCACAAACAAAGCACAGGAGGACCAATGAGAAATGGATGCATTCGGGCAAATCTGGGAAAGCCAAATCAAACTTAGTCGAAGGGAAAAAAACCTTTTTATATTCTGTGTGCAGCCATCCTGGCCCCAGGACAATTGTCAAGGTGAAAAGGGGAAACAAAAAGGACACAATTCGAGGGAATATAAAAATGAACTACAATTTTGCAAATTTTAAGCACATTTCAGTTGCTGTGAAAAAGTCGTCAGCGTGGCGAAAAAACCGATTTGCATATTTACACCTACACAAGTGCAAACAGCACCCACACTTGTGCAAGCGCACACCCTCACATAATACATACACTATACACCATAACTTGCATACAATAAATCTTGTGACGTCTCGAGAGAAAGACGTCACGTAGCAAGAAGAGGATGGAGAAAGTAAGAGAAGCTGGATACGTTGCTCATCCTGTTTCCTGCCCAAGTTCCTGCCCAGCGTTTGTTGTGTGTGAAATCCTTGCACTCGGCGAGGATAGTTCCCCGAAAGCCGAGCAGAAGGTCCTTCAGTTCCTTCTCCCGCTCACCGCAGACTGACGGTGAAAAATCGTCGCCAGTTCACATGAAAATTGTCAGAGCGCTATTACGAAAATGAAAATGAAAATGAAAAGAAAATCGAGCTCATCATGTGTATATAAAAATATTCCGCACTCTACCGTCGCTGCATTGATAATGAGAACCATTGAGCGCTAAAAGGAGAAGACTAAGGAGTAACTACGAGCAAGGAAATGGATTTATATTCATGTGGAGTACGCCAACAAAGAGCTTTGATAGTAATTTCAGGGGGATACCAAACATTCCGAAAACAGCTCGATCTTGCGGTTAAGTGGGATATACAGACAAATTGAACTTATAAATAAAAACAGACAACGAGTGAGGTCATTTTAAAAGTAAGCCATGATATCAAGATTTTTAATAAGAAGATTTAAATAAAGGAATATAGATTAGTATATATAGTATATATCATATCTTTTTATTAAATAGTTCTTAGAACTTCACATTTTTGGAGAGGTAAACGAAATAGTTTTACATTTTAACATATTAAGTACTTATATTTTTTTAAAGCAATATATCTTGAAAAGGTTTGTTGCTATTAGTTAAAAGGAAAAAATGATAATTTGAAAAAGTAATTTCAAGCTTGGCCTTAAGGCCGTTGCTTATATCAAACAAAAATTCTCAAGGATTTGTTAGTTGATACTCCTTTTTTCCAATTAAATCCAATTTATTTTGATTTAAAGAAAACCTTACTTTAATGGCGTTTACAGAATTAAAAAAGCAAACAATACATTTACATGTACCATCTACAAATTGTCTTGTTTATTTTTATTGAGAACATTTCCCCCTAACAAAATGCTTGCCTGAATTAAAACAATTCTGTTGAAATTGATTGACTGGCGACCAGCCCCCTCGTTTATTGCCCGCACAGAAGAAGGCTCTGCACCGCAACCACATTCCCATCCGCATCCACATCGTGTTCTCCTATTAAGTTGCATCCCGAACACCCAAGGAAACCCACATATTGTTACATTAAAAGCCCCGCTTCGTGTACCTCCTTGGGCGTCTGTCACGTGGAACGGGGTAAATGGATAAATAACGATATGTTTACAGATGGCACTGGGCGCGGGGGGGGAAATGTGGCTCAGAAGAAGGAGTGTGTGCTGATTTATATGCGAATTTTTATATGCACAGTTAAGGTGGCACATATACCCATTCGCAGCGGAGTCCCTGGGAACTCAGAGGAGAAAGACCCAACACGGGAGACAACTCCTTTGCCAGTTGTCAGTTGCCTGTTGCCTCGGCAAACAAATGCGGCGGCGTCTCCGCTCGTCGTCTGAAGAATTTGTATGCAAACAAACGGGACAAACAGCAAACACCCGGCATCTGGCAAAAAAAAGAAATAAGAAAACAAACAAACAGCACACACACGACAATGTTTTTGTTTCAACTGCGTGGGAATGGCAAACGTCTTCAAGGCGAGCCCGAGATTTGTTTGGCCTTTTTCGGGACTCCGGCTTTAAGCTTAAACACACTTAAACTGCAAAACGGCGACTGGCTGCTGCTCATTTTTAATGCATACTTCATAAATCCTTGTCATAACTTTGTTGGCCAAGTTGAGTTGCCTCTTCTAAGCCACCAATCCACCACCCATTTGCGCCTCGAGTTTGTCTCCCCGGCGTTGCGTATACGCAACGTTGGCCTCGCCACTGCAATTTTATGGCTTATGGCCACGCCCCCAAGCGGGAAACTATTTATCTGACATTTATATGCAATGGCATTGGAAAAGCCATCAGTCATATTGCTAAATTTTAGATCCGGAATCATCAATAAGAGGGAGTTGAGGATCTTAAATAATAAAATGGTCAACAAAATATCACCACTTTTAAATGAAAAGTGCTATTTTCTAGTGACAAAACTTATTTTTTCTCTTGTTTTTATTTCAAATACCCTTTTAGTCACACTACATTAAATATTATGGGCAACTGGAGACTCTTCAGCTTCCACCAATTTACCCCCAAAAACGATTCAACTTCAATTAGCATTACAATGGCCTAAGTCAGGCAGCTGCACCCTTTGCTCCAACAAGGTTTTTTCCTTTTTTTCCACCAGTAAGCTGAAAAAAAATTCTTCAGCAAACCGGAAATATTTTAATTTCCGTTCTGCTCTTCCTTATTTTTATAATTTCTTTACTGTTGCCAGCTTTTAGGCGTTGCCGTTTTTAATTGCGGAGTTTCTTGTTTTCGTTCCACCCACGAAATTAAAGTAAATACTTTAAGCGTTTGGCAAACAGCAAAAGCCATCGGAGAGCGGAGGTCGGCCAATAAAACGAGACAAAAAACTCACTGCAAAGTAGCGTTAAAATTTGCATAAAATGTTTTAATTCAGGATGGTGGGATTCCCCTTTTCCTGCCCGCATCATGTCCAGCTTGACATTTTAAAGACAACAGCTGCCCGCCCCTCGCGGCTTAATTGAATTGTTTAATGGAGTCTTACGACAACAGAAAACGGCAAAAAGGAGCGGAAACGAAAAGGAAAAATCAAATCGGCATAAAATAAAATGCGGGTCGCAAGCAGATGCTTTCACCTTTCCGGCCCACAGCCACTTTCTCCGCCCCGTTAATTTAACGCCACTTGGCAGTCGTAAAAAACGCCAACAAATTGTCGCCTTTGGTCAAAGGAAATAAGTCCAACAAAAGAGCAGAAAGAACCAGTAGAAAGGCAAAAAACGCACCGATAAAAGGTAAAGCAGATACAATATTATCATCGTTATCAGGTCCCCAGCTGTTATCAGCTTATCGGCCCGACGGCTGAGCATTCAATTGGCCATTTTATTAACCTGTCTGAACACTACCTTCCTCAGCTTCCCCTCCTCCGGAAAACTTTTCCACAATGGCAAAAGTTAAATCTGTTCACATTATTCAAGCATTTACGTGGCTTAATCCTAGAAAAACTTTTCACTCACCCCCCACAGACGACGGGCAATATTTTCCCGTTTGTATTTTCCATAGATTTTCAATACAAACACCGGGGTGTACCACTGGGATTTCATGCCGAAAAACATTTTTGTAATTTAAAGTTCCAGCCATAACTATGCCGAAAGCTCTGTAGTCACGTCTGGCAATAAAAATGAGTGTATACTTTTGGCATATGCAAACGGGCAAAGGACTTCTTCTAGTTCAACGCGTGCCTAGCATTTTCCCTACAAGTGTTCCAGGTAATTCTATAAAGTTTCGCCCATAACTTTGGCGGAAATTATTCGAACTAGATCATTGCGAAGTTTTCCCTCGCTTGTTTGCCAAGTTCATTCGGGAAAATCAGCTTTATTAGGGGTCCTTCGAAGTTTATTGTTTCAAATGAAAGGGATAGACAAAATTTAATGGAAAAATTAAAGATAGTCGTGGGTGCCTCAGAAATCAATAAGATAAAGCTGCCCAAAAGTAGGCAGCAAATAAAGTTGAAATACATAATTCCAATGCATACTGCATACTTTTAGACACCTTTAATTGTAATTCCAAACAACTGTATTTTCTGTAGATTTACCAAATATATTTATCAACAGATACACAGATAGATAAAATGTGTTGGAATAATTTAAGACAATCTATTCGAATTTGAATAAATATTAAAAACTGTTCAAAAGTATGCAGCATTAAATTTGTTATGCAGAATTTAAACGTGTACTGCATACTCTTAGAAACCTTTAATCCTGATTTCAAAACCTCAGTATGCTCTGTTCCTAATATATTAATCAACAGAAATTCTATACAATGCACATACGAAATTCAGCACCTAAGTATCAGAATCTGTTGCTCCTTTGGCACTTTAAGTGCGTAAACAGTGAGGGCCAACAATCAGCATACTGGCTACAAATATGTACGAACTTTGCCTGCTGCCCCTAACTAACTGTCATAATACGTGCTCTAGATGCAGCAATAAGCATAATAACACAAGGGAAGGGGCCTGTTAGGACAACAATCCTCGGACAGGGCAAACAGAAACCGGAGCCTTAACTCTGGTTTGACTTCGGTGGACCAGGTCAAATGGGTAACAACAGCAAATCTGGGAAAACTTACAACCGACTCTAAGCGAACTTTCCCCCTTGTTGCTGCCAATGTAAAATTGTGTGTGAAATCGGAAAATTAGTCCCCAAGGAAGTTCATCGAAAGAAAGCCCGAATATGAACTGCGTTGACGATGGCACATATTTTTGGCCCGACCGAAGGGGAGCTTAAAGCGGCTTTAAGTGGTCATGAGCACGCCTCGATGAACTGGATGAAATCTGGCCAGGACCAAATTGGACTGGCCCGAATGGAACCAACTGACTCGGCACAGTGGTGGATGTTGGATGACTTTGCGGAATCTCTGTTTGTGTAATTGTGGGTTCTGGTGTTTTGCAGTTGCTGTTGCTTGTTTTTTCATGACCAGTGGGCACAGCGAAACTGTTGCTGTTTTGATAGGGTTCTGACGAAATGTACCCGGAATTCAGGAGGACTACGATGTTTGGAAAGGGGTGTTGCTCACAGCGTGTGCATATGAATCCATTGCATTAATTGGATTATATGTCAGGTTTGAAGTGTGAACTTTGAGCCGCACATTCAAAGGGTACACAAGTTTATTAGCCTAGTAAAGTACATTTTCGAAGGAATTTGTTTCAGTATTTAAGACTAGCATTTAAAAAAAGTTAAGTACAGTTCGGTTTAAAAGAAATTTTAATGTGTTTTTTCGTTTTTACATTCCTAAATATATTTTAATGGGGACAATATTTTGTTTTTTAAAATAAGTTAAGTATAGTATATTTTTGTAAAAGAATTTAAATTTGTTTTTTTTTAATGATTTTTGTTTATTTAAAAGGGAAGAAAAGTATGATATTTAAAGTAAAGTAAAGAACATTTTAAAATTAAGCTTAATTTTGATTTTACAGTGGTCGGCATATGTATTTTGACAAAATAAAAGTTAAGTATACTCATAACTTGAATTTACTTCTTGTAAACTATAGGCATCAATGGAAAGGTAATTTCAATGCCATTTGAATGATACAATACATTTCTTTACCCATTCAGTACTTATTGAAAAGGACAAATTTGTGTAAATCAACTTTTAAATTTTTTTTTCAAACTTTTTTCCTCGTCTTGAAAACTTAAATTTTTTGATGCAAAAAGTTTCTTCAAACAAAAACAATAGTAACTGCAAAAAGAATTTTTCAAAAATCATTTTTCTTATATTTTTTATGAATTTTTGAAAATGCTTAAAAACAGGCATTTGAGCCATATTTTTCTCTTTTTCATACAAATTTTTTCCGACATTGTCACCTTCAAAAAATCATAAAAAATATAAGGAAAATGATTTTTGAAAAATTCTTTTTGCAGTTACTATTGTTTTTGTTTGAAGAAACTTTTTGCATCAAAAAATTTAAGTTTTCAAGACGAGGAAAAAAGTTTGAAAAAAAAATTTAAAAGTTGATTTACACAAATTTGTCCTTTTCAATAAGTACTGAATGGGTAAAGAAATGTATTGTATCATTCAAACGGCATTGAAATTACCTTTCCATTGATGCCTATAGTTTACAAGAAGTAAATTCAAGTTATGAGTATACTTAACTTTTATTTTGTCAAAATACATATGCCGACCAGTGTATATTTGTATATTTTAAAAGGAATTTTATTTTCTCATTATTCAAACCTTAAAAAATACTTATATTTTTTATCACTGAAGTAATTTATTTTATTTGAATTTTTAAATATAATTATGTTGTAATTAAAAAGATTTGCTTTATAAAAATAGCACTTTAAATGCAAAAGAACCAAGTTTAAATCAAATCATATCTAACCCTAACAACAGCCAGAAAATAATTCAGATTATGTAAAGTACTTAGGGCGATAAAAATTTAATCAAGCAGAGACTTCCACAAGAATTCTAAATATGACGCCAAAATGTTAGGTGTACAATTTTAAAATCAACTTGTTATATTCAAGCTTGTGCGCTTCCACCAATTAGGCGGGAAAATCACATGGCCAAATATGACCCAGAAAGCAAGACCCGGAGAGGTCTCACATAACGCCGCTAAGATCTTATCAAAAT
This sequence comes from Drosophila suzukii, assembly GCF_043229965.1. NCBI lineage: Eukaryota > Metazoa > Arthropoda > Insecta > Diptera > Drosophilidae > Drosophila > Drosophila suzukii. Next base: position 20,907,497 of record NC_092080.1, on the reverse strand, counting down.
AAGCCAATTGAAAACTGGCCAAGAAAACCAGAAACAAGCCAAACATGTAACACATACCTATGCTGTAACCCGCCTGCGATCGACCAATTACAAAGCCAAAAGCCAACTTGGCAGCGGCAGCAGCTGCCACTTGATAATGTGCCCGAACATCATCCTCTTTTGGCCTAATGCGAAAAGCAAACAGAGGCCAAAAGACACACAAAGGCCAAAACTCACACGTGCCGGGGTCTGGAGAGCAGCAGCAGCAACTTCTAAAATGAAAAGTGTTAAAAACTTTTACTTTCGATGCCCGTGTCCGTTAGCGAGCTGGTTTGTGTGGGTCTTCTTTTTGTAGTTTTTGAGTTTTTTTCGAGCTGGCCTAGACCGAAGGGCCGAGCCGGCATGTAAATTAGCTTTTGAAGAGCCGGCCAAGAGACGCTGGCCAACAAGTGGCGCGCGCTCGTCTCGCTGCGGGTAATTATATTGTGGTCACGTCCCGGCGAGGCATCTGTTTTATGGAGTGTTACACTTTAACGCCGATCTGCAGACCTCTTCCCCGGGCAAATAGAAGGAGCGGGGAGCTGTGCTAATGGGAACTCTGGCTAAATTGAAAAGAGCCCGCAGTTGGCCACATCCAGCGAGGACCCAAGCTCGGTTTGGCTTTGTGGCAAGGACCCCAGGTCCCATTAAGAAAAATCCCCTGCGACCAACACGGCGTATGGTTAATAAATTAACAAGCCTTTTTAGCTAATGCATTGCAATGTCAACTGATTATTGAAGACATATTCAAAGTGTTCTGCATTGGTTTTAGTTATATTGCATGCACTAGGTTTTATTAGTCTGTTAGCGTGTTTCATGTGATATAAACTTAATTGAATATAAATTAGAATTTGTAATAATTAACAATTTCACAGAACCTAGTGATACCATCCCTATTAAATCCACATAATAATAAAAAGATGATCTTATGGCTCGGTTCCATCTCATCAAAACCAGTTTCAGCCTGCAATGCAAGCATTAATTCGAGATGATATCTCGCAGATCAGCGTAATTATTGACATTGCATTTGATTACTAAAATAAATCACCAGGTGTAATAATATTTCCCAGTGAAATGTATCTGCCAATAACCATTGGCTTGCCCTGCCTGCCAGCCAGGCCCACATACCCACATGTGATTACTCAAATTGCTACAATTAGGCCAGTGAGCTAGCAGGGAGCTTCTCCATGGGTCCACCGAAGTGCCCAGTCGTTTGTGGATCTTGGCCACGTGTTGGAGGGGCTAATGCGCCTAATGACAGCCCGAATGATGCGACAAAAGGCCTCTAGTCGACTGGCTTGGGATATGCCATTATTAATTTAAATAGCCCAGCTCGGACATGGGCATCGGACACTGGCGTGCCGACAGGAAAGGGGATTACTTGTGGTTGGAACAGGGGCAGAGCTACAGTGACAGATGCAAACACGCCAATTCGGGGTCCAAAAGTGGTATTGTGACTGTGACTGTGCCAAATTGTGTGAGCTAACACTCGTGTCATTGTTGTTGCATTTCACACGTCTCTGTTGATAATTTGATAAGTTTTTGCATTGCATTATTGGATGGTATGTGATAACTTAATAAAAATAAAAACAAATTGGCTTCTTTTCAAATACTTTGTGCATAAAAAAATGGATTGATTTTTCACAACGGCCTATTCAATTATTATTCATTCGTGCAAACACTTTTTATTATAATGTAATCAATTGTGTTTACTTTAATATAATTACACAGTGCAACACAAAAAAGCTTGGATTTCAAAATCTGAAAGTGCTTAACGAAACTCAATTTAAAAGGGAAAAATTTCTTATGGCCAAGTCTTAATGACTTTTTTGTCAAAATCATAGAAAAGAACAAAATACAAATAATTGCTTTCAAAACAGTGCATATTAAAATATAGACTGAAAAATGCTATGGAATTATATGAGTTTGTATTGTGCTTAAATACATTAAATACAATACGATATATTTTCGAAATTTTATAGCCTATTTCACAATGGAAAATTGCAATCGGACCTTAAGATGGAGCAAATTCTTAATTGAAATCCTAACATTGCTATAATATCTAAACACGAGCTATTCTGTAGGAACGACAAGTGGGGTCTGAATCCTCCAAACTGCGGCCACATTCTAAAACCCTATAAATGTTGATCAGTGCTATAAAAGTTATCTTTACTTGTCATAACTTCATTGGATAACATATGCACTACAAATGTGTTAACACATAATAAATATTTCGTCCAGCAATTAAATACATAAACAAGTTTGTTGTTTGGTGATAAAACCAACCACATTTCAGTTGACAGTTATTAATTTTCACTTTATGAAAACAACATAATTATCTTATATTATTTTGGATCTTTTTAATGTTTGCTAAATTTGGTATCTTTGCTTAATTTCACATATATATACTTAACACCTAAGCTACCTAGCAAATTAATTTATTTTTATTAAAATCCCAATATTTCCTTTAAAGCTTGTTAAAGTTTTGATTGGTTCCATCGAAAAACCAAGTGTTTCCAATTTTAACTTTGTTCAACAAGGCATATGAATTCCTCTCCGCTTTTTATCATCCAGCGTACTTCGCTTCACGCATATCACCTGCCATTAAACCGTATAATTTGTTTTTTCGGCTTTTTTGTGCGCGATGAGTTGGTGTTTTTTGAGACAAGAGTCTGTGCCACTCGGCTTGCGTCGCCTTTTGGCCCACCTCATTTATCATCTTTGTCCAGAACGATGACAAGTGCAACAACAAGCTCAGAACACTCAAAAAACTCATTTGCTGTCATTTGTCCGATGTCGTCTGTCAATCCGTCCGTCCCACCGTCACTCCTACCCGTATTCTGATTGTTTTTCATTGTTTTTGCTTTCGTTTGAATGCCATTTAAGCGTCAATTTGAAATCGCATTCACAACTGCCTGACTTACGCGCCGCTGGTTTCTCAGTTTCCGTCGAAATTCCCCATGGAAACAATGGAATTATCATGGGGATATGTATTGTATATAATGCTGTCTATAAGCATGACGGCATATTCTTGTTACCAATTTTCAGTTTAGTTGACATGCATGCAAAGATCGGATTGCCGGCCAAATTTTAAGGCGGCACAATGAGAATGCACGATTTATGCTAAGTACATTTTAATTCCTTCGTTTCAGCAATTACTTGTCATTCAGGTATGTCAACAAAATGGGTATAGCAAGTTGGTTAGTTGAAAAATAAATTGTTTTGTCGGAATGTGTGGCTTTAATCATTTAAACAACAAATTCCTCTTTAAATTCTTTCATAATTTCTAATTTTGATAAAATTAATTTAATATGTTTCTCGTATATCAAGTTGGTTAGTTGGTTTAGCAGAATTTGTATTTATTTTAAACAATTTTAAAACCTATTTATACTTATATAAGTTAACTTTACATTCTCTTTTTAATCCATAATTTTGATAAAATTAATTTATTATATTTTTTTAATTATTTCCCTCTGCCTTATTCCTTAAGACTCTTATCCCTATCCCACAACTCTTATTATAGCTAGTCCCTTTGCATCTCCGATTATTTTATGGTTCGCAGACTTAAACTACTTTGCCCCGATAAAACTGCAATTACACTCACAATTCATGGGCTAGGAATTTCTTTATTGCGTTTGGCTGAACAGAAGTCATGTCAAACTAACACATTTTCTGTCTAACTAACCGCAAACTGCTTAAGAAAACTGAAGGGGCGACCAGATGAACCGACCCCGCAACGATTTAAACGCTCGGCGGAAACTCAGCTTAGCAATTTTCCGGATCCGGAAAAGCGGAGCGAGGATAGCGCCGGCAAAGCCACTTGGTGGAAATGTAATAATGATGGAAAACATTTTCTGGGCCGGGCCGAAGTTGAGTAGTTTATGAAGTGTAGATGGCGGGCCAGAGAATTTTCCGCAATTTCCACGGTCCTTGGCTCGAGACTTCGGGATGATTTGTTATTGCTGTTGGTTTCGGCCTAAGGCGTTTATAGCCGGCCGTATTTATCAATGGCGCTAAGTATTATTAATAGTGTGGTTCAGTGGTGTGGTTCCGCGGGGTGCCTGTCAAAAATTGGCTCCAACTCGCAATGTTTATAATGGAAATTTAGCTGATAATATCCAAGCTCAAGTGGGTAATAACAATCCCGGCACCCCCCCTGGAAATCCGCTTTTCCTACGCCCCTGGCCTCTCAATCGGTAGCATCTCGGTTGTTTGCCAGCTTGTTTATAACAATTGCCCGGAATTGTGCTTATCATTTATCACGACAAAATAAAAGCAACATTAATTTAGAATCAATGACATTTATGGGTATGATTCAGCAGCCATTGCAGCGGCAAATCGCGTCACATTTACAGGCATTTGCATAATAACTTTCTGCCTTGCGGAAAACAATCAAAAGCTAATTTACAATGCAATTTCGCAGGGAACAATTTACTGTCAGTCGGCTGAGACAGAAAAAAATTCAGCAGCTTACAGAACTTAAGCACCCATAAAGAGAGTGTGCGATAAACAAGCGAAGAAGCTGACGAGAAAATCTAAAATAAGATCTCCCCGGTGGCGTATACGTAATCGGACCGAATCGTGTTACTCGAGTCCCAGACAAATGTCAGCTGTCCCTCCGTCTGCTCCACATAATGTGAATAATAATTCTGCTCATTTGAAACGTGTTGGCCAGCCAAAAATTAAAAAGGAAAAAAAACAAAAACCCGGAGTCCCAGAGACCCACAGACAATGGAAAGCCGCGGAATTAGCGCTGCGTTCCACAATGAAAACAGAGCGCAAACGGGAAGCTGTTCTACTAATTGCAGCGTTTCGGATTTCATCCATGTGTGTCTGCTTCTGTTTCAGCTTCAGTTTCTGTGCCTTGCATAACGAGCAACAAGCGAAATTGCTTAAAAAGGCTAAATGAAAGTCGCAGACGGTAAAAATGATTTCGGAATACTTAGCTAAGTGCGATGCATAAGGGAAGACTTAGAAATGATATGGGGTGCAGCTGGTTTGATCCGGGTTTCATGCCCACTATGCAGGGAGACTTACGGGGCTGAAAGAGAAATTACTAGGGTTATTAAATTTAGAGTGTCTAAAAGTATGCAACAATATATTTTAAGCTTCATTTATTCACTGCATACTTTTAGACACCTTAAACGACATTTTCAAGATGTTTTAAAGTGCTTTGTGTGACTCCCCCATTAAACTGGGAATAAACTTAAAGCTGAAAAGTGACTACCCACTCCTCTATTATTATCTCCCTCGAAAATATCCCAATTAACGCTAATTGTGCCATAATCCGTTTTGTAAAATTCAAAGTATTTACAAAATAATTGTATCCTAAAAAAGCATATTTAAATTTGTATCTTTATAAGGTATTAGAAATAAAATAATCAAAATGAAGCGTATAAGATTTTATAAAAGTCAAAGTAGTTATTTAATTATTATATTCCAAATAAGTTAAATTATAAATGTCACCAAAATGTTACCAAACATTTTACATAAAATCCCTGGCGTTAACTGTATTCAAATTTATTTTACCTAAGCCAAAAAAATAAAAGTACTGAATTAAACTATTGTTGGCTAAAAAGTTTCCCACCAAAATGAAGCGACTTTTAAATTTAGAGACCTTTGCAGAGTTTATTCCCCCAAGTTGAACACCAAAATAAATCTGAACAATGTTCCCCTTTTTGTCCGCTCGGAAAAGGAAAAGTGAGCAGCATATGCAGTTCCCTTAATGAGTGCTGGGAAAACAATTTAGCGTGGGTTGTACATAGATAGGTCCCAGTTTATTAAGGGGGACTCGAAATAAAGGATGGCCAACAGTGCCACACCAAAACTGAACCACTGGGCGTATGATTAATGCTAGAACATATTTAATCATTTTTCATGGCAAATGACAAGACCCCAGCTCAAAAGATTGTGCTGCCACCGAAACCTTTAAGAGATAGACAATTTCAGGGGCAAATGAGAAATGGGAAATGGAAAATGCGCCCGTACAAGACTTGTCAATCGGAATTATACGCCAACTGGACAATCAACGACCGTAGACAAAGCGGCTGCCACTCCATCTTGTGCTCCTCTTCGGTTCGGTTTCCCAATTGGGAGTCGCCTCAAACTGGGCAAACAAAAAAGCCAAACTAAAACTAAACTCATTTAACTTTGCCGTATTTTGATAGCATTTTACCTTGGCCAACAGCAGCAGAAGCAGAAGCAGCAACAGGAACAACAAACAACTGTTATCAAAATGTCATTCATTCAAATATGTACCCAGTGACAGGGGGGCAAAGGGCATCTGGCCACCCCCACTTCCCCTTCTCCTCCTTCAGCGCGGTCCTTTTTGCTCCTGCATACACTCTTAAAAAATCCGAAAAGAACATAATCCAATTACATCTGTAAATTAAAGCATGAGGGCAATTTGCATTTTCATTTCATTAAGGGAAGATGCTGATAGCCCTGCACAAGCCACTTAGCCAAGAAGGACAGTTTTCATTAATATCCTTAAATACAAAAGTAAACTTCAGGAATTGGAGTAAATATAGTGTACAAAATCTTTGCGTTTAAAAGTATACGGAGACACTTAAAATAACTTTAAAAATAAAGTGTATTTTTTAATAGTTTTCAAAAAAATTTTATATACACATGTAAATTTTATAACCCAAAGTTTAAAAAAGCCCCGTATCTAATTTTGCAAGTTTTTAAAGATTTGTAGGAGGTACTAAAATCTGATGTAAATGTGGTTTCCTTTATGATCATTTTTGTAGTCTTAATAAATCTCTCACTTTATAAAACTTAATACTTTTTTACTTAATTTACCTGTCAATAATATTTAATTTTGTTTATGCCTTAAAAAATAATAAATAATAATAAAATAAATTCTAATAAATGTCATCTCTGTATTCTATTTAAATTTCTAAAGAGTGAATCGAATAAAGGTTTTCTACCAATGATTTATTGAAAGTTGAGTAATGTTTTAATATATTAAGCAATGCTCTCACTAAACCATAAACCATAATAATTAATTCATATTGAATACCTGATCAATCAACAAAAATTCATGATTTTTTGTGAAAAGGTAGAAATTAAACCTACTGCTTTGTACCACGCTCAACCATCAAAGATAGAGATAGAAAGAGAGTTTTAGAGATGTGGTCACAGGAGGACGAGGCAAGGACTTAAAAGCAACTAAATCTGTTCTGTATCTTGTGGCTCCTCCTGTTTCCTTATGGCCTTTTTTTTCCTCCAGTGCAGCATTCTGTTCAATGGCCTTTGTTGACTTTCAGCTTTCTCCCATTTCACACTCGTGCTTCCTCTTTTTGCAGTGCCCGCCATAGAAAGCAGCAGCGCATCCTCCACAGTCGTCACGGTCGCGGTCACGCCCGGCATGGCGGCCAGCAGCTCGAGCGGCGGAAGTGGCGGATTCCACGGCCTGGCAGGCAGCACCACGGAGTCCCCGGCCTCCCCGGAGCAGCAGCAGCCCCAGGGTAAGACCCGAAACTAATCCCGCCACCCCACCCAACCCGAGCTAAATGACAAACAATGCGCCACCCTCTTCAAATTGTTTATAGGCCAATGCCTGCAGGATGGACTTTGGGTGCCCGAAACCGCGAGTCGCTGCGAATACCGAACCAGTTGTCGCGCCATCCAGCGAACTGGCCACTGCTGCCCCGATTATAAATGCGGTAAGTGAACACCCCTCAGGGGGACCAGGAATCGACTCGACTTTCGAATGCATTTATGCAAATCGCCGCCTTTCCTCCCCAGATTGCGAAAAGGATGGCAAAACTTATGCCAATGGTGATAAATTGGTTGCTCCCGACACGCCGTGCACCGTGTGCTACTGCAAAGGTGAGTGCACACAGCTTCAATTAGCAGCACACTATGGTGCTGTTTATGCCTTTGTTTTTGTTATATTAAAATTCTGGATTTATTTAAAAATAACTGCATAATATATATTACACATAACTCATGTTTCTTTAAGTGCAAAGAATGAATATTGGGAAATTTGTATTTTGCAAGCATTTATTAACACTGCCTTGCAGAAAAATAGTTGGAATACCAAAGTTTTCTGTAAGCTTTTATTAAAAATAACCAATCATGTATGTGGTAACTTTTATTGAACGAATACAATTTTAACAACTTTTAGTACTGCACCTAAAGAAATATTAGCTCTTAATTTTAAAATTGTTTAGATAATTGTTTCAACTGTTTCTATAAATTAGACAAATTATATACTCTTAAATAAATTCAAAATAAAGTAAAACCCACTAATGAGAATAAAAAAACTTGGAATTTTTTAAGCTTAGGGCAAAGATTTATTGCGCGCTTAAAAAAATTATTGTTTTAATTTTATTTATTTTATTTAATTTATTATTTGATATTTATTTTTCCTTAAGTAAATTCAAAACATAGTAAAACTACCAATAGAAAATTTAAAAAATGTTAGAATTTCTAAAGTTTAAGTCAAATGTCTATATTTTTTTAAAACTGAGGGGTCTACAAAACCCCTTTCCTGTAGTACACGGAGTATAGTATTAAAGTATTTTATATATTAAAGTATTTTTAAAATAAATGACTGTACAGAAAAATCACACCCTTTATAATTAGCGGATATTAATTAATATTAATAAATAGAAGCTAAATTGTCATCATTACAAAGCAACAATAAAATATTTAAAAACAATTTAAACATTAGTTAAAAAGTAATATGATCTATATCAAGCACCCAAAAACACGGCGCAGTGTAAATTGGGCCTTTACCCATTTACGAAATATTTCCGTTGAATTTTCCTCTGTTTTCCCAACACTTTTGCTCAAACACACTCCATTCGTTGCAGGCGGCGAGATTGTTTGCAGCCCGGTGACCTGTTTCCGCCGTGACGACTGCATGCCCAAATACGTGCCCGGCCGCTGTTGTCCGGAGTACGACAATTGTCCAAGTGAGTGCTGCCATTGCACGGCTTGATCGACTGGCGGTCACTAATTCAAAACGTTTCTGCCACCCACAGTTCTGGACAACAATCCCCCGCTGGCCAGTGAGCCGGTGAGCAGCTCCACCACCACCACCCCCAAGCCGGCGAACCTCGCTCAGCCGGCAGGATTCAACTGGAACATCACCATCAAGGAGATAACCAAGCCAACGGAGATCCGGATAACTGACGACAACAAGGCCAAGCCGTCGATTCCAACACGCAAGCCCAGCAGTTTGATGCCAACCACAGAGGGACCTCCACCTGCACCACCAGTAACCACCAGTTTGGTGGACAGCACCACCACGGGAGGAGCAGGAGCAGGAGGAGCAGCAATCACAACAGCAACACCTGCCATCAGCAGCACTCCTGCAGCAGCAGCAGCAACATCGCCGGCGACGGCAGCAACACCAATGGACAGCCAAGACAGCAACCCCAAAGCACTTCCAGGCGGCAGCGAGAGCTTAAAGCTCATCGCCTCGGTGGGCTACATCGAGAGACCCCTCGAAAGACCCCTCTCCCCCAGCAGCAGCAACATCGTGGAGCAACAGGTGAAGCCCCTGGTCACCTACAACGCCGACGGACTGCAGCCGCTGGCCGGGAACGACCCCAGCAAGGTAAACATCAAGCGGGAATACACCACGGAGGGACCCTCCCAGAGCACAGGGAACAACGAGGAGTCCGGCGGGTCGTTCTTCATCCAAAATGGCTTTAGGGACTCGCTGGTGGAGTCATCCGACGGGGGGGAACTCGAACCGGACACCGCAGGCAGTGACAACATCTACCACATCATATCCACCACGGAGGGACCAGGAGCCATAGCCAGAGTCACCACGGATGGGCCATCGAAGCCCAGAGATGCATCACCAACCACAAGCCAGTCCACCATCAGCCGTACAACCAGCAAGTCTGGCATAGAAATCAGCACGGATTCCCCAGGAGTGAGCAGTGAGATGCCTCCCCCAAGCTCATCCACCCACCACTTGGAGGTAGAGGACGATGTGCCCCAGGTGGAGTCCAATCCGGCCTATCCCTCCCTGCCCGAGGACGACTTCAGCCTGCGGGACGTGAACTTCCCGCTCGTGGAGCTGGAGGACATAGCCGAGTCCGAGAAGGACGAGCCCAGGAGCATTCCCAGTCCCTTCGAGGTGGACCACCGGCATGTGAAGCTAACACCGGACTCTAGTTTGGATGGCAGCGGCAGTGGAAGCGGTGGCGGCGACATAGATCTCTACCAGGACAAGTCGTCGTCCACCACCGAGGAAATGATGGCGGCTGCCTCTTCCGTACGGGAGAAGAGCTCCCTGGTGCCGCTGCTGATGTACAGTGGCGAGGACATATCCGGGGAGACCCGCATCCAGAACGGCAGCGATCTGCAGCTGGAGAAGATCGGTCAGGGCGAGGAGGTGGAGGTGGAGCTGGGCAGCGGGGAGGTCAGGGAACGGGAGCCCATCACACCGAAGTCCACCCAAGTGTCCACCCTGGAGATCGATGAGCTGGGCTCGGGAGCGGGTCAGCAGGTGGGTGGAGTGGATCCCAAGGACGATGCCGAGAGCCTGAAGCTGGACGAGAGCCAGGAGACGGTGGCCAAGACCAGCTCGCTGGACAAGTCCTCGGCGAGGGCCGAAAAGAGCTTCGTAGAGCGGGCCCTGCCACTGGGACGCCTATATCTGCAGAGGATCTACTGAAGATCGTCTTCATCGGCGGAAGCTGGTTTACTTGGAAGATCAAACCTTTTATTGTATATACATACACCATAAAATCCAACCATTCAAGTGAGCAAGTGTTAGGTTTAAGTAGCCAGAAAAAAAGAAACGGGGAAGAAGATTTATCATTTCCATAGACTGCATGAACACCTTCTGAATTTATCAACCTTATTGAACTATATCATTAACTTACGTATGATTAGCAAAGCTGGGCTCCCCAAATGCAATAACGAAATGTTTCATTCAAAGGCAATCCACATTGCTTAGTTATATTTCTTATTTATACCTATCGACCTAAGTGCACATACATAAAACATTCTACCATTGCCACGCCCACCATCGAAATTCATCGAATAAGTCGCAACATTTGAGAAGGAGAAATTTTTAACTTGTTTTATCTCATCATGATTTTATTTAATTTGTAATTTATTTCATAACGAATGGAAATGATTTATGAAAAAGGGAACCGATCGCTCCAGCGGTGGTTTGTTTTAAAACGCGATGGCAAACTATATAGTCCTCTTTAATTTGAAAAGCTTTTAAGTTTAGACTGAATATGGCAAAGTTTTAATTTAAAGCAATTTACAATTACTCCTACTTTAACCATAATTTATATACAATTTAAACTAGTTTAAACTTGACATTGAGTCGATGATCATCGAAGTGAAGGACAAGGGTTCCCCAAAAGGAATTCCGCAGGCCACCTCAATTTCAAAACTAACGAGAGGAGAAAAGTGTCAAAATAAAAACGCAGTCATTCTTTAGTTAGTCCATAAATTAAATAATTACCTATATGAACATAACTTATTTAGGCGATGATCGTGCACACCGTCACTCACACACCACCACACAGATTTTTTGAGATAAAGTAAACTATATTATGAAAATAATTTAACTAGCGTAAATTTAGATTGAAGCTCATTATAAAATGTATGAACTATGAAATAAAAATGAGGTAATTCTAAACACAAGAGAAGAACTTTTTTAATGGGTGAGTTTGATGAGAAAATAAGAAACCTTGTTAAGAATTCTGGGGTATAATTTCGATTAAAAAGAGCAAAGTATATATATAAAGCTTTATATTCACACGATAAAATAGTATGGGTAAAATTGACCAGTACGGATAATAAAGTAACTTTAAACAAGCTAAAAACTAATCATGCGTTGAGATTTATTATTGCTTCGGTTACTATTGAATAGTAAAACTATCAATAAAAAGGTAAGCTGTGTGCATTTTGTTATTGGTAGAGTAAGTGTTACTTTGATCAAATTGAAATATACTATATATTTTATTTTGCTTTATGTTCACGAGAATAAATGTTATGGGTTAAATTGATTAAGTTAGATAGCAAAGTAACTGTGAAAAAGTTAACAACTAATACAAAGTAGTGACGTACTTTATGTTTCCTTCGGTTACTATCGAATAGTAAAACTACCACAAGTTAGGAAGCTGTGTGCATTTTGATGTTGGTAGAGTAACTACTTCCTTGATCAAATTGAAAATTCAATGAGTGGGGACCATTTAACTATTATATTGGTAATTAACCAGTAATTAGCCCAAAAGTTTTTTTGTGTGTTAGTCGCAAATTGCATTATACTATAACTAAAAGGGTTTTCCTAGAAAATAGTCTTATGAAAACGTGAGGATTTGGAATTTATAAATACTGAGGTAAGAACCAATTGAGGAAATATAATAAGCATGCATTCTATCCTAAACGAAAAATAATGTAGTAGAACATGTTGTATAAGATCAAATTTTGGTAGACACGTTCCGTTTACACATTAAGTACAAATGTCAAATTACTGTTTACCTTATGTGACATTGATAATTGCATGTAATTAGGCCTGAAAGCCCTACGAACACCGGTCCTACCCAGATGTTACGCAAGCAGCGCCTCCCTGCGGGCTTGCCACGCCCCCCTCGCGGATACCTCATTACACATGCAAGTGCATGTGGCGGCAATTACCAGAAATTAAATAAACAATACGAGGCCCAGCAGAAACAAAAACAAAAGTCAAAACGTCTGAGGAAAACAATCACGACGACAACTGTTGCATCACGACGGCAACGCAAAAGTTGCCGGCGGGGCACAACCACTCGGGTTACCAGTGACTCCATCATATTGAACCGTAATGCACAATCCCCGACTTACATAACAAGGTTGAGGATCATGCCCAGACCACGGCTCACAGTAATGTGCCGACTTTTATTGTTAATTCGTATGCGCAGCGGGATCGGCGAGGAGAAAGTGTTCGAAGAGCATTAGGAAAAAGCCACAAAAAGTCCAATAAATCACTCTTTCCGATCGAGAGTTTTGCAGAGGAGCCAACAGGTTTTCAGGGAGGATCACTTTCGCTTTTTTTGGTTCGGGTTTCGTTTGGAGAGTGCAAAATACAGAAACGCTTCGATTAAATAGGGGTAATTTTTTCTTTTATTACTGAGAGAAAACTTAACAATGAGGAGGGGAAATGCAATGAGCTAACCAAGGGAGTAGTCCTGCGACTTAGTTGCGACCGATCTGGTCGACCTGGGACTGCAGGTTGTTTATCACCTCGGAGGGCACCTGGTCGCCGAGGATCTCGAACAGGTTGATGCGCTGGTTGCCGGGGATCTGCTCGTAGGCGCCCAGCTCGATGCCTTCCTGGACATTCTGGATCTGGGCGTCCTTGGGGATGAGCAGGGTCTGCTGGGCCTGTCGGATGGCCTCGTTCGTGTAGGCGGCTCCCTCGCGGTTCTGGGGCAGGGATTGGGCGCCGGCCAGCAGGAGGGCGAGCATCGAGCACAGCGCGAACACTTTCATTTTGTGGTGTAGTTTGGGATGTGACTCTTTGAACTGCGAATGGAGAGATTCCCGGATTCAGTAAGGCTATCCCGTCTCTATCGGACCCATGGAACTTGAATGGATCATGGATTGTGTCTTACCTTGCGCGCGGCGTTTGTTGTAATGTTTCTGCTGCGCAGGCGCACAGCCCGTTTTATAAGCTGAGCTCCGCCGCTGGAAGCCCCGAAAATCTGGAAAGCTTCAGCTCTTTCATTTCGCTTCGTTTCTGGTTTTCGTGAAGCCCCACTAGCAGCAAAAGTTTTGCAGTAAAAATAATCCCATAAAGAGTGTTATTACTTCCAGCGCAATATCCCCATCGACCCATTAAGGTGAATACATTTTTTATTGGAAATATTTTCTTGGGCATTTGTCCAATTTTAATGCGAAGGTTAAGCGCCTCTTCGGAAATGTCAAGTGGCATTTAACCTTCCAGTGCACACTCAACCGCAGAGTGGTCTTTCAGGTGCTATCTGGTTCATATTAATAGCCTGTACGAAAAAATTAACAATTACCAGACTGAAGATTGAAGAGTCATTTACAAATTGCCGCCATGGCTGGCCGTTTTTTATTTTTTCGATTTGCGTAAGAGGAGCAAAAGAGAGGGATATAGCGATCGAATGGCTAAATTACAGCAAAACATCTGCGTCTGATTTGCTTGCAAAAATATTTAATTATCGACATTGCGAATTTGGCTGGTATCTTTTTAAGTTACCTTTTTGTTGTAATACTAGAAACAATTGTCAGTGGCGACGTCATGTGGGGCCTTACATCTATCCAAAGCCAATAAAGGAAAAACGTTGCAAAGTTTTAGATTAGGATACATAGTTTAAAAAAAATTATCAATTTAATAACAAATTTATTGTTGTTCAAAGAAGGGTAGGAAAAATCCTTGTGATAAAAAAACAAAACAGAAAATAGTTGGTAGCAATATTTTAGAAAAAAAAATTCAACAAAAAAAAGGATTTTATATCTGTAATTCAAAACAATTACCCAACTCTCTAGCAGACCTTTTTTGAATGTACATTTAAAACATCATTGGCGCCAAAGTATCGATACGAATTCGATTATTGCGCGGCGAAACAAGTGCGATAACACTTTTGCGCTTGACCTTTTTTAGTGCTTTTCGTAGTAATTGTTGCATTTATCATCGTTCTTTTAAAAACACGCTTTTTGCCATTTAACTGAACACAACAAACTCCTGCAAGAAAAACCATTAGTTGAGGGGTTCATTGCTGCTTCAACGAACCGGAGTTAGGTCATAATCCCCATATACTTCCGCGGGAAAACACCCCGATCTGATCAAGAACCAAGTGCCTAGGAAAACGCACGTGGGCCAGAAGATGGATGCGGAAAACGGCGAGGGGCAGGTGCAGGTCCACCTGAAAACCAAGCAGGAGCAGTGAGTGTCCATCGTGAAACTCTCCTGAGTTCCCATTTAATCAAGGATCCTCTTTTCAGCTATGCCGTGCCGGATGTGCCATATGCGATCGATGGAACAGTCACCACCGCGGAGCTAAACACATTCGTTAATGCCCTTCTCCGCCAGAAGGATGGCTCCTCCGAGACAGACTTCGATTTCCTTGTGTTCGATGAGTACCTGCGAGGTCGACTATGCGATCACCTGCGTGAGAAGGCCATTAGCTTTGAGGATGCCATCGAAGTCGAGTATGTGGAGCGGTTTCCGGCGCCGGAGCCCCAGGATTGCCTGCTCCACGACGACTGGGTGTCGGCGGTGAAGGCCAGCGGCAAGTGGATCCTCAGCGGCTGCTACGACAACACCCTGAACCTGTGGACCAACAAGGGCAAGCACATCCTCACCATTCCCGGCCACACGGCGCCTATTAAGGCGGTTGACTGGATATCACTGGACGAGGAGACCGGTCGCTTCGTGTCCACCTCGCAGGATCAGACGGCCATGCTGTGGCAGTGGAGCGTGTCGTCCAACTCGGTGGAGTGCGTCTCCGTCTGCAAGGGCCACGAGCGAGGCGTTGATAGTGTCAGCGTGAGTCCGGATGGTCAGAGATTCGCCACGGGCTCCTGGGATACCATGTTGAAGGTGTGGTCAGCAGAGGTGGAGGATGCGGCCGAGGGCACCTCCAAGCGGATGAAGGAGAGCGGCGTCAGGGTGAGTATTCATTTATATTTTAAAATGTAATCATTCCTAAATGCATATTGCTTTGCAGACCCCCAAAATGACACTGCAGGGACATCGAGAGAGCATTTCCGCCGTGCAATGGATGGATGCCACCACTCTGCTCACTGGCAGCTGGGATCACACACTCAAGGTGTGGGATCTGAGCCTCGAGGGCATTAAGACCGAAATATCCACCAACAAGTCCATCTTCGATGCCAGTTACTCAAAGCTAAACCGGCTGATACTGACGGCCTCGGCGGACAAAAATCTGAGGCTCTACGATGCCAGGACAAACCGTACGATCACATTTCCACAAAATAATCCAAGTCTCTTTTCTAAACAGTATTAATCTCATCTTTTAGAGGGATCTGTGGTTCGCAACACCTACCTGGGACACAATGCCTGGGTGCAGAGCGTCATGTGGTCCAACACGGAAGAGTTCCTCTTCGTCTCCGGTGCCTACGACAACCAGAACAAGTTGTGGGATTGCAGAAGTCCCAAGGCCCCACTGTACGATCTTCTGGGTCACGGCGACAAGGTCCTGGACATCGATTGGTCCAATCCCAGGTACATAGTCTCCGGAGGAGCCGACAACACGGTGCGTGTCTTTAAATCCCGCAAGGCGTTAGCAGAAGACATGGAAACGAAGTAATCCTAAACTTTGTAAACTTTTTATTAATACAAGATAGGCTTAAAGTATAAAGTAAATATTCAATGAAACTGGTTTGTGTTTTTTTGTGGAAATTATAAAGATTTAGTTTCAAAATGCTACTTTGATTAGTCTCCATTATCCTAATTACAAACGTTGATACGGCTTCAATGAAATAAATAAATAAATGTTGTTTAACTGGCATTGAACTTTAAAGATTTGCAAATATTTTGTCATAAAATTAAATATGTTTTTACTTTATTTGTTAAAAAGATATTTTAACATCCAACTTTAACTTGTAATGGTCTTTAATCTAAAAACAAGATACAATTCGTTACTTTTTAAAATAAGAGTTTTTATTTATATGTTTCTTTTTTAACTTATAATGCCATTATTTTAAAAAAATGTTTTGAAACTAAATCTGAATAATTTTTAAAACCAAAGAGTTGCCAGACCGCAGCAAAGGGCTATCGGTGCTGCCGAAGGCTGGTCATCGATTGTTTTCTAGGGATGAGCGGATCCGCCAGCAGCTAGAGACGGACCCGGAGCGATAGCTGGCTACAAACATACAAATTATCGAGTTTCTAACAAAGATAAAGACGGCTCTGCGTCTCCGCGTATTTGCCAACTGTAATTCTAGCCCAGTAAAAGCGACTAGAAAGGTGAAAACCGCAGGAGTCGGACCGCCCCCACTGCCACCCACCGAGGACGCCAGCGGGACAGCCTTGCGGCCACAGCGAAGGCCGTGTGCGCAAGAGTGCGAGCGAGAGGGCAGCAGGCGACACAGGCAGAGGCGAGCGAATCATTTTCGCAAGTGTTGTGATAGAAAAAAGTGAAGGAACTGCGATAGTGAGGTGTGTATAGTGAACCGGGGGCAGGTCTCTGGGTAGACCGCCGCACTATAGCCGCTCGAGTTCCGCGGAATTGTGCAATCGGGCTGCAGGCGGCGGAAGCAGCGGCATCATCCTCAGTCGGCGGCGGCATTTTGCAAATGTCTGCTGATTGATTTTTTGCGGCATGCAGCACACGCGGCTGAAAGTCGGCTGGCCAGGGCATCACCTGCGGAGGTTTCACCTGGTACTGGTTCGGGAATAATACCTGGAACCGGGGCCTTGCACCCCCCTCGAAAATCCCCCTTTCCACGGCCGGGTCTTGCCAAAATGGCCGCTGCCGCTGCTCAATAGAAATGTGTGCGTTTGTGCGAAACAAAAGCAAACCCCTGTCATCATAAAGGGGCAGAAACAAGGTGGAAAACCAGGTCAAGGACCCTGGGGAAACCCGGCCAAGATCTGCGTGTAATAGCTGTGTGTCACTGGCACCCATTTGCATGTGGATGTGTGGACAGAGATATTATAAGGACCCATTTTGTACATTCCATGCAAATGTACATTTCCGGGGATGCCCAAAAACCTGTCCGAACACATACCAATAACAAACAATTCCGCAATACCAAACCCGATACAGTTGCAGATTCCTAGGGAATGCCTTGTTCTTATATTTCCGTTTCCAACCTACGTAGAAATTCTACTCGATTGTAAATCACTCGAATATCTGTTAACTCGCATATCTTAATGAAAATTTTAAATACTTCGAAAATGCAACCGATAACCTCTAAATTTTCACCTTGTCTTTTCCAGTTCAAACAACCACGACCAAGAATGTCTTCAACCCCAGCAGCGGGCAGTGTCGCCGAGGTGGCCACCTCCAGTGCCACCTCGAATGCCCCGAGCACGCCCAGCACGACGACCAGCAACGTGAGCAATCCCAGTCAGCCCTCGTCCGCCGGAACGCCGCAGGCACGTGGTGGCCGGGGCAGTAACGCCAACGGTGGAGCCTCTGGCAGCAATGCAGCCGGAGGAGACGAGCCACGTAAGGACTCTAAGCCCACGCCCAGGATTTCCAAAGCCCTGGGCACGTCGGCCAAGCGCATCCAGAAAGAGCTGGCCGAGATCACACTAGACCCACCGCCCAACTGCAGTGCCGGACCCAAGGGCGACAATCTGTACGAGTGGGTCTCCACCATCCTGGGACCACCCGGATCCGTCTACGAGGGCGGCGTCTTCTTCCTCGACATACACTTCTCGCCGGAGTACCCCTTCAAGCCGCCCAAAGTCACGTTCCGCACGCGCATCTATCACTGCAACATCAACAGCCAGGGCGTCATCTGCCTGGACATACTCAAGGACAACTGGTCGCCGGCGCTGACCATATCAAAGGTCTTGCTGTCAATTTGCTCCCTGCTCACAGACTGTAATCCAGGTAAGGATCGCAAAGCAGAGCCCTTCTATAATAATACATTTATCGTATTGAATCCAAGAAGTCGGTAAAACAATAATGACCAAATAGTCTCAACCTCAGCCTTGATTATGAAACAATCATATTTCCTAGATTCTTGAATAGTGTTCATTATGGGGTTTCATGTTCATCCAGTAAAGTTTTATATTTCGCAGTATGTTTCTGAGAATTGTAACCTATTTTTATAGTGTTTACTGATGATGATTAATTGTGGGGGAGTCATACATGAGTATGTTGAGATTTTGAAATCCAAAGTTCGGTTAAATTTTCCGTATTGCGCTGTGTTATTGGATGGAATATTTATAATAATGTCGCACATATTTTAAACGTTTAAACCTTAATCCTTTATAGCCGATCCGCTGGTGGGCAGCATTGCCACGCAATATTTGCAGAATCGAGAGGAGCACGATCGAATTGCGCGTCTCTGGACAAAACGGTAGGTCACCGCCAATGAATTATAGCCACCTTAAAATAACACTTTTTTTAATTCCCCGTTCAGGTACGCAACATGATGCGTAAGTTCCGGCATCGTACATGTACCACAAACCGAAAACTGCAACAACAGAAACGAAAATTCGCATCTTGCAACGGAGAAAGTCTATTTTATAAATATATATTAAAATACGATAACTAATAAATTAACAGTAAAAACTACCATAACATGTACACGAAACATGAACATGAACAGCAACCGCCAACAGCCAGTCGATCCAATTCAGCCTACATATATTTATATCGAGCTAATACAAAAGTTGTAAAAACATTTGGAGATTTCTTGAGTTGTATTTTTCGGAAACTAGTTTTGTTTTTAGATCGCTTAGCAACCGAAAACATTGAAACGAGTCAAACGAGAGGAACACATTCAATAAAAAATTGCATGATAAATGGCACATTGACATATTAAACTACAAACTATTCAACTGCATAAATAAATATAAATACAATTAGTTTACATTATATGTGTACAGTGTTAAGTGAAAATGGAGCTAAACGAGTAAAGAGAAAAGCCTATTTTAATGCGTAATATATTAATGCAACCAATGTCAGGGCAAATAACTTCATAAAAGATAATTTTCATTAAAAAAAAAACTGGCCACAGCAAGGAAAATTCTCATCAACAAAAGACTAAATATGGAGTGGTAAACGAAAAACGAAATAAATCTATGTATACAAAACTTAAGACAACCTATTCCAAATTCCAAAACGAAATTAAATAAATTTGTGTTATTTATATAAAAAGTTGGATTCGGTTTAATTTTTTAATGTGATATTTTTAAGCGTTTGAGATTTGTTTTTTGGCCAAATACCTTTTTGAAATAATTGATTATTGTTTTAGACTTGAAAATTATAAGGCTCCACAACAGCGAAATTTGTTATTTTGAACAAAGGCGATTCGAGTATAGTGCTGATATATAAAGGAAAACAACAAAAGTTTAATGAAAACCAACTTCCTACTATTTTGTAGTTTTACTGACTAAAGAGCCAGTGTCACATCAATGAAAAAACTGAAAAATTTCGTAACAAAATAATTGTAAGTTTTTTCGTAACCAAAACAAAAAAAAACCGGAGGATGGAAAAGAACTTAAATAAAAAATATTGCAAAATTATAATTTCGGATCTTTATTCGTTTGAAAGGTTATTAAATACCCAATTCAGGTTCCTCAGGGTCCTCGCCAAAAATAAATGTCGCGTATCTACTTTAAGTTTTAGTTTTATTCGATATATCTTTGTTTATATAAAATATGTTTCTCATTACACTATTAAACATAAATGTGTGCACGCTCCCCGAACGTGGAACAACACAATGGATCTTGGCAAGCCCCCGTCCCACCCCGCAGGCATCTGGCTTAGAGATACATGCCGTTGACCAGGAAGTCGGCCTCCTGCGAATAGGGCGTCTTGCCGCCCAGTCGTCGAGCCCTGCGGCTCACCGTTCGCATCCTGCATCCTATGAGGATGGCCAGAGCGGCGGTCACCAACAGACCCAGGGTCAGCGAGAGGACGGCTCCTCCGGGACGTTCGGAGTGGCCGTCATGATCCCGGAACTCCATCGCCAGGTTCTCGTGGATCATCTTGTACTGCTCGTGCACTGGAGACACGGGAACGGGAAGAGCTGGCAATGATGCCTCCTGCTGCTGCTGCTTATTTTGCTCCAAGGCCAGTTCAATGGGATCCTTGGCCGTCTTCGCCTTGACCTTCTTGTGCTTGTGCTGCTTCTGTAGGAATAAGGAATGTATAATCAGTATTTATATTTACAGGATTAAATATCAAATCCCACCTTCTTTGGTGCCTCTGTGAAAGTTTCTTCATCGTAGTCTTCGTAGTCCCCGTCTTCAGCTAGGCCCTGGTTTTTTCCAGGTGCAGGTGCGGCATTTAGGACTGGCAGCATTGCTTGCTGTGGAGCTGGTGCAGATTGGATGGCTGGAGCAGCAGCATAGCCATGACCAGGTTGCTGCGGTACCAGCGAAGGTTGCTGCTGCACCGGCGACTGTTGCTGCGGTGCCAGAGGAGTCTGTGGGGCCCACACCACATTGGATGGCACCTGCTGCTGGCCAGAGGAAGACGCCTGGAGCTGCTGCTGGGGCTGGTGTTGCTGCTGTGACAAATACATTCCCGAGCGTGGTAGCGACATGCCATACATAGCTTGATTGCCATCGTAGCTGGGCACTTGGAGCGGTGTGGATTGCCCCTGAACCTGAACCGGCGCTGCTCCCTGGACCTGCAGTTGCCCCTGTCCATTCGCTGGCTGCTGCAATTGGAGGCCGCCTTTGTGACTGAATATGTGGCTCTGCTCATCTGCAAGAAAGTGTAAGCGTCACAAGGAAGTATGAAGTGTGTCCCCCGGTTAACGCACAGCTAATTGAATTAATTACGAGCAGACAGAGACACAGCACGCACATTGCACAAACATCCGTAAATCAATTTCGAGCGACGGCAGCTCCCATTTCACACAATGAAAACTGATGGGCAATTTGCGATTTTCCCAGAAGAAAAGCCTCGGGGAGAGGGGATGTGAAAATGGCCCTGGAAGTGGGTTCATTGCGTGCGCTTTGCCGGCAATTTGTGTGCTAATGTCGCACTGGGCGCCGCTTCCTCGGGGGACCATTCTTTTCCCTCATAAATATTTACTCAATTTTTAGTTTTGTCAGACTGCCTTGTCTCGCAGGCAGTACCTAATTGGGGCTGGACATTCAATCGAATTTAATTAAAACTTTAAAGTTTGAGGAGTGGGGCCAAAGCGGAAGTCACTCACTTAAGATTGCAGTCGGTAGACACCACTTTATTTGTTAGGAATATATTTTTTAAAATGAATTCTAAATCGTAATTGGCAGCTCATTTCTTATGGTTCCTTATATGTAATGTTAAACGCCCTGAGAAAATCTTTCGGGGGTGTCACAGAAATTCGCAGAACACCAATTCAGCGTGTCTTATAATCAATATAGTGATTTCTGTGGCACCCCTGTTTAAAAATATTTCCAATTGTAGGGGAAGCTAATAATGGAATAAATTAAAAACATATTTTGGTATAGCTTGGAAACGCACCTAATTATTTTCACGATTTTGTTAAGCTAAAAATATATATTTTCTCAACTAATTTACTTTGACACTTTGTCCTTTCCTTAAAGTATTTTCCCATTTCCACACTTAATTATTTATTCTTAGTCTTTTATCTTTAATTACCCGTGCTTATGATCTCTGCCTTTTGCTGAGGTGTCTGTTGCATTTGAAGTTGCTGCTGTGGCAGTGGCTGTTGCTGCTGCTGCCCCTCGGCAATCATCTTGCGGTTAGCCCAGGCGGCGGCATCTTCCCGATTGTTCACCATGGGCGGTGGAGGCGGCGGTGGGGGTGGTGGACCCAAAACAATGACATGTTGTGGTTGCTGCGGTGGTTGTTGCTGCTGCTGCTGCTGCTGCTGTTGTTGCTGTTGCTGCTGGGCCACGACCTGCAACTGCTGTTGCACGTTCTGCACAGGCAGATATTGCTGAACCATGGGCTTCACGGGCTCCAAATTGCCGCTGCTACCGCTCGATTTTGTGGCCGTCGACGATACGGCGTTGCACTGAAAATTGGGTTAGTAATTAACGGTTGCAAAGGGGCCCAAATGATGTTGATAGGGCAACTCACTTCCGGTCCCTCGTCGCTCCCGTCCTCGCACTGGGGTATTCCATCACAGGCATTGTAGACCGCGATGCACTCTCCGGAATGGCAGGTGAACTGGAAACGCCCACATTGCGCAGCGGGAACTGAAATTGAGGCGATAGTTTCTCATTTTAGTAAACATTTTTCTTTAATAAACGAGAAACAATTAGGATTTTTGAACGTCATGTTAAAGTTTGTTATCTTTCAGAGAAAGTGAAATTGTACGAAAATGGAAATTCTGTTTTCAATGTGATATGAACCTATTGTTATCAGTTTCCGACTAAGAGGTTTTGTTTACATTAAACCTGATATTGAGAAAGTTACGTTTTTCGAAACAACAATGGAACTCAATGACAAAAGTTGACATGACATTGAGAAATGGGACCGTATTTGCAGTGCACTTTAGTACGTAAAGAATTTTAAACATGTGTCTTCTTATAATAATATATGTTTTTAATAAATTGAAAATCTCATATTTAAATGTTGACTTCAAGTCCAATATACCCTGTTCTAATAGTACCGGATATTAAAAACCACAACTCACCGCTTTGAGCTTGGTAAACTGCCGGCTGGCCCACACCCACTCCCGTTCCAGATGTGGGAGCCACCACCGCAGCGGTGGAAACTGTGGGCTTGTCCCTCGCTTCCGGCTTCAACTTCAGGTTGCTCAGCTCCCATTCCTGCTGCGAAACATTGTTGCTTGGAATGTGGGGCAACTGCGGACGCGGAGTGCTGACCAACTCGCTGGTCTGCTTCGGCTGAGGGTTTAGAACGGCGCTTGTATAGTTGGCGTGGCGTGTGAACTTACAGCGGAAATCTTCCGGAGGACCACACTCGAAGAGATAGCAGTAGCCTCCGGCCTTCCGCTCGAAGATGTACACATCACAGGAGACCGTCTCGCAGCACAACCTTTCGCACTCCTCGATGGTGTCCAACTCGAGACCCTGGAGGTACTTGCCACCGATCGCCTGGGACTCCCCGGTTCGGATTATCGTGTTTTTATGAACGTCAAAGTGACCTGTGGATAGCAGTGAAGGATTAGCTATCTTGGTGATTCATAATAAATAAACTATCATTCAGTAATTACAGCTTTTATATAAAAAACGTATATAGTTATGTGGATATTGTCAGAACTCCATAAATAAATAATATATTTGATCGATGCTGTTCTGCTTTTGAAAACGGATTTAGCTTTCAAAACATATCTTGTTAAATTAAATTAAACATAAATTGACTGAACTCCTTAATTGTGGGATCAGATCAAATTGACTAGTATAACACTTCGCGTTAATTGTACTTATATTATTCCTTTTCCTTTTAAAAAAATATTTGAAGAAGAAAAGATTTGAAATATATCCTAAAGTGTATTACCAGTACTACCATAGATCCATTAGGAAATATTAAACATAAATTGATTGAACTGCCAAGTGGTGGGATCAGATCAAGTTTTTTTATGATGAATAACTGACATTTAGCTTTATATATATTAATATATTATAAAGTTATACTTATATTATTCCACTTTTCCAAATATTTGATGAAGATTTGAAATATTCCCAAAGTGAAATCAGAATTAACAGTATTACCATAGATCCATTAGGACGTAGGTACTCGAGAAAGCCTCACCTATGCACACCTCCAGATCCATGCGTTTGCTAAGGCGGTGCTCCGCTGGCGAGGATTGCTGTGGATGTGGATCCAGGTACTCCACCTGCTCTGCGGTGGCTGCTGCTCCCGCGATCATCAGCAGCAAGGGCAGTGCGAAGTTGGTAATCATTTCGGTGGCTAATGGGTATTTCTGTGGTTTTACGGTTTCGACTTTGGCCCTTTGTTTTCGGGCAGCTGGCGGTCACAGTTCACTGGGGGAGTGGCCGGGGTGTTTTCGCGTAGAGAAACCGAGAGGCTGGTCGAGGGCTTGCCGTGTTTACAAATTTTACACGCTTATTGATTTTTGGCCTTCTTCTTCGGACTGTGCAAATTCGCCACCGCAAACGTTTCTTTGATTTACACTTGATCGCGTGAAAATAATCACTTTATGGCCTTTCTTTGCTCTGCCATTATAGTACTGAATATTTTTAATTGTTTTAGAAGATTTTTGCTTTTTGTCAGAAAATCAGGATCCAGGCGAAATGTAAACCAATGAAAGGTGTTCAGGAAATTGGGTATTTTTCTGCTCGAAGCTTTTTCACCCTTAGGAACTTGGAGCTTTCGTTATCAGCTGGTGGGGTGTTTGGTATCGATAACGGTGTATTCTCATCCACACCCCCATATGTTTTCCTGGAAATCGAAAGCTTTCCTTCCCTCTCGCAACCATATGTTTGAGCTTTCAACCCCAACCTTGCAGACCTTGTAATGTTCATATTGTCAATTGGTAGCAACAATAACATCCGGGGATGTCGACCCGCCTTTTGCAGCATTCTCTAAGAAGTGTCTGAGTTTTTAAGCCGCAAACATGCACAGAAAAAAATTAGCCAATATTGTTACTGAAAAAAAATTCCAGAAATAGGTACTTTTTGAGTAGAATATAATAAATGAAAATTACAAATTGTTTTGTTTTGACACACCATATATTTAAAAAAATTAAATCTTAACCCTTAATACAGACCTATAGTTATTTCTACAAACCATAATTATATAATTCAAAAAAGTAATTAGTTAGGAACTTTTATTTTATACGGTCCTTTTTTTATCTAAAATTTAAGTTATTATTTTTTTCAATGCAACAATGAAAATCGATAAAAGCTTTTACCTTTTATTTTTGCCTATAGATACTTTAATAATTTAAAAGCGGTTGAGGTAATAGCAATAGGTGGTGGTGGTTCACCCTTGCAAAAAGACGATGGTTGATAGAATTTAATTTGTGGACACCTGAACCCTTCTATGTGTATTTTTAGTCGAAACAGTTCACTTAACTGCCAGGCATATGGAACGTATAATCTACTTTGTAGATGTTACACCCATTGCTAACCCTTCCTATTGGCATCATATCATTACATCTCCGAATGAGGACTCGCTAATTGCAGGTCCTGTCGCAGGACTCTGTTCCTTAACAGCACCCTCAGCGCATGCGCCGCGCAGTCGCCCAGCTTAAAGCCGTTGAAGAGGCAACTTAGGAATGTTAATGAAAATAAAGCGTTAAGCACTCGGCTGCAGCTGCATCTGCACCCTGCCGCCCATTAAAACACCCGGGCACCCGCTGCACAAAAGCCCAGCAAACACAAAAGGCAGCACCAGCGAATATGCAACCCCTTTAGGCCAGTTGCAAGACAACACAGTGGCGGGGTAGGGGGGCTAGCAGGGGGAATGGGTGTCGTAAAGTAAAGGGGAAACAGCATTTGGAGCCATAAAGTGGGCAAAATGCGAAAGTCTGGTAGCAACATAACAAAAAAGCATTGCATATTTCACGGAGTCACGACACCCAAGTGGGCAGCCCTCCAACGTACAAATGTGTGTACACTTGGAGGAGTGGCAGGGATTCGAATGCATCGTCAGCACTTGGGTATACCTATCCGGAATCTAATGTACTTAACTGTCGGGGAGGAATATAAAACTCGTCAATAAAAACACAGCTGATATTCTAATTAACTTTATATTCGATTTAAAACAATTTATTTTAGTCTGGAAATATTTTTAATGTGCCCGAACCAATATAAAACACGTCAATAAAAATAATCTGAAAATATTTGAGTGTATCCAAACCAAATACCTACCATTTTAATTGTTTGTATATTTCATAGTTCATTTAATTTAACAAAAGTTTCAGAATCAGAATCAAGATATATATTTCTTCCGCACTAAAAATACCAGTTCAAATAATTCGGTTAACAGGCTTGAAGAGTAAATACCAGAAGTCGAACCTTAATATAACAAACAAAAATCAAAGTTGGTATTAAAATGTTTTATTAATTTATTAAAGATGATAGTAAAGCTTACAAAGCTAAGACTAACATAGGGGGAGAAGTATTAGAAGCGAATCTTCCACTACGTATTTTTAGTAGGGTAACCTAATTTTGTATTAAAATGTACTTCTATAAAATGGTAGTGTAATGCTGAAATCTAATATCTTTATAGCAACATTAAAAACACATTTAAACATTTAAACACATTTTTGAAAAACAATTTTGATCAATTTCTGAGAACACTTGTAAAATAAATACAGATTATTTTGTATGCTAAGCCATAATCACCCTTTAGAGTGGCGAAACTAAGAGGGAATCGCAGCAGCATCGTTTAAATTGCAACTTCAATTCAGTTTCTGCTGTGCTGCCACTGGCAATGTTAATGCTTTTAATGCTGGAGAAAGGGGGCGGAACAGGGCGGAGGGCGTGGCAAGTGGAAAGTATGGGTAGTTGCCAGGGTGTTTGGCTGGTGATTACATCCAACTAAAAAGTGATTTGCATTTATTTTTAGCACCCAGCAGAAATTGTTGGGTGTTTCTCCTCTAATTGCAAAGCAGAAAGAGAGTTTTTCAGGCTATTTGATAATACATTGATATGTACCTGTTCGTTTTCCAGCCAAAGTTTCTGTCTGCCACAAAGTATTTGCAGAATGTCGTCCTTTCGACGAATTTCCAAGAAAATTGCATGAGCTTGCATGACTTGTGGGAGTTTGTGCTTTTCCCCTAATAAGGGTTATTGACACAAGTGCACAATGCCCCAGTCGAATTGTATATCCTTGCATTTGTATTTATTTTTGCAGTTCTTCAGGCCAAAAGTCTGCGAAGCTTAAAATTTATTTGCCTTATCCGAGAAACTTATTCGCTCATGTCACAGACGTCGGGACGCCAAAGTTCAATAACATTGAAGTCGGGGACCGAAGGAAAAATTTAGAAAATCCCCCCAGGAAAGTCACCCCCCGGGGGAGGGCAGCCCCTAAAATCCAAATGACTGCAAGGACTCGTAAAGCATTTCGGACAGAAAGGACATGAGCACGTGCAGCCAGAAAGCCCGTAAATTCTCCACATTTAACGAAATGGAAATTTCGCCAGACGAACCACAAAGAAGGGAGCTCGGGATGACTAGATGCGGGAGTCTGGATTGGGGGAATAGGGAATGGAATGGGTGGCGAGGGCGATGTGACTGACAGGACGTGCCGGGGTCGGGATCTTCATCGGTTGCCAGGTGGGCCAGATGGGCCAGGTGTATCTAAAGTTCGTCTGCTGCTTTGTATTGTGTGGCCTTGCCGCTGAAAAACGTGTTTTGATTTTTCGCCAGAAAGCTGTTACTTCTTTCCCCATTTAATTCTCGCATTTAGACACAAAGCCAAAGAAACAACACTCTGAATGAATGAATCTTTTAGCTTGTTCCGACTAAAGCAGAAGAGCAAACTTACCAACAAGATATATAGCAGTTGTGGCTAAGTCAGGGGCTGTATCAAAGGGGTTTCTATGGCTAAAGATCCCCAGTCGGAAACCAACCTAAGCCTCTGTCCTGGGTAAAAATACGGCTTAGTTCTGTTGGCTATGGTAACTTTAATTAAAACAGTCATGGATAATTTTATTGGGCTTGTGACAGTAAGCGAATGAAAAATAGAATAGTCGGCTCGTTTGCATAATATAACTTTAAGAAGACCTTGAACTAACCGTTCCACATAACAGCGAAATGCGTGAAAGAAATACGAGAATTATGAGTGGCAAAGTAGAGAATAAAAATTAAGATAATACAATAGTAGCCTCAAATTCTTGGGAAAAGCCCAAGGGATGAAATCATTTCTATTAAAACAACCGACAAGAAATAAAGTTCAAAACATGCACGTAAGTAATCGAAGCCCTGCGATTGCTGATGAAAAGTAGAAATGTTCCCTAAGAAATAAACTATTTCAACATTAATCATCAAGACGCAGCTTAGTCACACTTCTCACACACTTTTCGCCAAGTCTTCGACCCAATCCCCAAAACAAAAAATGGTAACGAACGCCAGATAATGATGCGTAAGACCAAGCCCCTAAAAGCCCATGGACTGATGAACTGACCCAACTAATCATTAATTATATGCAAAGGAAGAATAAAGAAAAAACTTTCAAATGGCCAGACTTCGTCGCGACTATTAAACCAATTATAGCTTTTGTTTTGGAGAGGTGGACAGGCAAAAAAGGCGGGGTGGCCAAATGGAATTAATGGAGAGCATAAAAGCGTATTTCTCGTACAAAGACGGAGGCGTCAAGGAACCCTCTAGTGCCAATATTAGTTGCTGTGTTTGGTGGGGTGGCAGAGACTGGCTTAACCGCACAATAAATGCGCAACAAGGGGCCATAAACATGGCTAAGAGCAGATGAAATTCCAGGGGCAGAAGATGCGGTCCCAAGATGAACTCTTGAAGTTGGGTTCAACACTCGTTAGCCAAAAAACAAAGCCTTACTCAGCCAGGACGACTGAGTGAATGAATGAATGAATGGCTGAATGTGCTTAGGGGTCAAAAGACGCCTCTGCCAATTGAATATTTAAGGGCTTCCAAATTAAGCATACGCAGTGTTGGCCATCTTCCAATTCGAGAGTATATCTTATGCAACCCAATTGGCGGTTAACTTTAATATTTAAAGTGTATAAGAAAGGAGGGAAGAAGGCCATGGCTGCACATAAATATCTTATTACTTTCGTGGCCAAGGAGATGATGAGTTGTCAAAAAGTCAAAGAAAGGTAATTAAGGCTTGAGACGTCTTGGCTCAACATCCGCTCTGCTCCTCAAATATTTATTTATTGATTTTCTTAAACGCTTTGTGCTCGCTTTTCGCTCGCTTCTTGGCTATTTGAGTGACGTCTGTCACATTGTGTTAAGTCCCATTCTCCATTCTCCACTATCCATTGCCGAGCATAATTGGCAGCCGAGTGTAACATTCTGCCGGCTCTCTCTCTCTTTCTGCCACTGTTAACTGGCTGTTAGCCTCTAATGCGCTGCTTTTGCTTCTGTTCTGTTTTCAAGTTTATGGTCAATGGCTGTGCATCCGCTCTCTTGCCGCTTTTTCCGCTCCAACTGTAAATTTTGACCAGTTTGGCCTGCTGCTGCTTTCCTCTCTCTCTTTCCCACTCACTCTCTCCCCCACAAAGTGGCAGTTGGCTGCAGCTAGCGGCGCTTTTGTTTCAGCCATTCTAAGCTCAACCAACAGTGTTCAGCAGCGTAACGAAAAAATCACAAACCTTACTCAAATATTGAAGAACCTTATCTTTTAGAACCTAAATTTTAGAATTCCCATTGTTTTTTAAATATACCTTAAGTTTTTTTTTATTTTAATTTTTTATCCTATAAAATATATACAATGTTTGTTAACTTTCATTCAAATTAAACTTTTTCAACGGATTTTAGAAAAATGATTCAATGAAAATTGAATATCTATATGAATTGCCAAAGACAAGTAGTGCACTTCAGCTAATAACTGTTCCACTTTGCTGTTAGCCTCGATTATCAGGACTGGTATCGCTGACTTATCTACCAAATATAAAATCTATATATACAATATAAGTTTATTATACCGCTTGGAGATTGAAACCAGGTACTATTCTTACTTCCATTACTCGGGGTAATGTAAATAATCGTCAAATAAATTTAAAAAGTAAATACGTTTTATGCAAATAAATAGATTTTACCAAAAAATACCAGTCAAAACTGAAGCTGCCCATTGAAATAAACACGAAGCAGTAATCGTTTCTATTTATAATTCTTTCCATTCCAATTACGCATTATATTAATTGCAAAGATATAGAATTGGTGGTTCATTTAAATTATTTTTTCCCCTGTTAACTGTGATTATTTTCACACACTCACTGTAATGACGTTATAGTCACAAGATAGTATTGTAATATAAATTAAATTTATAAATACCCTAAAGGAAATTTTTATAGAGGTGTGACTTCTCGAGCTCTGGTCAGAATAATACGCATCTAATAGAAGGTAGCAGGCCCTAAAAATAGAACTTTACGATACGCCAGTCGGCATGTGTAGCCAAAGTCTATGGCCAAGGCAGTATAAATCCACAGATCGCAGCTTGGGCCTTATCTCGCGAAGAAGAGTGAGCACGGCTACCTGGATCGAATCAGCGGAGCTCCAAATGCTGGGTGCTGAGCCGGTGGTCATTAATCGCGCCATGTAGCCATGGACCGCAGCTCCACGAGTCCACAAATCAACAGTCACAGCCCCCGAGAGTTAACAGCGAGAGAGAGGGCTCTGTTAAGCGCAACATTGGTGTGTATCCGCCAGATACTTTTCCGTTTGCCGATTCAGTATTCAGTCTTTCATTGGTGCTCACCGGCTGCGCGTGCTAAGCTCTGAATAGGTCCAGAATTGTGTTGTTCAGATATTCAGTATTCAAACTCCGGGCAATCCGCTGCCGCTTTATAAACAAACAGTTAAACAAACCGCTCGAACGTCGCCGTGTGTGTGTGCTTTTCGCCCTCATTGTGCTCTCGTGCAAATGAAAATTTCATTGAGCAGAAAGTCGCAGCAGCAGAAAAGTGGAAAATCCTAAAGCGGCACCAGCCACAGCAAAAAGAAAATAATTTTTAAATCTCAATCTCGGCAAGTGAAATTTGAGTCGAGAACCAGACGCAGCAATTAAGCCAAATACAGACGAGTTAAGAAGAATCCATCGCTGGAAAACTGCCAAAAGTAAATTTTATTTGAGTTCTTAGAAATTATTTGTAATTATGATACGGGGAATTAAATGGGACCTCTATATAATTACAATTACAGTGTCTTATTTTAAATTTGTGAGAACTTGTATAGGAATTCGGTTTTAAAAGTATAGAATTGATGTCACAACTCAGAGTTAATATTATATAATGATATACAATGATTTAGTTTACATTAAATTTAAACAGCATGGAACATATAGGAATTGAACAAATTTCTAACTTTTTTCTAGTGTGAACAAAGGCTTTTTAAGTTCCACATCATCTTATGTAACATAAGTATTAAAATATTAAGAAAATACATTTTTTTTTAAGAACCTCGATAAATAACTCCCCCTTACAGACCATAAATATGTTGTCGATTAAGTCCATGGATTGATGTTCACCAATTTCGAGTACCAACATTTTCATGCATTTCTGTAATCACCCAATAATGCTGAACACAAAATGAAAATGCCTTTCTACACCCAGAACTTTCATCGCAGTCAAGAACCGGAAAATGGCGTTGGATTTGTCTGGTTTTTGTGTTTTTCCTCGAGCGTAGACCAGTCGATCGGTCGATTTGTTTCAGCTGGCCAGCGTCCAGGAGAAGCGTGCCCGTCACAGCCACCTGTCCAGTCCCAGGCAACGTCCCACTCCCAGTTTCGGGTTCCAGATCTGGTCCCATCCCCATTTCCATTTCCATGTCCAGTACCATTGCCACCAGAACCCGCAGACATTGCGGCACAGAAGCCGCCTTTGCCAGCAGAAAAACCTGCAGCCAAAGCGGCCAGTGTGCGTGTTGAGCTGCGGAATTTTATGCAGTGGTTTCTGCCTCGTTTACGTTTTTATTTTTATCTGCGCGAGTATTTCTCCCATTTTACAACTTCATATATGAAACTTTTTATTGGCAGCGAAGGGTGGCTGGTGGTCGCTGGACGGTTGCCGCTTTTGGCCACGCACCCAGCGGAACGTAACAAAAACGCAACTGCGCTTCACGCTTCCAATTCCCAAGTGGCAGTGGCTTACAGGGGGTTTTGGGAGGTAGAACACAGCCAGACGCGCTTGAATTCCGATTAGAATTCGAATTCGGATCGACCAGACGGAGATCTCGTGCTGGCCCGCAAATCAAACACAGAAGTTGGCAGTCTAGTGGCCAAATTAGCTGGCAAATATTAGCTTTAACAACGGCTTGGTACACAGAAAATATTTGAGAAAGGGAACCCAACCCGGCTTTTATTAACCCTTTATATCCTCAAACGACATTAAAATATCTATGATTTAGCTTAAATTACATGAAAGTTCTACAGATCAACCTTCTAAATTGGTACCTGTTATTGGAATCTTTTTAATATTTGTTGTTTTCATTAAAAATATATGTTCTTAGTTATCACATATGATATGACATATGATATGATTTGTATACAAATACTTAAAACGAAACCCTTTTGGAGATCAATTAGTTTTATATTCGTTTTTCTGTGTGTTTTCCACACTTTGCTGAATGAAAATCCTTTGTTCGTTGAAGGGGAAAACTTTCTTGGTCAGACAAGCTCTACTACAGAGTGCAAGAATGCAATTCAGTTTAATTGACTTTTTATCAATCGCAGACTCGCTTTTCCCCAGCCCACAGAAGTTTTATTATTGGATGCTGGTGCTACGAACATAGTGTATCGCAGCATGATGTGTGTCGGCAGCCGTAATTTCTTTTATGTTGTGTCTGCTGCGTTTTGTAACCTGGTTTTATTTGCAGTCATAACATTTTGCGGCCGCCTGTGTCTAATCACTGTGCACTGTGCAGTAAAAACAACACGCCACCCGATACAGATACAAGATACTTTCAGTATTGGACACACGACGCTTGATTCTGACATGCTTACATATTTTGCTTTTTTCTATTTTTTGCTTTTTCCGCCTCAATCGATATGTTTACAGGGTGCTCGAAAGCGTGTCAAAACTGCAGCTGAACGGTCGAAGATAAAGATAGAGATACAGTTAGCGATAGCGATGTTCAAATGTATCTTTAACTCATTACGCACGTTTTCGCGGGGGAATCTAGTGGGTGCCATTGTCTGGCCGACTTGAGACATCATTCCCTCCCTCTGCAGAGGGCAAAAAATCAATTTTGAGGCACAAGCCCCGACTGTTTGTTTATTTACCGACGAGCTCAGCTGGCAGATTGGCGATTAGCGCTTTGTCTTGCAGCCAAGGTCTCCTCAAGAAGTTTCCACATCGCGGGTATAGATATGTAGATCACGAGATGAACTTGAACCGGCAAATGCTGAGTTAAATGCCAAAAGACCATAATTTATAGACGAAACTAAACATTAAACCACTGAACATTTGCGAACATCCTGGGACGACGTTTAAAAATAACCCAAAGAATAACAAACAACGTTTCTACATGGCAAAGTCAAATTCAACGGAAAAATTATATCTCAAAGAGCAAACGTAACGTCTCAAATGTTTTTTTTCTCGCGATTTCGTCAAAAAGATTAATAAGCAATTTTTCGTCGTGTTACCTTTTGTTTTTTGTTTCTATTCGGAGGCATAATGTTATCTGCAGATACACCAAATTATATCTCGCAACGGAAATGTATTAAAACCACATTCAAAAATTAAACGTAACGGAAGGCCCGTATGTGTAGCAGGCGAAAAAACAGTGATATACCACCGATAGATCATTTTTGGCAAAGCCATTTGAATGCCAATCACATACTGGGTGTGTCCAACTGAATGAACTGCATCTCGGACCATTTGGGTGATTTATGGCTAATGCAGAAATGATGATAAATGAGTATGGGCATTTGAATGGGCTTATAAGCCATTAAACAATAACCGTTTCATTTAACCATTTAAAGCGGAACAATAAATAAATATTAGTATGTTCACTTTATATTAATAATGCTTTTAATTAGAAGTTATTGTTCTGAATCGCAGGCGCACATTAAATAAATGAATTGAATTCATTTGAAATCATTAATTACTTGTAAAATGGTTTCCAGTTAAAGCAAGTCAGATTCTATGAAACTATACAAAACAAAACAGAATTACTTGAGTGCACACAGACTTCGGAGATGAAGATATACATCGAGGAATCGTGGAATCATTGAACTCTAACCCACTGCGGACAGCTGACAATCGGCGGGCTGACATGGCGTATGTGTAATGTGATTGTAGCTATAGAACTGCACTTATAGACACAACTATATGACCCTATATACAATACAAACAGGCACGGCTGTATGTGCGTGGTTTATTGATAGAGGGAGTCCATTGTGCCAGTGCTCGCAGCTCGTTGCATCTTTTATGATTTACACTGTATGCGCAAACCATTATTACTGTTTTTTAATCATAAACACAATGAGTAATGAAAGAATTATAAATAAACAATGACAAATAAAATATTAATATTTAAAGAAATGCAACAAAAAGAAGGAATAAAATGTTTTAAAGAAAAAATCTATAATTCAACAACGTCATTTACGAAAAAAGGTATATGATACATCTGTCTATTAATAATCATAAAGTGTATTATTAATTATAAGTTAGTAAAGTTTTGGAAATATGAAAACTTTTTATTTCAACTATTTAATCTTTATAAAGCAGTAAGTGCAAAAATGGTATTCTAAGCATTTTGAGGTCCCCTTTATCTTTAATGTGTTATATGGAGCTTCCATATATAACATTTTTATACACATCGTATTTCTCATTTGTGATACAAGCAATGAAAATAGTTTTTGGCAGTGCAGCTGACTAACACTATGTGGACTCATTTGCTGACGATTTTATGACTTTGGCAGAGCCCGAGAACTTCATGCATATATGGTATACCATTCGTGGATCCATTACCACCGTTACATGTGTAACGCGAGGGCAATCATAAATATATAAATGTACAATGAACTTGACTGGTTGTTGGGGGTGGAGAAAGAGGGTATGTGCGCGCACTTTGCGTGTGATTTCCGTGATTTTACCCCAACCCCTCCCTCGGTTTCTACTGCTCGATTTATCACTTATGTGCCTTGCTTATTTATAGACATTTCAGTATTGACAAGCAGTCAGACGTAAATGTGCTGGTACACATATTTGTTGATTGCTCTTTTGGTCCCGCTTTCAGTGCACCTCCCCAACCCCGTGGAAAAACCACCTATCCAACCACCTAGCGAACCTCATCCATACCTCTTGTGACTTTGAAATGCGTGCGATGTGCTTACATTATCGATTTCCCAGATTTCTGGCTGGTATGTGATAACCGAACTGGAGTTCCCTCCATAGGGAACTTGAACTAGGGCGTGGGCCGAAGGGGGTTTCTTCTATGAAAAACAGCCCCTTTGAAAGCGCAGCTATGAGTAAACATTTGCGTGATTACCCAATAAACATCAACAGGAAATATAGAGATAACAACTGGATTTCCCAAGAATTTATCTAAACTTTTGTCTGGATAACGGATGCGTTTTTGTGGGCTCTCAGTACTAAGAAGCAATTAATGAACCTATTTAATTTTCTGTTTTGCTTCTGTTTTCAAACAATTAGTATAATTCTTAATATTTGAAAATGGGGAATTTCTTATTAGCTGTTTAGAAATCCTCCTTTTTTTTAAAATATAAGTAGAAATACAATGAGTCTTTTTCTAAAAATATTAGTATTGCACCATCTCTTTTAGAGATCCCAAATATTTCCACAATATTTATTTTTGGTCTCCTTTGCGAAATATCGGTC
Source organism: Drosophila suzukii (assembly GCF_043229965.1). Taxonomy (NCBI): domain Eukaryota; kingdom Metazoa; phylum Arthropoda; class Insecta; order Diptera; family Drosophilidae; genus Drosophila; species Drosophila suzukii. The sequence continues at coordinate 20,871,455 of NC_092080.1, read as the reverse complement.
AATCCGTTGTACCCAATGAGAAATGACATCTATTTATAAATGGCAAAACTTTTATTCCACTTGCGACCATCACTCACCGAGATTTCTCACACCTAGTCGAACATTTTCTCGGAGTCCGTGACGCAATTTCGCAGTGAGCCAAGAACTACAAAAACATTGCGTAAACAATAAATTAGCCAGCAAATACGATGCTTGGAAAAACAGTTTAGCCCATTGTATTTTATTTGATTTTTTCCGCCTCGAAAACCATGTCAAGTAGACCGCCCTAGAGGAGTTTAGCTTAGTCGGGCTTAGAATACCGAGAAGTCGCGACGAAGTGCGCAAACATTTGCCAAAGGTAATTTATGCAGGAAAACTTTTTGCCCGGCCAAATAATGCTGTGTATCATATTTCCATGACAACTCGCTTTTGGCAACTGCCCAGTAAGCAGTCGGAACATGAGTACGAGATGGCCAACGGCCATCTCCAGGCCGCAAGTCGCCCCTTTGGGGTCAACAACCTCGGACTTGGCTACTCGGCCACTGCCCACCTAATGGCCACTTGACTACTGCCCAACTGCCCGCGAATATCGTAGGTGTTTTCACTTGTAATTATTTATCCATAAGGTTGCCACTCAAAGCTACTTTTTGGTCATTTTTCGCTTTGTACGGCCTGTAACCTCGTTTCGATTTGTCTGAAAAGGGGCTGACCAAAATGGATAAACAATAAGCCAAATTAACTTTTCAACATTACAAAAAAAAAGGGAAACAAAAAATGTTTCTGTTTACCTTCTCCCGAAAATGAGTCACCGCATACCTCTCGAACCAAATGATTGCTCAATCTGGGAACCCGAGAGCTCCCAACTTGTCCAGACTTTTTTGCGACTTAGCAATTTCTGTATACGCCTTTCAATCGTTGAAACTTTTAAGCCTTTATTTTTAATTGAAGTGTTATTTGAGCATTAGATTCATTGGACTTGTAGAATAAAATATTTGAAGTTCAATTAAAATTTAAACAACCACTTAATACGGTTCATTAAATAAGTTTCCAGTAATTAAGCAGGTCAACATTTAATTTTGTTCTTTTAAAGCTGCCGCAACATGATTCCTTCTATTTCAGCTAATTAATTTGAGGTACCAGAGCCAACTTTATTCCTTTCTTCTATCTGAATGTATCAAAAAAAGCTGCTGATTAATTTGTGTGTTAGTTAATTTCTTAGCTTTTGTGTGCAAAACAGGCGCTTGGCTTTTAGACTTCCCCAGCCATATATTCTTGACAAATTAACGAGCGATCAATGTCCGAAAAACGTTGTGGAACTATAAAAAGATGGACGTGTGTCTTGGGGGGAGGGAGCCCATCAATCAGAAGCTAGGTGCTAGATTGTCAGAAATAACCAGAAAGTTAATGTATTAATTAGATGGTCTGTTCGAATCAAATGTGCATTTGCCTGAATCATCGGCAGCTGCGGGTTATCAAGATTGTTTATGCAACGCCTCCGATTATTTAAATGAGGCAGCAATTCATATAATAATTTATTGTGGACGCATTCGAGGCTTTGTCTGGCTGATAAGCCCACCGTTGTGTAACGTGATTAATAAACAGTATACTTACAATATAAATTAATAGCGGCCCAGCAAATCTGATAGCAGGAACTGAGGCCCTGCGATCAATGAGTTTTGGGCCTAAGTCTCTTTCTTTTCAAAGATTCCATAAACGGGTTATAAGTTGTTTTGGGGTCCCAATTTTCTGAATTCTTCTTTGGATTTTTTTGGGGATTTCACGGCCCGCGAATCATAAAGCATTTGCATAAACAAACGCTGCCTCTTTGTACGTTTTATTTTGTAGGCTTTTTAACATAAAAGCGTCACATTTCACTTTTCCCCCTGTGCATGTGGAAACTTCGACTTGAATGAACTTTTCAGAAACATTCAAAAGTTGATCTCATGGTTCCCAAAAGTTTCTTCTTATATAGGTTAATGCCATGCTTAGCCTGGGTTCGAGCTGACGAACTTGATATTTCGGTTTCGGTCTCCCTTATCAAATTTATTCTCTCTCTTTTCTACAAATGTAAATTAGGCTTGGACCAAAAAGAAATCAAAATCATTAGCCCAGATTTAGAATATCTCTATATCTACACGTAATTCACATAAAAGTCTGAAAATTGAGATAAATATTATATTAGACATTGCCGAAACGTTTTATTTTTTTGGCCATCGTTCAAATGGGCATTTTGTTTTTTAGAGCACTTTAAAGTGCTGGGGCAAAGTGTTTTATAGAGCGGCTGCCATATAAGTGGATATGAACACAACATAAATGTATAATTAATCTATAATTACCTTGAAATTAACATGAACTTTCTGCAGTCTCCGTTTGGCGCCTGTCCAAAAACGATATTTCCCAAATGGGAGACCAAATCGGCAGACTGTTTAAATGTTTCTGAGGCAATTGCGACACATTCGATTTGCATTTATCCATAAATGCTCGGTGGAATAATCAAGGGGTAGGGGGATATTTAAAATTCAATTTGGATGTGAAGCTTATGAAGGTGAACAAATTGGCCTTTTGTCTTGCTCTGGTTCTGACTCCGACTTTGATTTTATTTTTTCGTTTTATGGCTCATCAAATTTACGTTTATTAATAGAACTTTTGTTAAACGAAATCTAATTAGCCGGCTCTAATGGATATATAATTCCAGTCTCGAAATTGAGTTCAACGAATAAATTTTTACTGTCCAAAGTTGGGAATCGAAATCGTATTTTGCTGATAGAATATGACTGCAGGATTTCACAACATGTCCACGACTTTAGACATGTATCAAATATTTATGGTTGACATTTCAG